>NC_143013.1:99820817-100164984 GCF_055824585.1 Amblyomma mixtum | reverse complement strand
TACATACTTCTGGATAAAGTAGTTTAAAAAAAAGTACTGGTCACGTCGGAGAAAGCCGGGACAAGAAGCGAGAAGCCCCAGTCCTGCGCGATGCCAACAACCCGGCTTTCTCAGCCGTGCGATCGCATCATCGCTTCCCACACATTGTAGCACTGCGTAAACAATCACGAGTACAACCAGTAAAAAAGAAAACAGATTGTTTATTAGAACCAAAGCGCAGATTGCGTTTTATGTTATGTAAACAAGCGATGTAAACAACAGTATGAGTGCAGTCGTCCTCATCGGCGCACTCCCGGGGAAATTTCATGCTGACGCGGTTAATATTCATTGGCGTAATATTATCTTCAAGCACTCCCTTAGACAGAACACATGTAGCATCGTTAGATGACATTCGGCTGGAAGGCATTCGAAGCGCCCGTGCAGCAGGGGTATAAGTGGTGATCACCTTCCTGCTAGAAGTTACCATAAACGAAAGGATGACAAGAAAGGGAAAGTTTTCACTCTTCGCTGAAACGTCATTTCGAGCCCCAGATTGTTCCACGGTTGCTTGAAGTGTAATGCAAATATGTTTACGCGGACAACCCATTTGTTAGAATTTAAATATACTTCAGACGGATTAATTGCGTATTTACGAAAGTACACTTTAAATAGATGGCCAGCACCAAAATGCGATGTCCCGAAACTCGATTTTGAGCATTAGATTGTTCAACGAAAGCTTGTAGTGCGCTGCAAATATGCTAATGCGGACTGCCAATTTGCTAGAATTTCAGTGTTCTTTGGACGAATTAATTACGTATTTACGGAAGTACACTTCAAATACGTTGACGACACGCAAATGCCATTTCTCGAAACATGATTTCGAGCACTCGACTGTTCATGGCAGCTAGAAGTGTGCAAACACGTTTAAAAGGACTGCCCGTTTGTTAGGATTGAAATATATTTCGGATGATTTAATTTCATATTTACGAAAGTTCACTTTTAATACATTGACAAGATGCTAAAACTGCATACATATACGTTTACAAGGGCTGCCCGTTTTCTAGAATTGAAGTATACTTTCGATGAATTAATTTCATATTTCCGAAAATACACTTTTAATACACTGACAAGATGCTAAAACTGCATGCATATTTTTTCATGTATTTGAAAAGTGCTCGAAGTATGCTTTAAGTGAGGTATTTTTGGCACATTTTAAAAATATATTTCGAATACCAAGCATGAAATTTCAGAAACGTATTTCCTACATATTTTTAGTGCATTCATGAATACAAAATATGTTTAAAATACATTTTAAATAGACCTCCGTATATTCCAAACGTATTAGTTTTTGCTAAGGGCCGTGACCCCACCCTAGCCTTGTTGGCGATGGCGTCGCTGAATAACTTGGGTGAAGTGCTTTTGCGAAGGTGAAGTGGTTCCGCGTGGGTCACAAGATGAATTGCAGGCATGTTTACCCACGATAGAGTCGTAGGGTCGTATCCGTTATGATTTTTGGTGCGGTATTGTCAGAGGAGCGCAGCGCGCTGCGCTGCAGCGTCCGGGGAGTGGGTGTGTACCTTTAGGTCCAGCTCCGCGTCCGCACACGCAAATTGGCGAAAATTGGGTAGAAAAAATTGGATAGAACCAAGACGTCTCTGATGATGCCCCCAAACCGCAGGAAAAAGCATTAGTGGAAATAAAGCTTTCCCTTTCTTCCTTCTACTGGCTATTTATTATAACGAAAAAGTGACAATAAGAATGGAAGGAACACACGTTGCTAACCACGGCATCTGGCATCGAAACCTGAGGCATCTGAGCTGCGGCTAGCGGGAATAAAGAACAGGGAAAGAAAAGGGATAGGGTAAGAAAGGGGGAGCGAGAGAAGAAAGGATAGGGGTAGGGCGGCAATTTACACTACGTACAAATACAGGATATTGTTTCGCCTCCATCGTATCCGGATACTCCGGCTTAGTAGACTGGAGCCTTTCGTTTTCTCAACAGAAATACGACGCAGCATGATCAAGAGAAGGTCGCGACCGGGAAAAACATCCAGAGGGGTTAAGACGGCTTGCATACAGTGAAGACGAAAGCACTAGTCTGCCATCGTGAGCGTTCGGCTTTGACGAAGCTCGTATCGCGAACTGAAAAAGTTACTGAAGACGCTTTGCAAATTCTAAAGTGTGCTTGGCGAAAGCCTTGTGGGAAACTCACTGCCGGTTCCGAGATCCGCTTGTCGCGGAATCACTGGGCCGCTTCGGAGCCATGCGTCTCACTCGCTCGACTACATCGAGACGTCTGGCGAAGGAGCGGTGGTGCAGCTGCCACCTCTGACGCGCGCTGTACGACGATGACATAACCATATGGGCCACGCAGGGCAGCACAGGAGACATTGAAACCAGCCTGCAAACAGCGGCGACGATAGTTGACCGCTACGCCCGCCGCTGCGGTCTTCAATGTTCCCCTCAAAAATCGGAATTTGTGCACCTCCGCCCCTCACAGAAGTGCGCAACCAAAATCTCTCTTTCTCTTGAGAGTGCTCCCATACGCGAAAGTGACGAGATACGGGTACTGGGACTCTACATCCACAAACACTGACGGCCAGACACTACATTGGCAAAACTCCGAAAGGTGGGGGACCAGGTGGGCCGTATGGTCCGCCGGGTTTCCAACAAACGCGGGGGGTTACGAAGGAAGGATGCCTTGCGGCTGGCAAACGCCTTTGTAACCAGTCGAATTCTCTATTCGACTCCTTATCTCCACCTACGGAAACAAGAGGAGGATGCGCTTGAGGTCATTCTTCGCAAAATTATTAAGCGTGCCCTTGACCTCCCCGTCACTACTTCAAACAGCCGGCTTATGGCTCTTGGGGTGGTGAATACTTTTCCGGGAGCTCCGGGAGGCGCATCTTACAAACCATTACACGCGTTTGTCGCTAACGGAGTCGGGTCGGCGCCTTCTTGCTCGACTCCATATCCAACACACCCCTCCAATGGAAGACAGGTTTCGCATCCCAGAACTGTGGAGACGTGCCCTCCACGTGCGGCCTCTTCCAGCAAACATGTCACACGAAAACCATAATGGTCGGCGCCTGCACGAGCGGAAGCGCTAGCCCGACATTATGGCAACAAAACAGGAGTATACTACGTGGACGCCTCCGGTCCTCACCACGGCGGATGGTACACGGTCGCGGTAGTTCACAACAGCAACACGGTTAGCGGCCTCACCTTCAGAGCCAGAAGTGCAACACAAGCAGAAGAGGTCGCGATTGCTCTCGCGGCCTCACATTCCGATTCAAAATTCATAATCACCGACTCGCGAGGGGCCTGTCGGAACGTCGAACAAGGCACTCCCTTCCTAGCCTATCGAATCTACCAAAATTGCATACGGGATAGGGACCCCGCACACCGTTACCTGATTGGGCCCCTGCTCATCAGGGGTTGGTAGGAAGCGAGGCAGCAGACGCAGCCGCCCGCGCGCTCTCTCACCGGGCTGTTTTCTCCTCCCCACCCGATAAGGAACCCGATTTTAATCCGGTGTATACATTCAAAGAAATTACAGCCTACTATCAAAACAGTCATCGCCTTTACCCAAGCCCATGTAAAGGCCTCAAGAAGGCGGATGAGCGGCTCCTTCTCCGCCTTCTCACCAATACATTGCTGTGCCCGGCAGCACTAAAGAATTTTGACCCCTCCTGTAACGCAGCTGCCCGCACTGTAGTGCGGTGTCTTCTAACACCTATCACATGGTGTGGGCCTGCCCCTCCAACCCGGCTATTCCCCCCATCCCCAACCCAACCCGGGAGGACTGGGAGGCGACCCTGCTCGGCTGCCACGACTTACAGGCCCAACAAGCCTTAGTCGGGCGCGCCCGGGCGGCGGCCACCGCCACTGGGGTCCCATACTAGGGACCTCCACCTAGTGTTTGTAAGGATCGGTCCCTTACGGGCTGATCCAAGCATACCTCCTGTCCTTTCTTAATAAAGGTTTCACCACCACCACCTGACGCGCGCGCGCTCGTTCCACCGCTACTGTGTGACGTCATGGTTGCTATGCGCAGCTGTGCGCCCCACCGACGCGCTGGTTGCTAAGGAGGGGGGGAGGTTGCGCGGCTGCGCGGATGAGAGACCACAGTTGGCACTACAGCCCACGGACGGTCACCGCGAGCATGGACGGACAATGCGAGCGTGAGCCATTAAAGGCTTTCGCCTTATAATGAAACACTTACGCGCATCCGAACGCTGACTGTTCAAGCGACGAATCCGCAAAGGTCCGATTGAAGCACTCAGACGCTCGATTCCAATATTTGTAGCTAGCCTTTAACCTAAGGGACGTATGCTATATGGAAAAGGCGCCCGTTTGGTGTGCGATGTCAGTACACATTAAAGATCACCAGGTGGTCGAAATTATTACGGAGACGTCCACTATGGCACCTCTTTCTTCCTGTTTGCTTTCACTGCCTCCTATATTCCTTCCTTATGGCGCGTTTCGGGTATCCACCGAGATATGCGAGACAGTTGCTGCGCCATTTCCGTTCTACAAAAAAAAAAGCAATTTTCAATTTAGCGTCCCAGAAGAACTCGGGCTATCAGGGACGTCGTAGTGAAGAGAGTCCTTAAATTTCGACAACCGGGGTTCGTTAACGGGCAGGGGCATCACACAGAAAATTGCTCTCATAAACTCTTTCCCGTTCAAAAAATGCTTTTTCCCCGAATAGTTGGCTATGTTCGCTAGCTTCAGCCAGTGTGTCCAGCCGCTGCTTTGGCGGAGTGGTTAATGGTGCTCGGCTGATGACTCGAAAGACAGGGGTTTGATCCCGACCGCGGCGGTCGCATTTTGATGGAAGCGGAGTACTAGGAATCCGTTTAGTTTTTATTTTAGTTTAGTGGGGTTCAGAGTTCCAGAGCAACTCAGGCTGTGGGGATTCGGTAGTAGAGGGTTCCGCATAATTTCGACCACGTGCGGTTCTTTAATTAACGTGCACTGACGTCCGACAGAACACGGGCTTTTAGCATTTCGTCTTGACACCATGTTTCACTGAGTTTATGTACTCTCCTAAAAAGGTGTTTGAGAGCCGCTGTATCCTGATTTGAATCACGTCGTGCAGGTCGAAGTATCGTCTTTTGCTACAGATGACGAGAACGAACAAATTAGACCCAAATCTGAGTTCAGGAGAGCGATGTGTACTTGAATCATATCCTCCAATATTAAGCATTATTTCAGCGTTTCCTAAGCTTCGATGAACCTTGTCGTGGCGCCCAGTCTCGAAGGCCGTACGTATGATAATGATGAACGCAGCCTCACGAATTTATACCATACCTGTGCCCAGCCTGCACTTACCTAAGACCTATCGCGCCAGCACGCTTTGCAGTGTGACAGCAGGCACTTTGTAAAACACAATTCGAAAAAAAAATTGCGTCGGGCCTTATTCTCACTTCGTGCCCATTATTCGAAAAATATTCGCAAAAATTCATCACGGATTCTCTTTGTTCCGAATAATTTTAATATGGCGCATTTTATTCCTCTATCGAATCAAATAAATGTATTTCAATATTTTGAATATTCGCCCATGCCTACTTCTTACTTATGAACGAACTTTATATTTTCTCCTTCTCGCACGACTTTCGACAGGAAAGCCAGGATCAACCAGCGGTGCCTGAACGAAACCTCCTGCACACCACAAGCAGACACCCATCACTTGAAATGAGGGCGAGGATCGAAGACCGTATTGTGTACTCGCCGTTTCCGGCGGTCCAGATACCTTGCTGCTCGTTCTACACTGCTGCGAAAAAGGCGCTGCTGAAAGACGCTGGGAAACCGGCTCTGGTTAGGGAGACCTTTTATGACTTTCTAAAATGCGCGAAAATTGAATACGTTAGCTTAGATCAGGAGCCTCCAGGGAATTATAAATCAGCCGCACAGAACGAGCTGCGTCGTTAACGCGATGTTCATCTTGAGGAAGCCTGAAGTGAGTGTAATTCGAGGGAGCCTTGATGCAATGCGAGATTTTATTTTTCTTACTTTTGCGTGTTTTCATCTGTAGTTTTTAAATGCCATGCTTTGTATATCACTTCGTCATCGATGCAGAATAGTATTTGTTTGCTGTCAAATTGCAGACAGAGCAGCACGCACGTAGGTAAGCGGGGTATATGACGGAGCTTGTAATGACGCAAATTTGCCTTCTAGGAAATTTGTACAAAGTGCACCATTTTCGCAACTTAAATGCCATAGTCACTCACCGTGCTCTGAAGTAGTCAGCTTTTTAACAAGTGTGAAAAGATAAGCGTGCCATGAGTAGCCTTTCAAGTTGGTTGATTTGTCTAAATCGGAATCTCCATCCCAGCGGTTAAACTGCGCTGAAGTCCATTGATATTTTCCGTGAGATTTCTTGTAATTTTAATTTGTATAAAGAATTCTCTTGCATGTATTTAGCTAATTATACGCCATAAAACGTTGCTGCATGCTTACGTCGTTCCAGGGGTCCGTAGGAGAGAGCATCAATAAAACTCGTAAGGTTGTAACTGTTACACCTATGGCTGCCAGATTTTCGGCGTACATTCACAGGATCCCTGAGGCTAGATACATGTATTTAGATGAACGCTGACAGCTGAACGTTTTGCCCGTATCTGACGAGGGTATGGAAGCTCGCTTGCATTGTTGGAAGCAGTTATGAACCTCGTAAAATCCTTCATACGGACTATCGACGAACGCAAAGTGTACGTGCAATCAATGCTTAATGTGAAAGTGGTAACACCGGGCCCCAAAGCTGATAAAAAAATGAACTGAAAACCAATAATGACATTTCTATACAATGACCTCAATTTAATACAACTTGTTTACTGATGAAGACTCAGTTAAGGCTGCATGCTGGGCCGAGTGATGGTCTGGGCGCGCAGCTAACAAATCTACGGAGGTGCGCAATACATAAATCAGATTGGTTTTTAGAACGCCAGCATATAAAAGAATAAATCGCATTTGTTTTAACGTATTACCTGCAATGGCGGCTTTTCGTCTCGAGAGTGGCACTTGTCTGTGTTCCCTGGGTTACGTATGTGAGATATTGCTCCGTGGTTCAAGAGAGCATGATGCGCGGCTAGCTGGTGCTGCATGATGTGCAGTGGTCAGTGCGAAAACCAGACGAGGGACTCAAAAGAACACACATAAGACATTCACCAGTGCAACTACCAACTGTTAATTCAAGTAGTCATTCAGAGCGTTTGCAAAGGAAAAGGAGATGATGCATGGAGGGGGGCACACCAAGAAAACGCGGTTGTTAACAAATTGAATTTAACATTGCAAATTAAGTAAAATAAATGTGTAGAGACGTATCATCACTGAACGGTAAGACAAGTATTTGATATGACAAGCCTCCACATGTAGCCTAGGTTTTTCGTTCTCGCTCCTTCCAAGAATCATGGTATTCTGCAATCTTGCACTACGCGTACTCACACAAGAAGCAAAATGTAGCATAATTTTTTTTAGGCTGAGAAGGTACAGCCAACAGCTACTCATCCTGTTTTCGCTACTGAACATAATGCCAAGAGGTGAAAAGCAGTACAGCTAATCAATCTGAAAAGAAGTGTCACTAGAGAATCAGTCCTTTTGTTTTGTTCATAGATTTGTGTTTAGTTAAGTAAAATGTGTTGCTAAAAGCAGACCCAATCACATGCAGGCGGATGGGACCGTCCTCATGACAGGCCGAGAATTATTCGTGCTGATGCAACGCTACGCCGCTGGATTCCAGAAGCATGGTTTGGAACCTGGTCACAGAGTGTGCGTCCACGTCGGGAATAGTGTGGAGAACTTTGCTGTCATGTGGGCGTGTGTCTTCGCAGGGGCAAGCATCGTGTTGGTCAACGCATCACTTACTAAACGTAAGTGCGCCGCGCACAAAATGTAAAGGAACTTCAAAAACGTAAAGCAACTAACTTTCCGCCACCGTAGTGGTGTCAGAACGAAACTGCATTCGGCGGCAAAGCCCGGATTGTGAGAACAAAATTTTCTTAGGGAGATGATCAACAGTGTCGTGACGACACGGAATTGAAGCCGAATCAAACTTGAGATAAATTGGTTATTAGGTCGGAACATGACTATAACGCCATTGTTGTCTAAGAATTGAAAAAGTAATACACCTCAAAAGAAAATTGGGCCGAGATGAGAATCTAACCAGGGGACCTAGGGCCTCGCGTCAGACAAGCTGCCCATATGGCATAATGGGACGTTAGACGGACATCATTAAATGGAGGACGTGTGTCTTTTGGTGAGCATAATCTAGTTTAAAATAAAATAATAAACTTAAAAGACAAAATAAAAATAAAATTAAGAGAAGTGTCCGTGTCGGCGAAATGATAAGCGAAGAAGACCCCAGGCTGCTGAAGGAACCCATTAACACCACTGTATCATGCGCTTACGGTGGAGCTTGTCCTGCAACTTGTATCTTACCCACCATAGCATTTCTGTATTACGGTGGTCGATGCAGAGCTAACACGGCGGATCTGAGCGTCCTCCAGGTTGTAAGCAGACGTTCAATGCCAAGAGCAGGTGAGAGTGCCGTGACGGCAAGCAATCCTTTATTGGAACACAAGAAAAGGTGTTGGGAGAGCCGGAGAGCAGCTCATGATTGTGGACTGATAATTTGTTGATTTTTCTAAAGCTTTTATGGAGAAAAACATTAAAAACTAATTTTATGTTGAGGTATATAGAGCTCAGCGCCAATGCATGAAACTAGAGGCGGAATCTTCCTTACACAACGCACTTTGACATGCTTCCATGACTTTTCTGACATATCCTCTGTCCACACTACGGACTTTATAAAACCACAACAACAGACTTGTCCGTGTCACAATAAAGAGACGTCACTTACGCTTCACTGGCAGTAAATAGTGGTAAAAATGACCTATGATTATGCTTTTACTAATGAATTTTACCTGGAGAGCTGCAATGTGATTTTAAAACGTCGATATAGGATGGGATTTTCCGATGCGAATAACTAAGAACACATCAGATATGGCTTGCGGCATCGTCGGTCGGCTCCTGCCTCTGCGCTTTGCACAGAACGCTTTCCCAGAACGCTTGGTCTCCGTGTTCTGGACACCCTCCTGTCTCCACATGCGACCTTGCACACAACGGACTGGATAAGTAGTTTTGAGATGGGCAGCAAAATCTTGCCTTTAAAGTTTATCGGGCGCTCGCACCCACTACTTTAACGACTGATGAAGAAAATCAAGTCGGTACCTTTTGTAGTAAATATAAAACTACGAATGTCCAGAAGAGGGATCTTTGGATCTATTGATATTTATGGTGCAGCCTTTTCATATGAGAACAACTGCGCTCATAAGCAACTTCGCAGCGTAAAATGCACTTGAGCAGATTTTCAGAGTTTAGAGCAATGTTTAGCTTTCTTTGTAATGTGCTCCAGCCGTGCCTCCTCTGCTGCAGCCTCGGCCCGAGCGGCGCGTCTAGAGTGTGCTGCCACCACACAGCTCTGTGAAGCAGCTGACGGCGTTCAGTACGCCTCTCCATATACCTATACCGCGATGCACAGCTGTTCACGAATCAAATTAGGCACCGGTGTAGCGTTACTGTTGCTTTGCGTGCTGCTCACGTGACTGCAGCGTGATAACTGCATGGAAAGCACTGCGACCATGACGTCGTCCTAATGAAGTCGCAACGTGAGTGTGGTGGTTGGCGTGGTAACGTAAATGGTGCCCGCACAAAGCACAACACTCACCACTGGCCACAGCTTGGCCCTTTACCAGCCGCTCCGTAAAATCGAAGAGGCTGCTATTCAACATTCATTTGTAGCACTTATCGAGTAGCGGCTAGGCGCGGCAGAGGTTCAACTTAACACGTCCAGCTTACACCACCGTGTGTTGAGCGCAAACCGCCTCCTGATTTAAATAACTCTTGCCTGGATGGGGCTGAATGCAGCTTCTCAGCCTGTGGGCGCATTTTTTCAGTAAGTAGTACACCCCCACCTTGCATTGCTTTTAATTTGTGCTAAAAAACAGTATTCGTTTTGTCTCCGCGATGCGGTAGCGACTTTGCTGTAAAGAAAAAAATATGGTTATAAATCTTTCCCCATAGCAAGGTTTTAATAGGGCTAGGGGCACTTGGGTCAGGAGGGGTCCCATCGCATGCGAATGAGGTGCGGACGGCGGGAGTAAGAAGTGAGAGTGAGGTTTGGGGACTGTGATTTGGGGAAGTGTTCTAAGATCTCTATATTGTTCTTTAATGGTGCGTTTGTTGTACACAGCTTTGTCACAGGTCTCAGTATTTGACCAGGGGATAGCAGGGGCTCCGATAAAAGCTTCGCGGGCAAGTATTTGCACCAGCTGATTTCCTGCGATCCCTGTATGGCCAGGGATGCACCAAACTGTGGTCATGGCGAAGGACAGGTCGTGAGGGCTTCAGTGAGGTCATTGTGGAGATCTCTAGGAACTTTGCGGTTTTGAAGGGAGCGAATGGCATCCCCGGGGCCGTGTACATTTTTTACACTGATGTTACGAGTAGCTGAGGGAATAAGATGCTGCCGCAGTGTTTCGTTCTGTAGCCCTCCAAAATCCTCCTTTGGCTGGCGTCGCACCAAATGGACAACCAGAGTGTTCTGGTGCTTCATGCCGACGATACTTCGAGCGCTTAATATGTCGCCCTTTAATAAAGCGTTTTATATATGTCTCTCCTAGAAAGAAGCAAAACAACTGGGTATTATCACGTCCTAATCTTACGCACGTGCGAGTAAACAGCAAGGAGCGGCAAGCATACAGTCCGAGACCATTGCCTTCTAGGTTTCTAATGTGTGCGCGGCCACTTCTGAAACTGCCGCTCTGAACTTACTGAATTTCTTACTTGCATAATGTCCTTAACAACAACGAATGTAAAAGAACCAGTTCCTATAGAGATGCAGGTATTGCACGAATGTCGAAGGGCTACAAATACATTTTAAAACTGACTGTCTAAGTACCCTTCCTAAAGGTTGTCATGACGTACAGCTGTAGAGCATGAGGTTGTTGGTTAAAATGCCGGACTCAACAACCTAGATGAAATGCAGGCCAGGTACAAGAACATTCGACCACTGAGATGTCGCTATGCACGAAAGAGCCTCATAATCGCTGCTGCAGCTTTCTTTTTATCTTGGTAGAGTTTCTAGCGTCATGTAATTAAGTCGGGCGCTAGCTTCGATCTGTACATAGCTTCACGAAGCCAGATATCGCGTTGTTTACCTTCCTTAGTATTGTCATATGAATGTTGCCGGCTTATCGAAGTTCACTCGAAACGTATTGTTTTCACTGCACCGTAACCCTTGTTAAATTAGTGATTTGGAGCAGCATATGCAATGTCATTAGGCAGGGAAAGAAGAATACTCTGGCAGTTAAATAGACCCATTTTTGTGCGGTGTGTGCAGAATGCGTGTTTAGAGAACTTTGTACGATATGTTGTAACATTATTATTTTCTCCCTTGCGATGTACTCTCTGCAAAACGTTATCTATGAGACGTACTTTTTACGGAACCAACGCCTTAGCTCATATTACAATGAAGATTTCTGTTCGGTGTCGAAATGACTAGTCAGTGAACGACGCAAGGTTGAGGAGTGCACTTGGGCAGAAATACATCAAGTACCTTCTCCCTAGTCAATAACTGCACTGGACACGGTTCATTAGGAGCTCATGCCATGAATGTAAACTTGTTGTTTCCATGACTTCCCTTTCTGCACTTCAAATGGTGTGATTACCCGGGCTTGTGGGGCCGTACAATTTAATTGTGAAATTAAAGCAAATCTTCACAATGATAACCATTTCGTCCATCTGTTGAACAGTACGAAATGACTGCGGAAGCCATGTGTTGCATTTTGCCGTCAATATCCGGCGAGACCTCTACGAAAGCCAATTCTTTAAACATCAGCGCCATACATTGACACCACTGAGAGCTTTTATTCACGCTTTTTTTTTTCAAACTTGTGTTTTCACCTGTTTTATGCATAACAGCTTTAACACGTTTCCCGGCACTCTCACTTGAAAATTCGCCTGAAACAGCTTCGATTTTGAGAACGAACTCAGTGACTTGCAACACACCGTAATTTCTTCCATAACTGTGCTGCTCATACACGGCAGGAACGTGCGGCGTAATCTCAGTGAAATTCTAACCAATTGCGGAGCAGCTCGGAACGACTCTGCTCGCCTCATGTCTCACGCACCTCTGCCATAATCAGAACAACAAGTGCAGTGCTTTTCCAGGTGTTTCAGCATGGACCAATGAAGTCTGTATGGTAGCACTGCTAGCAGACGGGGCTTAAGGCTGCTGGTAGGGATGCGTTCAAGGACAGATGGCAATGCCCACGGTACTGAAGAAAATGCTATTGGCAGAAATATTTGTCACCGTAAATGTACGCACTCCAATTTATTAACGCGATAACGTTAAAGGCCTCTTCAGAGACAATACGTCGTCGGCGTTGTGAGCGAACATTCCCAGCATAGCTCGCAGATGATGCTCAGAGCGCAACTTAGGAAGCAGGTGGATAACCTAGGTCAAGTGACCTTGCGGCGTCACAACCCACCCACTGGATTGTGAGCAAACTGCCCACCATGGCAGATGACAGTTTAATGATTCCTCGCTCAGGAAGGGGAACTTGGGCCGCACGAGGCCCACCGCTGGGAGCACCTGCCTTCGCAGAGCAGTGTCGCATCTGTTAACCGCTGCACCACTGCGCCAGGAGGGGTATGAGGACTCCTCAGGGATCTGTGAATGTAGAGAACTGCCATCTGCATATATGGCAAATAAGCCATTACGATCTTCCGTCATACCCTTTAGGCGGAGCTCAAGTGTCGCCTCAAATTTTTGTCTGGTGTGGTCGCACTGCGCTTATATAAGCTCGGCGTCAGTAGCACTGCAGCTCGTCCATGCCAGTTCACTGGACAGTTAACTCAAGCAGAACGGGTAAGAAGCCCAATAAAGGGAACATAATGGCATAGGCCGCTACTACAAAGCGCAAAATTGAAACCATCTATTTGTAATGTTGGACCGATTATCTGTGCTGCTTGGGAAAAAGCGCAGTCAAGATTTGAAACGCGTCGTGGGTATGACGCCGGGGTATAGATGAAGAGGGAGAACGCGAAGGCTTCCGAACCCGTGAATGAAGTGAATGAAGAAAAGTAATCGAACGCTGTCCTAAGCATGCATACAAGTTTGCGGAGAACGCTTGTAAATGTGCGGTCAGTGCATCTTTCATTCCTATAATAGCGCGGAACGCCGTCCGCGCAGGGCATATGTCATTCTTGTAGCTAATCTCAGTGAGAAAGAGGTCTGCAAATATTTCGCCGGCTCTTACTTCATTGATGGGATTTATTAAACGGTGCATCCGAAACCGTGAACTTTTTTAGAAGTGAAACGACATTGATCGTAGTATTTTGCATAGTGACAGAGCCGACAATTTCCCATTTCGTGGTGTAGACAGAAGACAACTACACCACATTGTCCCGCTATACCTAACCTTTCTCTCTAGCGTACTCAGTCATCCGGCTGGCATGGGCGGCACTTTCACATTACAAAAAGAACCTGATCTGTAGTTGCCAACAGGTTTAATTGGCACAGAACGGTTTCAGTTGTCTGGCGGGAGAATTCAACATAGTGACGTGTGCGCACTCAACATTGCGAAATAAAGACGCACTCGATTTTTAGATTGCTACCACATGCTTCGCCGGTGAATAGCTTGAATCTTGTGTGTACAACGTGTTGTTAAGATGCAGCGATGTTAGTTCAGTTAGTTCTATACCTGGAAAAATTGAAGTGTGGACACTTCTCAGCTATACCTTTGTCCATAGCGGCTTCGTACATTTGCTATGTGCAGTGAGAACAAAGGTGAAGAGCCAGCGATTATTGGAATTTCTTGTTTGTGTCTAGGTGAATTACGCTACCAGCTCAAAGACAGCGACTGCACTCACCTCCTGACGGAGCCAGCTTTCGCAGAGAAGTGTTCTAAGGCGGCGGCGTCTCTAAAGATAAAGGTAAAGTAATTCTTCTAGGCTGCTCTTGTCATTTAACACATTTTTTTGTATTTCTTGGATAAGAGTTTCACGCCTAAAATTGGTCACAGTTGCAAAGCGAACCGTGCATCGTTTTAACCTCAAACGCAAGGCAACAAATGTGTTTGAATCCTGATGTATTCTCAACAGCATGTTCCTGACACACAAAGTTCTTGTTAACATTGTTTCGGCAGGGTAACCTTGGAGAAAACCAAGTAGTTACCTCTGCAAACCTTTAATATCAGTGACATTAGCGCTGCCTTCCATCCAGTTTCTTCGAAAAAGGTCGCTCAGCGTCCCAGCCAAGAACCAGGGTCATCCTTTGAAACCACTGCTGCAACTCCATCATAGGCCTTTACCTTATTCTGCCAGTGTGCCTTGCAACACAATGGTGCCAAAAAATGGATGGGTCGTCTGTGTGTTGCATCTTAAAACAGCAAACAAGCGGGATAGCTGGCTGTAAGAGCCAGAACTGAACGGAAGAGCGCTACCCCTGTCTTCCATTCGTCCTGCGTGGCTTCTCGAAGCCAGTGAACCTCTACGTTGCCCCAGATAGTGAAGAATTATTGCAGCTTAAGTAAACAGGGAAAGAATTGGTGGAAACCAAGTGAGCGTCCTGGAAACGGCATGTGCCTTCAAGAAGGCGCAGATCTGTTTGTCTGCATGCACTGGTCATTCAGAAATTCCAGATGTCTCCTTTCCCTTTGAACACACAATGCGGTATCCGTGGCCAATGTAGTTCCTCACCGCAGTGTTTTATTGCTTTCATCTGCAACCGCTGCTTGAAAGCTAGGGGTCCCGTTATGCAAAGTCGTTGCAGTCGTCTTCCAATTTCACATTCTTTAGCGTTTTTATCCAGAATCGGATGGTTTGTATGGAAATGTGTTCTGTAGAGCATATCCGTTCTACAGTGCCTATCTATGTTGTTGTGTATATTCTTCGAAAATACCGAGATAAGCTCCTAGTAAAAGCCTTTTATCCAAATTGAAGTCTTCAAGGTTTCTTTCCGTGCTGATGAACAAATGTACAGGGTCGTCCACTCTTAGTTAGAATGCGCTAGCGCATGGCCGCCCTCTTTGGAGGGTCACTGCGTCCGAAACGGCTGCGCGTCGAAGCGAAGTGGCAGATGACGCGAAGCACCATGTCCAGGTAAACCTTCTCCTGCGCCACTTTGCTGCGGTAAGCGACTGTGTCGCACGCGGTGGCCCTCTGAAGAGTGTGGCCACGCGCTAAAGCGTACTAACTAAGAGTGGACGACCCTGTACTTGTGTCATGCCGACTAACATGTTTTGATATCGTGCCTAAACAAGTGTGTTGTCTCTCAGTGTAAGTGGCGGCTGTAACAAATAAAGAAATCATATTCTTGGCGAGTGACAGCACATCATCTCCAAGCATGCTATCACGGGCAGCTGCACAAGCGTCTAGTGCTACAGCGAATTTTATTGTAGCTTTTGATGAGGCGCTGAGACTCCGAGGATCAGGGGTGCCAATATAATTTATTTATTTCCCCGTTAAAAGTGTGGACTGTATTTTGAACATAAGAGAGAAATGCTACTGTCTGCAGCTCCTCGTTAAAGGAGAACAGAGTCGGTTCTCTCTACGACTTCAAATGACATTTATGGCTGCTCTCAGCAGCTGATGTTCGCCCTCAAGTGCAGGGGAGTACACGTGTGTGGTATAATTTTTAACCCGTCTTGTGGAGGGGGCACACATAATATTCACTAATTTCACATTATGAGGTTACCGAATTTCGGCATGGCCTTCTTACAAAGGCTACTTTAATATGGCAACGGTTAGTGAGCTTCTACTATTTCTTAACCATCGATGTCGTGCCAAGGAAACTGAATCGTAAAACGAAATGTTTTTACAAATATTTGTGTTTTTTATTGGTTTTGTCACGTTCGCAGCTCCATATCTCAGAAAGAGCAGTGTGATATACATTGACGGTTGGCCGGGGTCGTTGCGCAGGCTTTCTTTTCCGCAGGTCCAGCAGAAGGGTTCGTGTCGGTGGCTGCGTTTCGTGACCTGGACGAAACCTCTTTCCAAGAGATATCCATTCAGGACCCTCAAAACTACGTTCTCTGCATTGGTTACACTTCCGGCACCACGGGCCTCCCCAAGGGGGCTGTAACCACCCACTACGGCTTCGTCGCCAGTATGGTCACTGCAAGGTGAGCGCGCGGATGCCGAAGTACTCTTACCTCTTACCGAAGTACTCGTACTCTTACCGGTATCTTAAACATACCGGTGGTATTGGCAAGATTCACGTCGCCAGGCTTGCGGGACACATGGCTGCAGGCAAGGGGTAGACTCAGGGCGTTGGCTGGAAACAAAACTATTCCTGACATTTTCTTCAGTGAGAATCTGACTCGTGCGAACAGTGAACTTTTTTGGAGGACTAGGGTTCAAGGCAAAGCAAAGGGATATAAGTTTGTCTGGGTGCGAAACGGGAAAATATTTGCGAGGAAGACAGAGGGTGCTACTGCTCTAAAGATCACGTCAATAAGTGACGTTGATAAGATGGCTTAAGGTTTGTACTTTCTTGAATAGAGTATGTCGTTTCCAGATTTCGACTCCTTTGTTAAGACCTTTCAGCCAGCGTTGGGTTGTTCTTGCACCATCCTTCACATTAATATCCGGAGCATCAGGAAATATTGGGATCAATTTGCGGTTACGGCCTGTGCTCTCAATGACTTTGTGGACGTGTTTGCATTAACGAAAATTAACATTACCGGCACTCTAACCGATGTCTTTAGGCTTCGCGGTTACCATGCCTACTTCCTCACACGCAACAGCAGGGGTGGTGGCATTGCGGTATTCTTCAAAGAATCACTGATGGTCTCCGAGGTTAGTGTTTCCTTCGGCACAGTGGAGGTCATGCCCTTTGAAATATCCATTCATGTTTTTTAATTTAATTTCTTGTTATGTATCGACCTCCTAATCTAAATGCGCCGGCATTTATTGAAGAATTACGAACAATATTCAAAACCAATTTTGTTGGGAAAAACCTGTGCATGATAGGGGATATTAATATCGATTTGATGAAGGGCGATCGCTATGGCACTGAAAACTACTTAACCATGCTCGCGGAATTTGGCATTGAACCACAGCTCGCCGATCCTACCAGAGAAGAATTTCTTAACAATCGCATCACAACTACTTGCATTGACCATGCTAACGTCCGTGCGTCGGACATCTCAGTATCCGGAGCCGTGATCAGACAGAAACTTGCAGATCACTATTACATTGCGTGTCGCCTTACAAAAACAGTCTCTACGCTACACACCGACTCTACCAGGTGTGTCGTGACCATTTTAGACCAAAAAAAGTTCAATAATCATGTTACTGGATATGATTGGGATTCATTTATTCATCATAACACTAGTGATACCGCGTACGACAGTTTCGTCAAGGTATTAGGCGAAATAAAGGAAGTGTGTAAAAAAACTTTGGCTGCGAAGAAACGTAAAATTGGCTGTCAGTGGCTGACTGCTGAAATCCTGGCTGCCATCAAAGAAAAAGAAGTTATCTGGTGTCGATGCCGCAGGGCATCAAAAAATGACAAACTTCGAGCGGAATATCGTTGCATCAGAAACAAGGTAACTGCACTTATTCGCTTATCAAAGAGAAAATTCTTTGCACAGCAGTTTCGCAGCACTCGTCGCGATGTCAGGAGCACCTGGTCTCTGATTAATCAGTTACGTGGTAACCAACGCTTTTCCATTCAAGAATCAGTGGAGCACAATTTCGGTGTTGTGTCGCATATTTTGGCGAATGAGTTTAATAACGTTTTTTCCGCTGAGCAACGGGTCGCAGTCCAAACTGTGAGCTCGACGAAAATGACAAAAAGCGTATCGCCATCGGCTTTCCTTCCTCTTATGACAGAATCTGATCTTTTCAGCATTTTGTCTAGTCTGAAACGTAACAAATCTGCCGGACTTGACAACATTTTCATAGGTGATCTGATAAGAAACATTACAGCTCTGAAAAATGTTTTGCTGCTTATCTCAAACGGCAAAATTAAGAGTGGTACGTGGCCAGAATCACTGAAGAGCGCTCGCGTTGTTCCTCTGTACAAAAGTGGAAAAAAGAATGATATTGCAAACTACCGCCCTATATCTATTCTTTCCTGCGTATCCCAGATATTGGAAAAACATGTACTTTCTGTAATGAATGCTTTTATTACTAAACATGACCTAATGAGTGGGAAGCAGTACGGTTTTGTCAGCGGGTCAGGGACACAGGTGCTATTGGAAAATCTCTCCGATTTGCTGCATCAAAGCCTGGATAACAATGAGGTAGCATTCGCACTTTTTTTGGACGTAAAAAAAGCTTTCAACACGGTAAATCATGAAATTTTGTGTTCTAAACTGTACTCGTATGGATTTAGGGGTCCTTTTTTGTCTTTAATTGAAAATTATCTTCACAATCGTTCTCAAGCAGTCATGTTTGGGCCTATCTGCAGTGACGCTGTAAAAGTGCTGTGTGGTGTCCCGCAAGGGTCCATTTTATCTCCTTTGTTGTTTAACTTATATGTGAATGACATATGTGACCATGTGAAATCATCCACCATATTCCTTTACGCCGATGACACTTTACTAGTCTCAAGCAACCCTGATTTTTCATATGCCCTGGCTATATACTTCAGGAGGACGCTATTAAAGTTAGTGATTGGTTTGCCTCAAATTTAATACAAATAAATAACACCAAATCCAGACTTGTCTGTTTTCGTAACCCGCATAAAGATGTACCAAGTGCAGGTTCCATATATTTACACACCTCATACTGATCTGCGTGTTCTTGTCAACCTATAATTAGCGTCCCGTCGGTTAAGTATCTTGGTATATACATAGACAGTGATTTGGCATGGAATACTCAGATGACTCACATTTGTAAGAAACTCAGAAGTGTTGCATGCTTGTTGTTTAATTTGCGAACTATGATGCCATTTTCTGTGAGAAAATTAGTCGCCCAGGCTCTGGGGTATAGTGTCTTGAGATATGGTATGTGTTGTTTTTTTAACTGCTCTTTCACATGGAAATGTCTTGTTAATAGGATTTTGAAAAACATTGCTACAAGCGGTCTCTACTTGCCGCAGGAAAATCTGCCTAACAGTGTCTTTACCGCAGCCGGTTTGCCTTCTTTTGACAATCTTTTTAAACAAATTGTAGTACTGAAATGTTTTTGGAATAGCGCATACAGACACATAAATACGAAACCGGTACCGTTGAGACATGTTCCTTGCTATCATAAACCGAGAGTGCGCACTCACTACGGCAAAGCAACTAGAAAATATTACGTGCCAGCTATCTTTAACGAATTACCGGATGATTTATTTTCTTTAACCACCCGCAAAAAACTGCGTGTTGCTGTTCAAGCGTTAGAGAATCTTTAACATGTACTAAAATCTTATCAGTGCTTTTTCATTCTTTCCGTGCCAAAATTTTTGTGTTCTTCATGTTTACGTCTTTTAATTTTCTTTTGCCTCTGCTGGAGCTCTGATGTAGCGCGAAGATTGCCGCGGCTGCCGGTTGTCGCCGCACAAGCCCACTTGTGGCTTCGGCGCTTCCGTTTCTTTGTATGTTCAGATTATGCTGAATAGAGATTATTATTATTATTATTATTATTATTATTATTATTATTATTATTATTATTATTATTATTATTATTATTATTATTATTATTATTATTATTATCTTGGAGGGCTTCAAGGCTATCACTTGCACATATACACAGTATTCGTTCAAGATGCCCAACACGTGCACGTCGCATTGTGATTTATGCAACTAGCTTTGCTACATCTCGGGCCATCTGGGCGTTCATTGCCGCGACTGTAAATGCACTCCTCACTGGAGTGACACGAGCGTGCTGAGCAGGTGCAGTGACCAAATCACGCGAGTGATAATTGAAGCCAAAAAAAATCGCAAGCCTAAAAGACCGCTGTGTCAGCACCCCATCCATAGCCCTTCTGAATAAGGAATTTCGTTTCCTAGCGGCAGCTCGGCATTCATGATTCCCTGCTCGTTTCCTGCTGCGATTGTCTGTTTCATGTCTTACCCTTCTTGTTGTTTTTGATACTTTGTGTATATTTACTGATGTATCAGAGGAATAAATTTTCAGTTGTTAGACTGCGCTTGTGTCTCGTCTCCCCTTTCTGCGTCCTTTGTGTAGTTTGAGCTGTTTTCGAGTGATAGAAAACCAACTAGCTCGTGATGTGTTCTTCTAGTTTTGCTAATTCCTGTATACGACTAAATGGCCAAGCGTGCTGTGAAACCTAGCGAATTCGCAAAGCACTGCTACCAAATATAGAGTCATACTCATTCGAGTAATTTTATTAGAAAGCAGTCAAGCTTCCAGCGCACCTGGTCAAGGTTATAGTGCCTCTTTGGACAACGACGGCCTTCACCCACCTATAGCTAGGACAACTGTTACCAGATGCATTAAATTTTTAACTTCTCTTAACTCTTAACTTCCAGTATACTGATCGCCTTTCATTTAGCCGTAATAGCGCATTATTTAACGCGGAGAGCATTGAAAGGACAACGTACATTTTGTAATTTAATTGTAGATGCATGTTTCCAACAAGCTATGGATTTTAATGTTTATGGAATTGAACGCCCCAGTGCAACACAGGTCAAACAAGACGGTGTACTGGAGACGCTTCGGAACGCTCAGGATAATTCTCACCAATCTGAGTTCCTTACCGTGCACTGACATCGCACAGTACACGAACCTCTACCATTTCGCCTCCATCAAAATATGACCTCTGCAGACGGAATCAAACCCGTATCTTTCGGGTCACAGCTGAATGGTATAAGCACTGAACCACCACTGCGGCTACAAGAAAGCAATATGTGCCATCATCCTGCTCGTTCTATTTCTGACCATTCCCTTGCTTTAGTTGAACATTATTGGCCTGCCCACACTGGCACACGAATTCCGATTGTTGCTGTGTTTATAAAAAAAAATGGGCTGTGGTTTAGCTTTGGTTAAGCCTGGAATGACGCGAGAGCTACAGCTGGCCTAGTGGAACTCGCTCAGTCGAATTGCAAAGTCAGTCTGCGTTTCGCTGGGCGTTCCTCCTTCATCTTGGTCCCTGGGCATGGATTCACAGTTACTACGTAATTTCCTTTCCTCAAGTTCATTTTCTTTATTACGGCCCCCCTTTTAGTTTCTTCTTTCACTCCCACTTCCTCCCTTCCTGTACGGTGCGGTTCGAGTGTCCACCGAGGTGCAACCATGGCGAAAGTGCGACCATGCTGAAGAGGCGAAGCGGCTGGCGTAGTGTAACTATCGCTATAAAAATACCAGCGTGAACTATGGTGCTGGTGGCGATTTGCGGCTACGGCCGCTTATCTGTTTTTTTCAGCCAGCGTCCGCTTCAGCGGACGCGGTTGTTGCTGCGACGCGCGTCTTTTCTTTCCTTTTCATCCTTTTCAATTTCATTTTCATCCGCCGCCGCGGTGGCTCAGTGGCTATGGTGCTCGGCTGCTCTCCCGAAAGACGCGGGTTCGATCCCGGCCGCGGCGGTTGAATTTCTTTGGAGGAGAAATTCGAGGCCCGTGTACTGTGCGATGTCAGTGCACGTTAAAGAACCCCAGGTGGTCGAAATTTCTGGAGCCCTCCACTACGGCGTCTCTCATAGCCTGAGTCGCTTTGGGACGTTAAACCCCATAAACCAACCAACCAACCTTTTCATCCTTCTCTCAGTCGCAACAACAACAACATATGGAGTTCTTGAACCGATACATGAAGGCAGACAGCCAGTAAGCATGTAATAAGTGCTTGTGTATACGCTTACGCTGTACCTTTCAGACATTTGAGATCTTTCGTTCGCTAATAATTTTTCTGCGTGGCGCAACCAGCCAAGTTCACATCTCCAACCGGAGCAGCTCGGTTTTAACGCATGATATTTTCTCTTTCATGCCTCTCTTTTGTTTCACAGGCCCTGCTTCGCCTGGGACGAGAATGACGTAGAGCTCGTCGCGGCTCCCATGCTGCATGGGTCGGGATTTTTCTTCATTACTGTTGGCGTTCTTCTTGGCACGACTGTTGTGATGACCTCCCTAGGCGCAACCTTGCAATGTGTCAGCGACCTCGTCACTAAGTATAAGGTAGTAAGCTCTTTATGGATCTTGCCATTAAGTACAAGGTTTTCGTACGATATTTTTGTTGACTTTATTGTATGCTGGCATGATAGGCCATACCATCTCCTTCTGCTTTCCGCACAATTTTCGCACCAGTTTCAAGCAAGTGGTTTATTCTTGGCTCGTTACGGTTCTGCTTAAATACGTGCCGTACCGCACTATCTTAATTTTCTTTGAGCTGAAATGTTTGCTTGTTTTGTCCTGGCGCCAGCTCCTTAAATTATACCTATTTTATGCCACTAAATAATTTGGAAGGCCTCAGCACGCTTCTAAATAAACGAAAAAATGAGTTGTTATGATGACTATTAAAGACAAATTATTCATTCAGATCATCAAACGCCAGACTCATGTGGTGTGCCGCGTGAGGTGTCGGCGTTTTTTATAATTCCGTCATATCTTCAAAATCATTAGTATCACTGTTATGTGCGGAGCTTTGTCGTGTATTATTCCAGTCACAGGATGCACACACAGAAATACTTGAAAGAGCAATCCACTTTGCAGCAAAAGGGAATCAAGTCCGAGAAATCTACAAAGGAAACCTAAAATCCTTTGTCTCTTCGTTGATGCGCGAATATTATTTTTTAAAGCATTCTGTGCCGTACATATTTTTACCATGATTAAGTAACTCCCTTAACTGCAGGTGACAACGCTGGTGCTCCGACCCAACAACTTAAGATTGATTGCGGCCCAAATGCACAAGATGGGCAACCGCCTAGCAGGTGTCCGTCGCATCTATGTCGGTGGCGACATGCTCATGAAGACCACCCGCAGTGTGGTGCAGGCCGCTTTTAGTGACCTCGAAAGGGTAATGAATCAGTACGCAATGACCGAGTCGGTGGGCATCCTCTGCTCGCCCACCCACCACGAGACCACACCAGGAACTGACGTCGGCTACCCTACTCCTTGGTCGCAGATAAAGGTATCCGCAGGAGACATATGCCAGGACATGAGGCATATTATATTACACTGGTAGCAGTACTACGATTGCGTCTTGTTGAAAGAAAAATGAGAGCAGTAATGTTAAGATACCACAAGCGGGCGGAGTGGGTGAGTTAACAAACGCGGGTTAATGACATCCTAGCTGAAATTAAGAGGAAGAAATGGACAAGGGCAGGGCATGTAATGCGAAGGGAAGATAATTGCTGGTCCTTAAAGGGAAACTGCATATGTTTTAGAAATCAACGAGCTTAAGAGGGTCGAATTAGTGAAACTTGCAGGTAAAGCATGCGAATTCTTTTTGGGCTAGCGCTTGAAATAGTGAAGTAATCGGCGATTAAAGTCAGGACGCCCTTCAAGCTTCGCCAAGCGGGGGGCGCATGATGACGTCATCGAAGGCATCGGTACATTTCCAACGCGCAAACGCCTGCTTTGAAGAAAAAAAACCAACGCCACCGAAGGCAAACCGTGCCGAGAGTTGTTTGGCAGCGTCTAACGAGTCAGGGCAGGGTGTGGCTAACGACAGCGGTAATTTGAAATCATACCTTCTGTGAAATCACGCTGAATTTTTCTGCACTCCTCTAGTGCACTGAGGAGAAGCGCCAAATTCAATCGTCGATTAAGTCACTATTTTAAACGCCTGTGCAAAAACACTTCGCATGCTTCACCTACAGCCTATATAGATTTGAATCCTTGAATACCGCGAAATTCTCAAAAAAGTGCTGCAGTTGCCCTTTAAGCGTAACGCAGGGGTTTCCAAGAGAAGGTAAGCATAGCAGGAGGTGCCAGAAAATTAGGTGGGCGGATGAGATTAAGAAGCTTGCAAGGATAGGGCGACCGCAACTGGCAAAGGACAGGGTTAATTGGAGAGACATGGGAGAGGCCTTTGCCTTGCAGTGGGCGTAGTCAGGCTGATGATGATGCTTGAATATTCACGCCACGGCGCATACATCTTCAGAATCCGCACCGACTCTGTGATAGAGCTACACTGGGCGGCACGACTCACTCGGCCAGCAACACGAGAAAGCACATCCTTCGTCCATCAAAGTTTAATGTCTCCATCCACTACCCCACTACCCGCTAACTCACCTACATCCTCATGCAGAATACTCAAACCCCAGACAGTGAGATTGGTGAAACTCAAAGGGAACGTGCACTCCGTTAGCAGCACTACAACCATTTCTCAAGAACAAGATTTCTCTACCCATAAGTTCCACCTACTGCCACCTGCAGAGGCTTCAATCCGCCAGAACGTGCGATCAGTAAGCCGTAATGGCAAGCAGGGCTTTTTAACAGTACTACGAAACTCGTCAACGACATGGAGCTTCTGGCGTCAGCAACATCCTTGCGTGAAGTGGCTGTGATCAGCCTCCCTGGCGCACGGAAGGCAACCAGGTTTCTTGGCGAGACTGAAAATTTACCGTTCAAGCATGCGCTTGTCTAGATGGCGCGTGAGAACGACGCACTGCGCTCCAATAAGAGCCGCCAAACTTGGTGCCGCTGCGCTCTCGTTCAGTTCTCCTCCTCTGTTTCAAGCTGGTTAATAAATCACAACGATGTTATTCCAACTACTACACTTTTTGTCTTACCGTACCATGTACACCGTCTACTGCGTAGTTAGTACTTCCCAGCTCGGTTTAGGACGAGGCTCGAAGCTAGGAATTATGGCAGTTGTCCTTAGAAATGCTTGTCTCATTGCCAAACTCAAATGCATTGCTCTGGTGTTAACGTGAAGAGAGAAAAAAAACAACCGGGCAGTCTTAAGATGTCCACCAGGCTGTCTGTATCATGTTTTACGATTCTGTTTCTGCATTTAACTGTTATATCCTTGGGGCTTGCATTTTATTTTTTTTATTTATTCATACTGTTAACCCTCTGCATGAGGGTCATTACAGGGAGGGAAACATATACAGACACAAGTGCAATTCTCTTCGCTAAAAAAAGAAACACTCAAATGCACAGAATTACAGATTTGCACAGCAATCTTCCAGGAACGCGTTCACACCTATCACAAATTTGTCTACATCTGTTTGGTCCACAGCGTCACTTGGCAGTTGATTCCAAATTTCTACAGCATCGGGAAAAAAGGAGTAGCGATAGACATCAGCACGTGTAATAATAGGTTGTAATACCTTACTGTGATTTTTCCGAGGGCAACGCTTCAGGGGAGGCGCAACATAGTGATGTTTATTAACTTTGACTTTATCATTCATTATCAGAAAAAAAAAGTTTCAATTTCTGCTTTAGTCTTCTTACTTCTAGTGATTCTAGCTGACACTCTTTTAGCATTGCTGTGACTGAATCAGTGCGGCGGTATTTAGAGCATATAAAACGTGCTGACATCCTTTGCAATCTTTCCAGTTTCCGTTTTAAACCCTTTTGATGAGGACTCCACACTGCACTTGCGTACTCTATTATTGGCCGCACGAACTTCTTGTACGCAATCAATTTAATTTCTCTAGTCGCATTCGGCAACTTCCTCCTCAGGAAACAGACCTTCTGGTAGGCTTTTAAATAGACATTTTCAATATGGGTGCGCCAGTCAAGATTATTTCTTAATGTCACTCCCAAGTACTTGAGACACTTTACTTGATCTAAAGAATTTTCACCGATATTGTATCGAAACATCATAACATTCTGCTTCCTTGTTACTTGCATGTAATTAGATTTTTGGTAGTTTATTTCCATACCCCATTTCAGGCACCACGAGTTTAACGACTGAAGACATCTATTTATGTTCATCTGATCTGCCGGGGAAGCCACAGGAGAGTAAATTAAACAATCATCGGCAAAAAGTTTCATTCTGACAGGCGATTCGACGATAGCAGAAATATCATTTATATACAATAAAAACAAAAGCGGACCTAAAACGGAGCCCTGTGGCACCCCCGACAGAACTTCACGCCTATTCGATACTGCACTTTCTATTTTGACGACTTGACAGCGGTTACTTAGATAGGCCTGAATCCATAGTACTATACTTTCAGCGATTCCTAATCTGCGTAGTTTAAAAAGAAGCTTATGATTCGGAACTTTATCGAAAGCCTTCGAGAAGTCTACACAGACCACATCTACCTGCTGACGTTCATCTATAGCCTTGCAAAAGTCGTTCACTGTTTCAATTAACTGCGTCACTGTCGAAAGGCCGGTCCGAAAACCATGCTGAAATGGACACAATAGGTCATTTATTTCCAAAAAATGAAGGATGTGTTTAGCTATTATGTGTTCAAAAACCTTGCAACATACGGAAGTTAGTGAAACTGGCCTGTAGTTTTTTACAAGAAGTCGATTACCGCCTTTAAATACCGGAACTACTATTGCGCTGCGCCAGTCACGAGGTAAAGAATGATCCCGCAATGACTTTTCAAATAAAATTTGCAAATAATATGATAACCACTCAGCATACCGTTTAAGGAATTCCGTCGGTATCTCATCGGGACCGCTCGATTTCTTCGGGTCCAGAGACAGTAGCTGCTGACTGATGCCCTCCCTATTGATGCGAATCATGTGCATTGAGTATGGCAACGTGTAAATTGTATGATCACTCTCAATGTCATTATCATCCCTACTGAAGACCGACTGGAAGAAATCGTTAAACAGATTTGCAATATCGGTTTTATCAGTCACCTCATCGTTCCCATCCATTACCTGTGTGATTGCGTTCTTTTTCGCTGAAAAATATCGCCAGAACTTTTGTGGTGAGCTTGTGAGAAAATTACCTTTGGAGACTTCTCAACGGTTATCTTTGAACCTTTACTGATATCGCTCGAAAGACAATTTGGCTACAGAAAAATAGAAATTCAAAGCAAAATAGTGCCCTCCGCAATAATTTTTTTTCATTTCGTGATTTCTCGACAAAAGCATCCGTACGAACCGTACTGGGCCGGTTATCTTGTATTGGAACTATAAACTACATGTCTTTCAGGTTGTTGAGATGATGACAATAGAAAGACTAGGCCCAAACGAGGTAGGCGAGATATGCTTTCGCACACCATCTGTCATCAAGGAATACTACAAGAGACCAAAGGAAACTGCACAGCTGTTTGAAGAGGATGGCTGGTGCAAATCAGGTACGGCATGCAACTTTTCAATGCGTCGGTTTAACCTTGTGGATCATATCGAATACGGCAAAAATTATGGGCAAGGATTAGATTGAGACTATACTCACTGTTTTGAAGAAATCATCATGGAGGATGTAATACATCGCTGCGTGAGTATGCATGGCGTTATATTTAATTATGATCATGTGCACATCCAAAGCCCCGCTGCCATTTAGCAGGAATTACCAAGGACTAAACAGCAGTCTTCCTGCATATTCGGTGTCACTCACCACCGTGCGTACCGTCGCATCAATATATTTCGATTTAATCAACTACATGTTCTGATGTTAAAAATATTTTTATAGGTTTCATTTGTCAAAAATATTTGTGTGAAACAGTAGAAGGTCACCGGTGCATTACTGCCTTCATTGCACGCCAGCGACAAGGTATGCAGTTCAGTGTCGGGAAGGGCACCTCACCTGTGTTGAAAAATCTGCTGGGTTCATTACCACAAAAGCATATACACGTGGTACACCATTACGAAATTGATCATTCCTGTGATGAACTAGGAGCTTGGTCTATCAGGGCTCTCAGATTCCAGAAAAGCTATCACGCGCGCAATCAAACTTTGTATGATGGAGTCTATGCCAGAGACAGCGATAAATGCAATGGCGCTAAGTGTGTCCAATATTTCGTCTACCACTCACCATAACATTTTAGCCACTAAAGACAAAATAAATAATTTGAATATTTAAGCATTTAAAAGCCATAAATTACAATTATGTAACCGCTGATTAACAGCACGAAGTGAAAAAAAAAACGAAACGTACGCCTATTTGTGTTGCTTCTTTTCTAACAATATTCAAGTTCATCAAGCTGCACCAAGTAGAACAAGTTCTCGTAAGAATTTACCATAGGCTGCATTCTGATGCAGCCTCTGGTGTAATAGCTCCACAACATCGCCCTTCGTTACTCTCAGTAGGATGTACCTGTACACACAGGTGTCCATACACGAGTCTCTAGAGTGAACACATGAACGCTTGTGCTGAAAAGCGGTGCAGAGTCTCTTAATTAAACTAACAGTCGCATCAGTGCTCTTCACAACGGTACCGGACGCAGCGTAAACTGCCACTGCTGTACCACGTGCTTCCGTGCCACTTCCAGCGGAGCACCTCAGACCACTCACGTGGTGTTTAGAGGCAGCGTCCCTCATCCAGGATCCCATATTGCTGGCGGTGAGCAACTAGGCAACAGTGGTGCACCACGTTTTTATTGCATGATGCCAAATATCGAACGTAAATAATGCAGGTTAGCTATGCTCTACTTAAGAACGCGGGGCTCACTTGAGAGCAGATAACCGGTTTGTGTAAACTTTTGTTTACCGATAAAAAATTAGTTGTAAGTCAGCCATCGCCTGTGTGTCTTCTCTGCCGTGCATCTTGGTTCCCGTCTGCAGTAAACAGCTGCCAACTAGCGCAACTTCATTCCACACTTATGTACTACGCGTCCATGTCTGTCATGTGGCATTGCGCTGTGCTTGGTAGACGAACGTGATGTACATCTCCTTTAAAGTCTCTATACTGGTCGTCTCCGATCCCAGCCTCCCTGTCTGGATGACCGTACATGCTTTCTCCCTTCGCGCCCTTGTCACCTTCGTAAGCTTCCGGATAAAGCTGCCATTGCAGACACAGTCGAACCCTTTTCTGTTCTGGCACTAAACTCGCGTAGTGGTCAGTACTCACAAGACACTTTTTAGCTGTCCTGTCATCGGACTCTAACGTTCGCAAACGTTCTTCGCCCGTGCATATAGCTGAAGTGCTGAACAAACCAGTGACAAAGTGGAAGCGCTAGAGGCACAAACCGCACCCGAATATTCCGGATGGCGTTGAGCGCACACTAAGAGCCATTTTTTGTGGCACTGAATTAGATAGAAACAACGTGCTCTCAGTGACATGTTTAGAAACGCGCTGCTTATAGGCGGAGGAATGACGCAGTCTTGTACGTTTGTTGCTCCTAGTTGAAGATTAAAGTTAAATTGTCTCGAAGTTTGTTGACCATAGCAACGGATAAGGCATGGTTAAGCTCTTTCTGCTGGATACTATTCGGACTGCAAGTTTTAGAATGGTTGTCATCAGGTGGTACTTGATGTTCGAGCTTAGGGTCGCCGTCGTTTACGGCCAACATTCGCCTGAGTTTTTTGATGATATGAGCTAAAACCATTTCCTACTTAACAGCCATCTCATGACCTATTGCCAGCCAACTATTCTTGGCAGTAACACCTCTTCCTGCTAGTTGAAAGCCATATGAGCTCTGTAGCTTTTCCTAGCAACAGCCACTTTTATGGATTTCGAGTTGGAACGGAAACGTCAGCCGTTGCTTTCTGAGGCCGGAACGTCACATGCACCTATGCAAGTTGATTACGCTGAAGGGGCGCAAATAGCGACAAAATTTTTTTAGGGTGAATGCTCTAGTTCCTGCTTGCGAAATGACCTTTTAAACAAAATGTTTTTTTAGGGGTAAGTGGAAAAGCAGTGATGCCTTTTTGAAAACCATGACGCTGCTTTCGATTTATGGCGCCCAACACGTACGCAGTTCTAGTTTTATATGTCTGACATAGCTAGCCGACGGTCCAATGGATGCTTGAAATTTTTTCCAATGTTTCCAGTACTATGACTTTACCTCCATTTTTTCAAACCTCCTGAGGTGAACTTCATCTGGAAACAAAAATGGAAAGTTAGTTCACTCAAACACCGTTTTAAAGGAGAGAAGTGTGACAAGGTGTCGATGAGTTTTGGCTGGTTTCTCACTGTTAAATTCTAGAAGGTCCACTTTTATGCCGACGGTAAAGATGCGAGGAGAACAAAATATAAGCCTGATGGAAGACAAGAACACTATAATTATGAGCAAAACGATAGGGGTTATACTCTCAGTTGTTACCAGTACATGTGTCACCCAACTTCGCGCACTGTTAACCTGAAGTTCCTAGACACCCTTAGAGCGTGTGAGGGTAGCTGTCTCGGACTCAAGGAGATGCCCTCGACTCAGTGTGGCAAGCTCAGCGTAGACCAGCTACCAAGTGACAAGAGCTTTTTTGGTCCTTTGGTGCCCAGCTTTCGCCGGTCGCAAGCCAGAGAATGGGTCGGGGCAAAGGTTCACAAACAAAACAAAGTTTGTAGAGCAAAGAGACGATACAGAGGATTTCACAATCACTTACAAACGCATACGAAGGGATTAACAAAATAATGCAAGTCGTACAAAGATACCCTCGAGAGAGAATACAATACGAAGGAAATATTGCACTTAAAGTGCATTAACACAGGAGAGAGGCAACAAACAAAACAGTTTGTTCACCGGGAACTGCGACAGTCCGACGACCACAGGTCCACGACGATCTAGTCCCACAGACTGGCGCACGCTGCTTCGTTCGTCCGTGGCTGCGCGAGTGGTGTTCTCCCGAGAGTCGAGCGGGCGCGCTTCTCCGAAGGTTAAACTGCGGCTCGGACTAAACTGACAGTGGTCAACGCCCTTCTTATATAGGCTTGGTCCGCGTCTGTTTGTTTTACGCGCCAAAGTAGGCGCGCACATACACGCAGTGTCGGCCGTACAGTCTCCTTTTCCTTCTCGCGCCCGCTGCGCGTCCTCATTGGTCCAAAGTCGGGAGTCCCTTCGAGGAGCATCTAGTAATTTCTGGCGTGGCGCCACCGCAGACGTGCGAGTGAAGAGGAGGGGGACATGTATTAGCGCACGCAATACGCCATTTCCGCTGGTTAGGAGTAGAAGCACCTCCGACATTCTAGAAAAATTGACGTAGTGGCTGAATCATTCCCTTCGGCGAGCGGTGGTGGAGGGGGCAGCCGCACACACAAGGCTAGTCGCTCACCGAGGCCCTCCTTCTCCCCCGTTTTACTACACGCGCTGGTGAGATGCCTCCGCGCGGCGCTGTTTTCGTTTCTTTGTTTCAAAAATGCGCTGAATTTTGTGACAATATGCCACTGAATTCAGAAACAAAACCCTGTTCGTTTTTTTGTGGATATTTTGTAAAATAATGCCTTCCTCCCCGCAAGTAATTCTTGAGGGCGTAACTATCTTCAGTTCGTTTCTTCGCTTTCGTCCTTCTATGAGCACCTCCCAATACGTTCATTATCCGTCTGTTCTGAAATATGATTAACTTGGTGTCATTTTCAAGTTACATATTTAGCGGTTACGTGTACTCCTGAGTATATTTATTAGCAATGGGCGGGGTTCGAGAAGCGCGTCACGTAACCAAGACTGTGCAAATGGCAAATATCTACGTCCATAACTGTGGGATGAAACACCACCAGATTTAAGTGCAGTTCATAATAGCAGGGTGCGTGGCATCGTAAAATTAAAAGAGATGTTCACTGTAAAGATGTTTCGCTTTTAGTACATTATGGAGACACCCCATATACCCAATTAAATTGCGAAAAAAGACGTTCGCTCGAGGCAATAAAAAGTCTTGTGTTGTTATCTGCACCCCCTTGATTCGGCACTGTAATTAGGCACTTTAGTGGCTCTACAAACTGTAGACTTCATCTACAGTGCTCCAGGCTAGACGGCTGCAGCGTGCGCGTGAGTAAAAGGTTTTGCATGCCATGATTATGTAAGCAATGTAACACCCCGTATGATTTCGTTCAACGAATCGAGGTTATTATGTTAAAGCAATGAGATCCATTTATACATCGGCCAACATTGTTTCATGCTGACCTCGTTATCAACTTCGTTATCGACGTTATCAACAAGTAACACCATATAGCCGCGCACTTTATAACAAGAGGCTGATTCTCCGCTCGTGGGTTTGGTCTCCTTAGATGAATCCAAGGTACCATCACCACAGAAGTTCATCAAAGAATTCTTTAAAAGGTTGTGCTTGCTCATGTACGTAAGACTTTTGCCTTTGGTTATGTTTTACCAAACCGACCCGCAAAACACTCTTCTACGCTCGTAAAAAAACTGAAGAGGAAGGTGGACCTTATGAAGTCGCAAAGCTGAGCTGATGACACTAACCTAAATGAACACATCTGAATAGACTTTGCGCATTGTCTGAGGTACAAAATTCGGCAGAGACACTTATGAGGTGTGAGAAGGCGTAAGCCCGCCCGCTCACTTCGTGAACGTAGTCGCAAATGCTGCGGCGACATGTAACTCGACGCCACGCACCTCGTAATTCTACTTCTGCATGGCTCTACGTAACCGCCGCCGTGACGTCACCGCACCCCTTCTGATCTGCGCGCTAACTTCGTGAATCCAGTTTCCGCCGTACCGCGGCCCACGCTTAGCATTAAGGGTATGATAGCTAATAGGTTAATGCCCATATATGCAGATTTGTTATTTCTCTTTTTAACATTCACAGATACCTGGGAGCCCTCATACCACACCTGGCGCAGTGGTGCAGCGTTAAAGCGGTAGCCACCGACCTTAGATGGCAGTTGCTGCATCCGTTGGAATTTTTACGATCCAGTTTGCTCTTCCCTAGCAACCTCGCTAGACAAATTATTAATTTAAACACCGCATGCAAGGTTGCATGCGGACGCAATCTTTCATAGGTACCATCGAATGTTATGGCACACCCGCACAGAGAGAGGTTTTCGGTCAATGGGGCAAGTAAGGCTCATGCCCTAAAAAAGGTGGCAGCGTTGTGGATAAACTCCGCCAGCCGCTGGAAGAGGCGGACTGGACGTTCAATGGTGGCTTGCTGAACTTCGTGCCTCGAAAGTGTGAAGCAGTGATAGACGCAAAAGCTTGCTGCGAAGTAATGACGACAATATGTTATTGTGAAAAGGCCTTCTTGAACTCGGCCTCTCACTTTACAATAAATACGCAATAAAGTGCTCATTCCATCCATGGCTGCAAAAAGCAGTCGTAAAGTTATTTTCTTTGTGAACGAATTGAAACTTATCATGAGCATATATTTTGGTGGATATTGTGTAAGAAGTGTTAACTTTGTTTCTCTAAAGTTCATGCTCAAGTTTTAGTGTCGTAAAGAATTCATTTCGAAAAACTTTCATGTCACTTTTTGCCCATCATTGTGTTTTCTTTCCCGAATCATCCTTGGGTTACAGGAGAGAAGAATATATGGAGATTTACTGCCAGCTGGTCGGCTGCTGTATTACGTTCGTCCCACTGTACTTCTGAAGGCAACGATCGTTTCCAACTCTTACGCGAGAACTTTACACAGGTGACTTGGGATACTATGACGAAGATGGCCGCCTGTACATCGTCCAGCGACTCAAGGATATGATCAAGTGCATGGACATCCAGGTTATTCCTGCAGAGCTCGAAGAGCTCATCCTCAAGGAGCACTCGGAGCTCATATCCGAAGTGGCAGTGGTTGGCTTGCCACATCCGGAGTATGGAGATGCCCCGGCAGCCGCCTTGGTGATCAAGGACTCCGGTAGCAAGTGTGACTCTGAATACCTCGCCAAGAAAATCAAAGCCACCATCGCAGGTTGGTGCCCACTGTCGCTATGCTATGCTTCTATATTCTGAGCGATGTCGTTCTGTGAAGAGTCAGAAGAAGGAAACCCTCATATCTTGGGAATAAAGAGTTTTCTTTACAATAGTTGGTAAACAATATTGGAGTAATCACTCACTAGCACCCACCCAAGCGTTGCCATTCGGTAACAAAGGAAAGCTATATACCAACCACTGGAACTGCAGTTAAAGGAAAATGCCTCCTTTTCGGGGCTGGGGACCCAGGACCACCAGCTTACTGGGTCGTCCCTGGTCATGCTACCTGCCGTATGGCTGCGTTTAGGTTGATGCTTAATAGTAATTACTCCTTTACTACATATATACTAACCGGTCATTGATTGTATTACTTCTGTACCGGAAAATAGATGAAACAGGTTTGCAGCGTAGATTAGCAACAACTACAAACTACAATATAACCTTGTGTATAGGTCTGTTTTTTTTAAACGCTCCATCCATACTTGAGGGACCACCAAAATGCGTGGCCAGCCTAGGCGAGGCGCGAAACTTGATACTATATGACAAAAGTATGGGCCAACAATGCCAGTCGCGCTGCTGTTTGTTGGTAGCCTTGAGCGTCAGCCATTTTCGAGCCTTATCAATTTACCGCTATTTTTCTCACAGTGTACCGCTGTTGCTCAAGCAGTTACTGCACAAGCGTTTAAAGTGTACCTTTTCTTAAACAAACTCTAGCAAAAGGTCGATACGAAGTGTGCATTCTTCTCCAGTTCAAAAAGTTGACACATATTGTGGTAAGAACAAAGCTACGTAGTTGGAAAGGCAGTTAATGAAGAAAAGAAATACGAATGATTCGAAACGAAACTGTTAGGCCACGAGTCTTAGAGCCGTTTCATTACAATACACCGAACACATTGCAATAAAACATGGAGTTCTGTGTTGAGCTATGTTACGCATGATTTTGTTGTTTTTTTTCTCTCTTCTTGCAGATAATGTGGCTCTGCACAAACATCTTTTCGGAGGGGTCTTTTTCCTGGATTCTCTGCCAAAGACAAAGACTGGAAAACTCCGCCGCCTCGAACTGGCACAGGAATGCACGCGTAGAAGCGCTTTGTAAAGCAGCTATTCTCCTGTTGGGGAAATAAACTGTGAATTCTTGCTCTAAACACTTGACCATTACTCATCAAAAATATATTGGCTTAAATGAGCGAATGTGCCGCAGTTTACACGTAATTATGTTCTAGTTTGAGGCCTTTTAGTGTAATGCGTAAAGATTCATTACTCCAATTATATAATAATCCTTTATCCATTTTCTATTAAGGATCCATTTGGTGCTCTACCAATGGTCACTGTGTTTGGGTGACGTAGCTGCAGCTTTCAAGCGCTCACTGGAAGCGGCCGGACTATCGGCTTATAGACGACCGGACCTCACCCTTGGCTGCATATCGTTGCTATTGGTGAGCCTAAGCGTGCGACGAGTGGCGAATTCTATCGTCGAAGTGGGAACCGCTGGCATGTGATCTCTGTGATCGACAGCTTGTCGCTTTGATCTAATGCTCACGTCCCGCCACGTCACACGAACGAAATAGAGAACGGATAATGCCTCGTAGAACAGGGCCCCTGATCTCAGCAATGGAGCTGTTGGATCACGTACTGGCTCTAAAGAACAACGAAAATATGTTTTGCTATCAATGCGACCTAATGCTATGTTTGTTAATTATCCATGTCAGTTGGTCCTTTGCCATTGGCTGCCGCTACTCTCATTGACATTGCCGTGGCAGAAGACGTTACCCTTGTCCTGACAGAAGGAGGCACGTGATGCTACCTGCGCAAACCCGTTCCGAGCTCATCTCCAAGTAGCAGATCGCTGCCGACGCCGATAAATGGCGGAGCATGGAGCCGTATTTTTCATGACTTGCTTCTTGCATGACACGCGACATCTTATTGGAAGAGAAGATAGTTTCAGCAAGGAGGACCTGGTAAAATAATGTTGCTAAACTTTTTCAAGTTAAGCTCAACTTGCTTCCTGTCAGTGACTCATTTCTGGCAAATAATGAAGACTAAGTAGTTGGGTTCTTGAATGACAACAGACTTTTCCCGGATTCTCCATCGACGGAAATAGTCGGTTCCATATGTCAGGAGAACGCCCTGAAATGCGTACATTTCTACCGACAACCGCGGCGCTGTAGCTTTCCAAAACGAGTGTGAAATAGTCTGGAAAGGCTTTTCGACTACTTCTACACAACATTTGCAGAATTGGAATGATTCTCGTTTCATTCAAAACCAAGGGTCCCTATGGGACCATGTATTGCCCCCGTCCGTAGTGGTCTTTGCCTTGCGATGTACAACAGAATTCTGAAAGACTGCTTTGAACATTGGCCCGTTTGAAAACATTTCCGCTTTGTGAGAATTTTTCATTTCTCTTAGATTGTATTGATGGCGAATTTTTCCTAGAAGTTCCTCAAGTTTTGAGTGTCTTTACGAAGACAGTGGCAGTACTCGGATTATCCGTCCAAAACTGGATAATAATTCTATTTTCTTCATGGACCTTAGACTTTTCTCACTACTAAGCACGTGTGCGGGGATTCAGAATCAGGGGGCAAAAAACCCACATTGGCATACGACTCCACTCACTGAATGTCAATGAAAGGAAATATTGTAGAGTGAACTTTTAATAACGCTTTGGCGAAGCCATGTGAGCATACACTACCGCAAAGCGTTTCAGGCCAAGAGGGCAGGCTGACACAGTCTGGACAGCCGCAACACCTTTCGCCCACCGTAGAAAAAATTGGTGGAAACTGCCAAGAACACAAGGAACGATGCCTCAGTTGAATTGCAATAATGAAACAAAAATATAGTTGTTTGTCCGTACATGCGGCATGCTTCCGATAACCTGAATCAAATTGGAAACAAATCACTTGTATACGTGGTCATTTAAGCCCCTCGTCACCATCAGCCTGACTACGCCCTCTGCAGTCCAAAGGCCTCTCCTATGTCTCTCCAATAAACCCTGTCCTTCGCCAGTTGCGGCCACCGTACTCCTGCAAACTTCTTAATCTCATTCGTCCACCTAACTTTCTAGCCCCGCAGCACCTGTCTGAAATTTGTCGTCGCGTAAATGAAAAGACGAAAAGAAACAGCGGTTTTACTTGGCGGCACAAAAATGCCTTAGTAGCATGTGCCGGAGGTGTAATCTATTCTAGCCCACTATCGTTTTGCCAAAGGTACCTTGGCCAAGTAGGCTGATGTATTAAAGAAAGGCTTTTGTCTAATGTACTAAATACGACTCAAGCTATCATGGTGATCGTTCTGAAGCGTGCCGGCTCACTTCTTGAAAAGCGAGAATGAAGGGCAATGCTCCTCTATGTTTAGAGAAACAAATGTTAAAAAAAATGCCAAAATAAGCTGACACACGAGATATTGGAAGCTGTCAAGACTGCGAAAGTCAAGATCAAATGCTCCAGCATGCCACCCATATCTCCCGATATTGGATTCCTCTCTAATTATAGGTTATTTTAATCATCGTTTTTGGCACGTTTTACATATTGCCCTTTCCCTTTTGTTTTTATCTGTTTTAGACACCACACACTTTTCACCTGCCCCTCACAATTCTCGGTTAGTTGCGTAACCGCGTTAATTGTTGGATCCCACTTTCGTAACTTAAAACATACTCGTGTGCATCGTTTTTTGGATTCTATAATCGATAACAATTCTTGATGCCTTCACATCACGCTCGTTTTCTCATTAAAGATCTCATGTATTCAAGACATTTCAATTTTGCGCTTTCATTTGTTGCTCCCGTTTATTCACTTTAAAAATAAAAGAGAGAGGAACTGAAAAATACTGTTCAAAACATTCTAGCTGTGTTTGCTAGTGGCCGGTTTTACCGCTATTATTTCCACTTCTGGTTGCTTCGTATTAGTTATAGTGGCTTCCCTTGCTCACCATATCAGAATTTTCTTTCTTTCTTTCTTTCTTCCTTTCTTTCTTTCTTTCTTTCTTCCTTCCTTTCTTTCTTCCTTTCTTTCTTTCTTCCTTTCTTTCCTTCCTTCCTTCTTCCTTTCTTTCTTTCTTTCTTTCTTCTGTTCTTTCTTTCTTTCTTTCTCTCTTTCTTTCTCTCCTTCTTTCTTTCTTTCTTTCTTTCTTCCTTCCTTCCTTCCTTCCTTCCTTCCTTCCTTTCTTTCTTGCTTTCTTCCTTTCTCTCTTTCTTTCTTCCTTCCCTTCTTTCTTCCTTTCTTTCTTTCGTTCTTTCTTTAATTATTTATTTATTAAAAGCAGCTACAGCGCCAGTGAAGCGTGATTGTAGGGGGATGGACGCCATTTATTATCATACGCGAAAAAGATATTCGGAACATGCCAACAAGGTATCAGAACATAAGAAAAGAAGAAGAAATGAATTCAAAATTAGTTAGTATCCACGATAACATTAGGTCAGTAACATCAAGTTACCTTTTCAATATTTTTGAAAATTTGGTGTGCCAACCACATTCAGAAGAATATTCCTATCAAAAATTCTGTTAGGGAAAACTTAATACTTAAATATTTTATTACGGCATTGATAATCCTTAAGCTTTCTTGTGTTGTCTACTCTCTCCCATGAGTAACGTGATTCCTTTAAATAGGGGCTTTTGTTAATGCTAGTGTAATATAAGAATTTCCGCCTATGTTCTATGTAAGAACTTCATCCTGCAAATATTTAACCTGGTAGATAAAGTCTTACGGACTGACACCTTCCACATGGTTTGGGCGTGTCAATCAAACCCATATATCCCCCCCAACCCCAACACCACCAGAGAGGACTGGGAGGCGGCCTTGCTCGGCTGTCAGGGCCTAAAGACCCAAAAGGCCTTGGTTCACCGGACGCGGGCGGCGTTGCTTAGCCAATGGGGCCCCGGAATAGGGGCTCCACCTAGTATTGTTAGGGGAAAGGGCCAATAGGGCCAACGCTAGCGTCCTCGTTTCTTTGATCCCGCTGATCGGCCTCGTCACACCACTGGAAAAAACAATGTTAATATCAACAAATGCTCTGCCAAAAGCAGGAAAACACTCAAGGCGGATGTGACGTGAGTGCTACGTCACCGTTGTTGCCACGTCAGTGCTTACTACTCCTGCAACAAAACGGACACATTTATTATGTATCGGACAATACTCAGTATGCACCCCTGACAAAAGACGGCACGGCATGGAAGTATCCCTGCAGTGTGTTAATCGAGGGTAACACGGATTAGTCCGCAGTATTTCTAGTTCTAGACAATACATTTAATTTATATAAATGTTCTGTAGAAAACACTGAAGCGTCTTCTCTGATATCAACGCAGTCTTACAGGAAATAAAATTTGCCTAGAATGGATTCTGTTCACTATCGAGGAGCCCCAAGTGAAGCTGAAGGAAAGTATGAGCGATATTAGTTGCAGAAGAAAAGTGCTGTCGTCGCAAAATCCGACCTCTTGCGATATCTCCAAGCTTAAAGGTGAGGTTTCATCGCGCCTTTTCAGTGGGAACGCTTGCATTCAATGCGATTAGGCGGACTCTCAGTGTAATGATCTGAGGTGCCCATCACAGATTATAGTCGATTACAACACCCGGGAATCGCTGAGGTTCGCTGAGAATTGCTGGAATCGAGAGGATCACTGCCGCATCGCAAGTGCTCAGGTTCATGGCGGGAACAAGGTGCGGTAGCAACTGCCGATCAATGCTTCTGCTTGAAAAAGCCTACGTTGAAGGAACATTGCGCTACTGTCTACCAGTGCTTCAAATATTATCTACATCAAGCAATAAGACTCTCAATGCCGCACGGAACAACTGCCTGCGAATATGTCTTGGCCTCCCAAAAGGTTCCTCTGCATCAGGAACAGTAGCGGAGGCAGGATGTCTCCCACTAGAGGTGACTGCAGCCCAGGAAACATGCGTACCCATCTCCGCAATGTTCTGCAAGGGAAGAAGCACTTCCTACACCGTGTCCACCTAACTCACAGCAACTCTAGCTTTGGCCAGGCAGTACAGCTGCTGCCTCTCCCTACTATTAATCAGCCACAGAAACTACTACCTCTGGCCTTTCCTCCATGGACACTCTCTCCTCTAAAGGTGAAGAAGTTTGTTCCAGGTGTGAATGCAAAGAGCCGCATGCCACAGGCAGCGCTTCTGCAAGCTACTCTCGCCTACTTAGCGGAGGAATACAGGCAGCACACCCATATCTTCACCGATGGTTCAACTACTAAAGAAACCTCTTCTTGTGGCCTTTATGTGCCCTCAACAGTCTATGCCCTTTCTTACCGGCTGCAGCGGAGGACATCCTCTACGACAGCTGAGCTTCACGGCATTAAGGAAGCTCTTCCTTACATCTTGCGCCGAACCGCCGGCCGCTGGGATATCTTCACCGATTCAAAAGCATTCTTGCAGATCCTGGCGAACCTGCTGAAGAAAATGAATCGCCAGCCAGTTTCTCTGGACATCGGGTATATACATCATTTAGCTATTGCCGCAGGCCACTGCATAACATTTCAGTGGGTACCTGCTCACTGTGGCATTCAGGCTAATGAAAAAGCAGATAAAGCGGCCCGTAAGGGCCATCAACATGGGAGATACATTCGAACTTTTTTCACGAAATCTGATGCGTCCCAAATAGCTAAAAGTTTTGCTTCCGAAGAAAGGTATCGGCTTTGGAGTTTGCCGACACATCAGTGCCAATTTCTTCACTCAATCGGCCCACATCTTAGACCAAGACTCTCACCCAGAATTCCTCGACATCTGGAAACACTTTATCATCGACTTCGTCTGAATGCTGCATATACAAACGGCTTGCGATACCGTTTTGGACAAATGAACAGTCCGCATTGTTACAACTGTGCCTCGATAGAAACTGTGGAACATATCTTGCTTGAGTTCCCTGCGTATGTTAACGAGCGTGCGTACTATGAACGTTGCATGCAGAAGCACTGCCCAGCGCCCCTAACAATGGACAAAGTTTTAGGTCCCTTAGCCTGCCTTAGGCAACAGAGACTTGCAAAGAACTTTCTATTTACACATTTAAAAGACATTGGATATCTCGATCAGCTTTAAATTCACTTGCACGTTACCTTCATGCATTTTTGATGCAGTGAACTTCGTCAGCCCATTTGTCGGAGTATGCACTCCATCATTCCATAGGTTACATCAATACTCGCAATTGCATCCTTAGTACCCATTTCATGGCCGCATTTTATCTTCGTTTTTTTTTTACCTCTTCCACACTGCTCTCCTTCTGTCTTTATCTCCCGTATTCCCCTCCCTACGCAGAGTAGTATGCCAGCGTAATTTAAACGCCGGCTAAATTCTCTGTATTTCATTAAAGAGTTTCTCTCTCTCTCAGTGTAATGGCACTGGTGGAACTGAGATTATACTTCTCGATACTAGAATTTACTACAGCATGCTAGAAAGGTGCCCTGTACCACCGCAGCATAACGTAACAAGCGCTAGCCGCACTAAGGCTCAACTGTTCTCGATTTTCTCAACGGTTTCTTCAGGGCTTTGTGAACAACTGGCGACACGGCTCAAATACTGGACCTGACCAGCGTTCAGGTCCATTCATCTGCGGTTAACACAGCGCTGTCATGCACCTAAACAGTGGCTGCCAATTGTTAGGTCGGGTCGTCAACTATCAATGGCTGGATTGCTTTCCACGCAAGCTTGAAAGCCGCGAGTATATCTAAGTGAGCAATGACTTAGGAGCAGACGGTCGCGCGACACTGCTTTAAATTGGACAGCTTATGGAATACGGCCTCCGTTATACTAACTAAATCCAGGAAATACATCTGATGTGAGATGTATAATTACTTCATGTTTTAAGAATAAAAATTAAAAAAAAAAAATTCTTTTCAGACTAGCTGCAACACTTCGATTGGGATTAAACAATACATTAAAGACAGACCTCTTATTTACCGTTTGTCCCTATTGTTAATTTTTTTTACCGCAAAATAGGCCTCATATCTTAAGGGAACACATCACACCACAGAGAAAGATCAAACGCTTGCCAATTATAGCATGACCGGTGCGGATTCAGACATCTGCTATCATGATGCTCCAATGACGTCAATACTTTATTGCGGAGGTTGAATGTTTCAGCTGAATATGTAATGCAGCTGCTCCAAGCTTTTTCCAGATTGCCACCAATATTCTGAATTTCGTCGCGCCGTGCGTCGTCTTTGAATTAGTTACCTGTGAAATAGCATGTCAGGCGAAAAAACCAACGTGATGATATACCTTGAACAGCGTCGGTTTTGGCTGCATTTGCGACAATGTGGCAAAAAGGATCCTTTCGCCAGCACAATGAAAACTTGCACAGGAATAGCCTCAAGCTGGCAGTCATCCTTGTTTTTTATGATGTTGTCTTAAAGAACAGTGACATTTGCTGTTAAGTTGGCTATTTTTCATGCCTGCAGGAACCAGCTCCCAAAAAGACACGGAGCACAAGTACGCGATGGACGACATGATCAGCCTTTCGTCCTGTAACCGTTCTTTTGTTGTGCTCCGTCTCTCTTAGCGCGCTGGTTCCTGCAAACATGACAATTAACAGTGTTCCTAAAGAAATGTCTGTTCTCCTATACCAGGAGTTTTATTCAGCTAAAGTAAATCAAGCAATTATATGTTTTTAATGAAGCCTTGTCAAATAATTTATTGTTACTCTTTCAGATATTTCTGGTTAAAGAATAGAATAAACCACAGATAGGCCTGGAGTTAAATACTTGGCAATGAACAGATGTGCATCTGCAGCGACTTATGATTGCCTACAAAGGGTGCATAACTGATTTAATCAATTTAAGAATATCATTTGAATGCGATGAAACTTCTCTGGCTGAGAAACAACGTACTAGGAGACAATTAGTAGCAACTAGCGCTCACAACGAAGCGTTGGTTGATGACTTTATCCGCATTGACCGAAGAACCTATAATTGTTGGGAAATTGTGTAGGACGCTATTTGTTGGCTGCAATTCTTTGGAAATGTGATTTAACTCTCAGATTATGCAGAAATTTGTTCAAAACGGGTTCCAAAAAATGTCAGTCGATTTGGGAAATTCGATCAAATGCGGATATGCGCACTTGCATGATATGAAGTGTAGGTTTCAGCTACGGACAACTAGGTTTTATCAGGCTACCAGCTAATTACCACCCCAGCTTCTTCCCTTTAGCTATTGTGCAAGAATCGTTTGAATCACGTTCTACTCCAAACTGCTGCTGCTCACTCTACTTAGCTCGGTGCGAATATGGGCTGTGCCGCCTAATTAGCGCCCCAGGTTCTCGCCCGGTTTCCACAGGCTACACCTCGGCAAGTAAGCCACCCTGTGGCCAGGTGAGCAGTGGCTCAGTGGCACATGGCAGGTGCTGTGACAGGTGTTGCCATCGGTGGTTATAGGGGTTCCTTGGGTTAGGTAGCGACAAGGTTGCTCTCCCCGAGCAGCCTCTCATAATATAACAGCACCTTTTAAATAAAGTGGCTTGAGATGAAACCTGGGAATACGCTTACCAGTCAAGCGACTAAGTCAAAGTCACTAGAGTGGAATCGTACGAGCTAGCCTAGGCGACAGAAATTCGATATACTTAAAGTCTCTGACACATATGAGGTGACTTTCTGATTAATTTCCTAGAGCAAAGTTGAACAGCGGGTAGTATGCGCTACAGTGGGCCTCCACGAAACTTTAGGGAAGGTATTCGTGAAAATAACCCAGGATTGGGTGAAAATCTGTTTAGTCCACAAAAATTGGCGCCCTCAAAATAGATTCTTAAACTTACAGGCGACTGGGCAAATGGGCCGGTATCTAGTACCACACTCCCACGGTCCATATTTCGCATTGTGTGGACTTCAATTTATTGGACCCTATAGAAAAATATCTGAGTGCTCACAGATTTGACGACCTACAACAAATGAAACAGGCCAAAAAGACATAGTGGAGTGAACAATTTACGGTATATTTGAAAAATTGATGAACACCGTGGGTTAAACGTTGGGCGAAATGCTGAGACTTTGGTGCGGAATATTTTTAGTAACACTTTTCGTTTCTTCAATGCGTGATCTTTATTTGTACAAAATGTCAACAAAAATGTACAGTACTTTGCCAGGTATAGCCATGCGTGCACTGCATTTGAAACAACCTTTTCATCAAAGAAAAAGAAGACGATGGCTTTTTGCTTCACCAGTACATACAAAGAACGAAACCCTGATGGCACGCACCTAAAATGGTATGACTTTTATCTTTGTGCATTAGAACGTCCTTTCAAATCACCTATAACTAACTACACGCACTAGTAAAATGTTCGGTGCACCTTAATATGAGAAGTTGCATCTCGAAATATCTCGTTTCTGCAATGTCTACTCTAAGTGTTTGCCTTGAAGACATCCGATGTTGGTTGTGTATGCATGATGCGCCGGTGATTCTTGGACGACTTTCTGATGGGACGGAGAATTATCCATGGTCCATTGACTGGTGTTGAGAGCATAGCGCGGGACGCTAGTTCTAATTCTTTCTGGAAAGGAAAAGATCGGGCAAATGTAAACACTACAGCTACCTTTCGGTGCCGAGAAACAGTCTTCATAAACACCACATCTTTTCTCTTAGTACTCTAGTGATCAATGCGCCATCGCGCAGCCCATAGTGAAATACACTTGTTTGACATTGAGCTCACTACATCACCCCTTTCAAGCTGAGCACATCAATCCGGTTGCTGAAATAGTAGCGTAATAGAAAATGACAGCAGCGGTATTGAGGCTTTAGGCTTGGAGCTGCACTGCTGTGTTCCTTGCAGTCGTTTCGAAGCATGTGGCACATTTCGCTTTGTCTGAGCTTTGTTGTCTGCGCTATTGCCTTCTTCCGTAGGTTCTTCTGCCGTTGACTCCTAATGAACTGAGCAGAGAGAAAGTTCAAAGGAGGCTACAACGTAATCTTTTGCCGCGTAAGCCAGTGTGCCCGCAATGACGCCTTTGAATTTAATTTAAACAAATGACTTCAAATGAGACAAATTGCTTGTCTGTTTTGGTTTCGCATTAGGTTCGGTGGTTACGCCTTGAGAGCATTTAACAATTGGAAGGAGGGATATTTTTTACCTTTTTTATCAGCGAGGTGACATCTATGTTCCCAATTTGAGACAAAAAAAAATTATTTTCTCCAAAATTAATGTGCAGTATCTGCAGTATCCCGCCACGGGTAGTGCATTGATATTTCAAAGACAATTCTAAGTTTTTGCTATTTAATCGTCGTAAAGTTCTCTAGAGATTGTCTCACAGCTGTTCCAAAGGTCCCTTTTTCAAAACATACGCATTTTGCAGCAATATTTGCGGTCTTCTCAGTTACAATTTCAAAAACTGTTTTTTCTTTTTTTGGGAATGGAACCATTAACCATTTTGATTCATTTACTCAAAAGAAACTGAGGCTGAGACATGTGTTTTGCTCAGCAGGGTTCAAATCATGAAGCAGTAGGAATTTTCTATAACGCCATTCACCGCCGTTCATGACACATTTTTTTTCCCACAACGCTGCAGCGTTTCAAGGAAAAGTTAAGGTTGATTTCTTCTTTCGAACACATTTGTCCTTAAAATAGTGAAATTTTATTTTTTTCAAAAAAAGGGAGGTGTTATAAATCAACCATGCGTGTATACGGGAGGGGGGATTCACTGACGTGCTCTCACCAACACAAAGTAGCACACAGAAAGTGAGTGCATAACTGCAAAGTTTAAACGGGCCTTGTTGCAATAAATACAAAAGGTACTTGTCCAAACCCCGAAGACACGGAAGATATATCAGAGAATACAGCCCTTAACTGTGCACACATTTCCTAATTTTGATGAAATGTGTTTCACGGACCAGCTTTATTATGGTGTGCGATAATTTGTGCTGGACTGAAAAGGGAAAGCGTAAGTATTAGGCCTTCCAGCGCGCTTCATCCAAGCTTCATCGGAAAAAAGAAGGCATGGAAGCTTCGTAGCCTACCGCGCAAGACAAATAATTCCTCCAAAATGCACGCACGTAAATGCGATGTTGTATGCATACTAAGTTCAGGCAGCAAAATGTTTAATATAATCTAAAGGTGCGGTGCACTAAAGAGGACACTGAAATCTTCTCTTTACAGCTGGAACTCGATATACACTCTCCCAGCATTTTTGGAAAGTTGTAATTATTGTCCTGTGCGGCAGATTTCCCTGTAATATCGAATTAAACGCCCCGGCTCCAACCTTTTTTTTTTACACCTTCGAAAAGAGGAGGAGTAAGCCAATTAACGCGCGGAGTTCCTTTCAGCCAGTCGCGAGGCGGCTTCGTTCTCGCTTTTATTTTGCTTTTTAGGTTTCCGTGAATAAATATTTCCACTCGCAGAAAACAGAGCAGCAAATTAGGCCCGCTGAAATGAAAATATGCTTGAACTATTTGCTTTCGCCGAACACTACGTATCACTCCACCGATGGCAGAGCGGCAAACCGACGCGGGACTGGCTGAGAAGCACTCCATGCGTTGGTTGTCTCCTCCTGTTTTCGAAGGTGACTTCAAGTATAATAGACGGGAACCGGGGCGTATCATGCGATTTAATAGGAAATTCGGCCACATAGGACAATATTTCGAAGCTTCTTAGAATTCTCGGAGCGTGCACATCAAGTTCCCGCGGTAGAAAGACGAGCTCAGAATCTTCTTTAGTGCACCTTTAATAGAAAGGCGTCGAAACACCATGTCAGGAAGTTTAATTCATATGTTTTCACTGGATAGTTTCTTTCTTAAACGCTGCCATCTTCCTTCAAACGAATGAAGTGGTGAATACACGTGTGATCATATATTGATCTTCATCAAACTGCCAACATCAGGTATGAATGTGAGGTGCTAGCGAAGCGGCTGGCGGCTCCATTCTTTCGAGGCCCTTGCAACGAATCATGCGTTGAGATATCATGCAGAGAAGTTCCGCAAACTTGCATAAATTCTGAAGTTCTCGGGTGCTTTTTTTCAGTAGCGGAAATCACTAATCAAAGTAATTAATGCTGCTGAAATTCTTTCTTCGTTATTATGCCCCAAGGTGAGGAAACAAAGCAAAATTATGGGCTTGTGGAGAATACAGGTGCATCATAGGCGTTGTACACGAAACATTGGAAGTATCCCGCGTGGCGATTAGAAAAAATATCCTTTTACACAATAGAAGTTGCCCTTGTGCTTTTTGTTTGTATGAATAAGCTCGGACGGGTGTTCCCGGCTATAAATAACTTCAACTATACAGTTTGCACTAAAATTTGAAATGCCACTAAACGTGTTCAGTTCAGTCATACTTTATTCAACCAATGCTGGCCTTTATGAGGACTAAACTTGTTGCGGGTGGAACGCAGTTCGAGGCGCTTGAATCCTACGGCCTTACGCTTCCTGTTTATGTGAGTTTAGTGGTCCGTTTTTTGAGATCTTTGTAGGAATATCAGGCATATGAAATTAATGGCAAAAAAAAGGGCAGCCTCAATTAATTTCTCTGGAATTTACCTACTAATCCCGGAAAAATACCCGCCATGCTAGCTGAAATCAAATTCAGGATTTGTACTGGTTTCTGTGCGCACTCTTCAGCAACTTCTGTACCGAAGGTGTGTTTGCTCACCGTTTGAGAAGGACCAAGTTCCAAGTGATATTTCATAAGCAGCCTTGCCACGGTAACCTTCATTTTCAATACTGCCACGTTTTTTCCGACGCAGAGTCGCGGTCCCACACCGAAAGGCATGAAGGCGGTCTTGTTCAAGTGGGCTTCATTTTCAGGAGCGAATCTGCAGTTAACGCAGGGCGTTTTATAAACATATTGTAAAATGCTACATTAAAAGAACAGCTAGCCATGGGAAAGACATTTATAACAAAACTCCATTCAAACGGTTCCCCTATCTGGGAGAAAAACTTGCTGGGCACTTTGTGAAATAGGGCCATATTTCTAGAATATCCAGTATTTTGGAGAATCTCAATGCCTGTACAAATGTTTGCGCACCCTAAACCTTTAACATTTGTTGTATTCCTTTCAAGAAATATTTGCGTGAGCGAAGCTTTACTGTGTTCACTGTATAGACAGTGTAAGACATATTGCACTCAGAAAAAGCTGACTGATTTCAGTTGCTTCCTGAGGCCAATGTGGGACAGCTGTAGCCTTTAGACAACCTGCTCTCACCAGTTCACCCACTGCCCGGTCTACTTTCATTTCCGAAACCCTGAAGGCGAGTTCATAATGCTACCTATCCCGATCATCTTTTGTATTTGTATCGGTGAACTACCCCGGCCACATGCGCATTTGGCGGCAGCTGGACGCAGTTGTTTATGGTTTTGACCTTTTCCCTTTGCTTCGGGAATGTTTTTCAGGTAGTTCTGATTGTAAAAATAACATTCTAGGCAAGGAGCTCCAGCCGGCACTCTGATCCAAAAACACGCCAATAAAGAATCTATTCAACCAGTCAGGCAGAGAAGTTGACCTATTCGTCAATATCTGCATCACTAACGCTGCTAGTAAAAACGATGCCGGGTGTGAGCAACGGTGTCATGTTATTCTCATATATGTCGTTGCGTTTGTGTCAGCCCTTCTTTTCCATACACCACTCAGCAAAATCCTGACTGTTTCTGAAGACCGCACGTTGAAAAAATGACGCAATGCCTCCGTTCACAAACGGCGCCTAACTATACAGAGGAGCGCCACCTTCTCATCGCTTTCGTCATGGCGTTGTTGGGTGTTCACCTGCTGTGAGGCAGTTACTTCGCGTATCATTGCGTGATCACACACCCAACACCCCAGTGCGAGGAGGCGGACGCGGGTCTGGCGTTTGACGCGTCGGGTGGAAATGTGCTCCTCGATTTTTCGGCAAAAGGCATAGCCATTCACCCCAACTCATGCAAGTTCTCACACAACAGCATCCGTGACGTTACAAGGACCGTGTGGATACCAAAATTTGAGGTGGGAAACCATTTTTTTCCAATTTTGAAGGGTTCTTCTACGAGCAGCGTGTCTCTGCGAGCTAAGCCTAAAGATAGCAGGGCCTAGCGCCCGTGCTTAGGCGTGCTCTGGCGCGGTCATCGGCCTCACCAAGGCCCTAGAGGCGAACTGTTTCAAGAAAATGGCGTCCGCTATGCATGTCGAAGAGGAGAGTGAAGATATCACGCCGGAGGAAGTTTCCGAGAAGTTTCGCTGGCGCGTCGCCGGAGAGAAGAAGACCCAGGAGCAAGACAGCAAGCTAAGTCTAACGCCGCTGAACGGGGGGCCGGCGGCTGCCGGGTATCGTCGCCTGCAGCGGAAAAATTTCAAGACCAAGCAACTCAAGGCAGCGAGGATGCCTGTGTTGCCGAGGCAAGATATTGCCACACTGCTGGCACTCTGCCGGCGCCACCTGGTGGCCGAACCTTGGCTCCAGGCGCGTGGCCGCGCGTCGTCTTCGTTCTGCATGAGCTCGGCGGTTCGGCGGGCTTCGTCCTAGGAAACGCTGTGCTTCCGGCTTTTCTGCTGCGTTTGTCGGTGACATTTGGTGGAGGTGCGGGGTTCCATCTCATGTACGCTTACCCAGACGACAGCCGTGACGCTTCTCCCCGACCCGCGGACGCCACACCCGTCCACAAAACGAGCCGTCGCCTGCGAGGCCTGCAACCCGAGTTCGAGCCACTAACAAGGCCTGTCAGAGCGATGACGTCCACGTCCACCACTGGCAGCCAGACAGGTCAGTCCTCCGGCAGTGCCCCGCCGTGCGTCATTCTCTCACCACGGTCGCCACCATCCTTCCACGGCGACCAATTTGAGGATGTAGAAGACTGGTTGCACAATTATAACCGTGTGGCCGCATATAATCAGTGAGACGATGAGCGGAAGCTGCTGAATGTATATTTCGCACTGCTCGACTCGGCGAAAACGTGGTTTGAGAACCATGAGGCGTCCTTTTCCAACTGGGCAGCTTTTCGCCGTGAGTTGCTCGCCACATTCAGCTCGAGCCAACGGAAGGAGAACGCTGAAATTGCCCTTCGCTCCAGGTCGCAGCAGTCCAATGAGAGCGTGGCCATGTTTGTAGAGGACATGACACGCCTCTTCAATCGGGCCGACCCTACCATGCCAGAAGCTACAAAGGTGCGGAACCTTATGCGTGGGGTGAAGGAGAAGCTGTTTGCTGGCCTCATGCGCGACCCTCCGCTAACCGTCGCCGCCTTCGCCAAGGAAGCTACCTCCATGGAGCGTTCGTTGCTGGAACGGAGCGCCCAATACGGCCGTCAGGCAAATGTAGCGGCCACTCAATACTTCGCGCCCTTGCCAGGCCCCGGGGATGAGGCGCTGCGAGAGATTGTCCGCGAAGAACTGCAACACCTCCGCATGGATGCTCCGTCGGCAAGCATACCTTCTACAGGGGACGTCATCCGTGACGAAATCCAGCGCGTGGTGCAGCCACCACCAGCACCACTACCGGAGCCACACGTCATGTCCTACAGCGATGCCCTGCGCCGACCTGCTCCCATGCCGCAAGGCGGTCTTCTCTCGGTCGCGTTCGTCGATCTCTATTTGCCAATACCCACTGCGGAGGTCAAGAGACGAAAAATAGGTGGCATGGCGCAGGCGGTCTAGAGAGTCATCAATGCGTGGCAGAGGGTACACATCCTTTTTCGTGACGTTATTGGGGCGCCTGTAATCAACGCAGAACCTGAGGGTGCCATCTTTCTTCGTGACGAGGACAATAGGTGATGCCCAGGGGCTCGTGGACGGTTGTATGACGTTGTCCTGGAGCATTTGTGTAACTTGGCGGCGGATGGCGTCACGTTCTTTTGAAGATACCCGATAAGGGCGCTGACATATTGGTCTTTGGTCGTCAGCAACGACAATTCGGTGCTTTGTAAGCGGCGTCTGTCTCACCTTGGAAGTTGATGCAAAACAATCGCGGAAGGAATAGATGAGGTTTTCTACGCAGCGTTTCTGACTGGCCAAGAGGTGCGGGTTGACGTCGGTCGGGATGGCTGTAGCTGTCGCCTCGTCGTTGTCTGACGTCGTGGACAAAGAGCACTGCCTGGTACACTCTCCGAGCTCGTCAAAATAAGCGACGACCTCTGTTTTCGTGAGATGTTGCGGTTCACGGGTAAAGTTCGTAACTAAGATGTCGGGGCGACCGTTGGTAAGATCTATTAGGCCTCGAGCTACACAAACTTGCCGAGCGAGTAGCAGCGACATGTTCGCTTCAGCGATGCCAAGGGTGCCGGTGCTGCCATTACACTCGACTGTGACGAAGTTGCTGGCTCGCGGAGGGATCGTTACATGGTCGTCACGATATAAAGATCGTCATGCGTCCCAGGGTAGGCCTGAACCTTGGGGAAGTATCTAGAATCGAGATCAGCTGAGCCATCATCGCACCTGCGAAGGTGAGTGGCAAGGAGGTGACGCAAAATGTTATCTGCCCGAACAAACAGCAAAACATAGTCGTTATCAGTACGCCTAACCGAGAGAACGCCGACCGCTACTCGGCAGTCAGAAACCTCACTATCAGCGGCACGGCCCACCAAGTAAGCGCCTACGAGACCGCCCCCCACGGCACCGCTAAGGGCGTCATCAGGGGTGTGCCGATGACGGACACTTTTCAAGAAATCAACGGCTATATCGTTCAAGAGTATAATCCCACTGCTCTGCAAGCCAAACGCATCGGCAAGACGACAACGCTGGTAATCGCATTCGACGTCGACAAGGTCCCGAAATACATCAGATACGGCAACCTGCTGGTCGAGTGTTCGCTGTATCGCAAGCAGATCGATATGTGCTACCGGTGTGGTCGCCTTGGTCACCGGATAGACGTTTCTCCTAACCCCGAAGACAAGATATGCCGTGGTTGCGGCATGAAGAATCCAGAAGAAAGTCACGTTTGCAGTAACCTCAAGTGCAGTCTCTGCGGGGGCAACCACCTCACCGCGGACAAGGAGTGTAAAGCGAGATTCAAGACACCATACGTCGTTCGAAAACGGCGTTGGGAACGTCAGAAACGAGAAGAGGTGCAGCAGCAGCAGCAGCAGCAGCCGAGGGGGCCAGCGTTGCAGGCGCCGGACGGGCGTCGCAGCCGCACCCAGACAAGGCGAGGGAGAAGCAAGAGCGATACCAGGTCACCATCGGCAGTTGGGGCTCGCAGGCGCGAATCTCGTTCAGGGTCCAAGTCGAAGACCCGGCGGAGCAACGGCGCCGAGAAACAGGTGGGCTGGGCAGCGGCGTCTCCCGTCGCTCTCGACAATAGCAATTTCCCTCCCCTCCGCTCCTCCCACCCTTCCAAAGACAACGAGTGTAGACATTGTGACGCAAGCTCCACCGACAGAAACGGCTGCTGTTGCCATAGAGGAAGGGATGGTCGAGGCCGCTGTTCCTCCGACAATAGAGTCGGTCATGAGCATGCTCATCTCCAGCCAAGTTTCTCACATGTCTGCGCATGTGAACAGTCTAACAGTTAGAATCGATAATGTGGCGGCGAAATGCAGCCAACTCTCCGTTAGAGTCATGACGTTGGATGCAAAAAATAAGCATCTCACGGTTGCCAAGATGAAGTCACCACGACGTAATCTACAGGTCAGGCCGCGAAAAGTTGGTTCCCTGCGCAATTCTACCACTCGAAAAAGTACACAATCCCGAAGACTAAAGGAAAGCAGACAGAGACTGCGACGTTACTTCAATGGAATTGTAGGCGTATTAGAAACAAGATAGGGGAGTTACAACTTTACGTCGATAAGTTGGACCAGAGACCGGAAATCATAGCGTTACAAGAGACCAACGGCCGGGCCAAGCTCGCGGGATACATTACGTATACGGACCCCAGCGAAAAGGGTACTGCGATCTTGGTCCGCAGCAACGTGGCGGCCACACAGTACGTGACCGCTCAGCGAGGCTGCGAACATACATTTATCGAAATTCACAGCAGAAGAGTGGGGGGTGACAAGAACATTTTCGTCCTGAATGCGTATTGTCTACCGTCCTGCCGGGGCATTGACTTTCAAGGCACCATATTGGACTGCATTAAAGAAGCGAGAACAAGACCGCTTTTAGTGCTAGGAGATTTCAACGCGGCCCACACGATGTGGGGTTACAAATATTCGTAGAAAAGAGGAAACCAATTGGTAAAAGCTATAGAGGATCACGACATGCAGGTGCTTAATGAACCGGGCTTACCGGCCAGGACAGGCACTAGCACGGTCAGAGACACCACTCCTGATCTGACGTTAATTCGGGGGAACCTCGACGTTACTTGGCGTACCACAGGGGAAAATCTTTGCTCAGATCACTACATCATTTGTGTAACCCTCGGGGGGACCGACATCAAGGCGAAACTGGGTCAAGCAAACATCACAGACTGGGACCGGTTACGTAGAAGCGCAGCCATTGAAGGCGCGGACGAGGACCAAGACACCAAGACGTATGATGCGTGGGCCAAAGAGCAACGCGAGTTTGTAAAGAAATTTACGCAGAAGATTACTACGACTACGAAAGTTCCCTTCGCAGACAGCAGGCTTAGCCACATGTGGGCGGCCAGGCACGGTCTTACTCGCAGGTGGAAGAGACAAAGACATAACAAGAAGCTTCGCAGACGTATACATACGCTCAACAAGCAGGCGGCCGAGTATGCGGAGCATCTATGCAGAGAAAATTGGATGAAGATCTGTGACGACCTCCAAGGCACAGTGTCTACAAAGAAGACCTGGAAGCTGTTGCGGCGCCTCATAGATCCGTTAAAAAGCAAGAGCGCATGCGCTCGAGACCTCGCAAGAACGATCTACAGTTACGACGGGGACGGGGAGAAGCTCATTCGTGAACTCACATGTAAATACCTCAAGACCGAGAAGAGCGGTAACCCGACTCTCGAGTATGAAGGGGATAGCAACGTCGAGATGGACGAAGTCTTCACCGAGCTGGAGCTGGTTGCGGCCATCGATGAAAGTAATCAAGGCAGCGCACCGGGCATTGACGGCATTACATACAAGATGCTAAAAAATATGAGCGACAAAAGCCGAGCTGAACTGCTAAACCTCGCCAACGCGTCCTGGGAGAAGGGTTCGTTACCAAAAGAATGGAAAGAAGCGGAGGTACGTTTCATTCCCAAGCCGGGGAAACCACCCCACGTCGACAACCTGCGCCCCATCTCCCTCAAGTCGTGTGTGGGGAAGGTGGCCGAGCGTATGGTTTTCAAAAGACTACAGAGACATTTGGACGTCACTGATCAGATGCCACCGACTGTGTACGGATTCCGAAGGCACCTGAGCACGCAAGACGTCTTCAGGGGGCCTTCGATAACGTTACACACGAAAGTATCCTCCGTACCCTGCGCGAAACGGGGTGCGGAAAGCGCGCCTTCAAGTATGTGCAGGATTTCTTAAGCAACAGAACGGCAACAATCAAAATTGGAGAAGAGAAGTCGAAACCAATAGCCCTGGGAGACAGAGGCACCCCGCAGGGGTCTGTTATTTCGCCGCTTCTCTTCAACCTGGCTCTCCTCCCTCTCCAGACTTTGCTTCAAGACATAGAGGGCACAGATCACGCTCTTTACGCAGACTATATCACCGTGTGGACGTCGAGGGCAGGGTCGGAGAGTTGGATGGAGGAGACCCTTCAGAGAGTGGCAAAGACCGTGCACGAGTTCGCTCAATCGTGCGGCCTCAGTTGCTCGCCCCAGAAGTCGGAGTTACTCGTCATCAAACCAAGAAAAAAGAAAGGAGTCCAAGAAAACATCCGCATCACCATCGACGGCACGAACATAACGCCAACCACGCAAGCACGTATTCTGGGTGTCATCTTCCAGAACAACGGCAAGGCGAGGGGCGTCGGTCGCCAAGATCAAAGTTTCAGCGGAACAAATTTCACACATGATCAGAAGAGTAACGAACAGAAAAAGAGGATTCAAGGAGGACGATGCACTGAGGCTCGTTCAGGCCTTCGTGATGTCGCGCATCGTTTACGCGGCGCCGTACCTGAAGTTACTCAAGAAAGACAGGGACCAGTTGAACATCATTATACGCAAGGCAACCAAGATGGCGCTGGGCATACCGACGTATTCTTCGACCGACAAGCTTCTCGGCATGGCCAAGCACAACGACGTTGAAGAGTTAATAGAAGCTCATCTGTCTAATCAAAGAGTCCGGCTCAGTCAAACTTCGGCGGGACGTCGCGTTCTTGCCAAGTTGGGCTGGCAAGAGGCAGACCGGAAGGAAACGGGACCGTTACCCTGGCTGTGGGCGCATAAAATCGTGAGTAAACCGCTGCCTCGAAACATGAGGCCGGGTCGTAACGACGGCCGCAGAGCGGCTCGTATAGCGGCCTTGATGGATACATTAGAGAAAATAGAAGAAGAGGAACAGGGTGTCACTCTCTTCACAGACGCTTCGTTACCCATGTTTTCATCGAAAGCCACGCTGGCAGTTACGACGCGGGGTATGCTCGTAACCTTCGCCTCTATTGAGACGTCTTTTCCAGAGGTGGCAGAAGAGGCCGCGATAGCGCTTGCACTCGCGCAGCCCAAAGTGGGACGAATTATCACCGACTCGCAAAAGGCGTATAACAGTTACAGAAAGGGGTGGGTGTCTTTTGCGGCACTAGGAATTCTCAAAAGTAAACGCGACTTTCCTGAAAGGAAATTTGAGTTGATATGAACACCGGCTCACTCTGGGCTGGAGGGCAACGAGCTTGCCCACCAGTTCGCCCGAGAGATGGAACACCGGGCAGAGGAAGGTGAGCCACAGTCCATTATTAGTTATAAGGAAATTACGAACTATTACAAGACGGAGAGGCGACGTTACCCCGATCCTCACAAATCGCTTACCAGAGAACAGCAAGCGATCTACAGGCAGATACAGGCAGGATCCTTCCTGCACCCTTACCTTCAACACAAGATGTACCCGAAAGGTACCAGAAAGAATGTGATTTCTGCAAGACTGAGTTAGGCACGCTCCAACATGTCATTGGAGTATGCAACTTCATCAAGGAAATCCCCCCACCTCTTACCTGCCCCACTACCCCACACTATCCCTCATCCTCCATTACCGAGCGATGGGAGACTTTGCTAACCAGCCCCGCCGTGGAAGACCAGCTCGTCCTGATCTCCAGAGGCCAGGCGGCCAGGGACGCATATGGGTCCCGTGAAGAGGGAACCACTCCCGTCGACGGCGTCTAAGCAGACGTCGTATTTAGCTCGGGTAAATAAAGTTGTTTCTCTCTCTCTCTCTCAACCCAGTGCGAGATTTACCGGACGCGCTCTCTCCCATGATTTTATTGTCTCTTCAAACTCAAGAAGATTAGGCGCTCCTCAGAAGCTGAGAAGCGTTAGGGTCTCCTGAGAAGCTCAACTCTCAGTAAAAAAGAGTGTGCATAATACCTTTTTGACGGATGCTAGAACGGCATCTTCGTGCTGTTTCGTGTGATGAAAGCGCTCACCAGTAACCGCTAAGTCTTGCCTCTGAGCCTGAGGCTAAGCGCTAGGAATCGACCCACATGCATAACAACATTCACGCAATAGATGACAACGCACCTCTCTGGATTGAACTGCGCCGGGTTGGGCCAATATCGGGGATCTCTCTGAATCTGGAAGATTGGGACCATGAAGCAGGTTCCGGCCTTGAACTTTGTGCCCTTGTATTCGAAGTCCTCTTCGGCTTGCCTTGTCAGAAACCTGCAAAATGACGAACACTGCTCTCAGCAGTGCTGGTGATACATGCGCGGAACAGTACTATCGCGCTCAATATGAGTTGCAACGCGCGGTCATCGACCAGGGCTCGTTCCGTGGTGTGCCTCCTCCAAACAGTCGCTCGGAATTCTGAGAGAAACTTTTTCCTGAGCGGGGGTGCTGTTGTTTCATGGAACAGAAGTTTCTCCCAGAATTCCGATCGACTGTTTGGAGGAGGCACACCACGGAACGAGCCCTGGTCGATGACCGCGCGTTGCAACTCATATTGAGCGCGATAGTACATGCACTTGCTTGATCTTAAAAAAAAGAGTGGACATGTCTCAGGCGCCTCCTTCGCAGAACACATAGAACGCATCCTGTACTCATGTAGCACGGCCAATACCTGTTCTTCATTCCCTTACCCTCTTCCGCTTTCCCTGAGTGCTTGGCTTAACTTGGGCCCGGAAGAGGATCCGTGGGCCTCAGCCCAAAAAGGCCCTTTCTCACAAGGCCTTAGTGCTTACCCTAAAAAAAGGTTTAACGTGTAAGCACTTTTAGCCTCATTAAGAGAAAAGGCGGCGGCGTGTGTGTGTATGTTTACTCGGAGACGGTACGGAAAATCCCAGGGATGGAAAAAAATATAGAGTGACGTTCACAAACGACTGTACACAGTATACCAACCCCCAACACTTCAGACAATCATAAACATGCCGTTCATCTATATATGCTCTTCACTGGCCGACTTCAGTAGGGTACCTGTTTTCTCGACAACATTGATACTAACATAGACACGCAACCGTTTTTCGTGGAACGGCGGGGTGGAGTCATATGATTTCTCGTTTCATATAGTTTAGATGTACGGCTCAAGTTGGAGGCTAGCTTGCGAGAGGGCTTCGAACCGACCACATATGCACCTTCAATTGTATGCCTTCCCAGACTCTTTACCTCTTTCCTTAAGGCGCGGTTGAGGTGTTCACCCAGATTTGAGACAGTTACTGCACTCTTTGCTTTTCTAAAAAAAATCCCACCAAAGTTATGAAGCAGCCGTTCGTCGTGCAGCGCTCCGAGTGGTGCCATGCGTCGGTGGGTGTCAGTGCACCCGGGTAGAGTAATGCTGTTTCGAATTCCCACAGGCAAGAGTTTTACGCGTATCTGCCGACTGTTTTTGCTTCAATGGGGAAACAATAAGTAAATTGGATCTCTGCACGTAGCAAACCATGCGACTCATGAGTACGATCTCCAACAAGCGACACTGAACGAAAGAAGCAAGTCTAATTGGACTCGTACAAACCTTGGTAATAAGCAGGAGAGCGTACGTAGCTCCCTTCCTTAATCTAATGAAGGTATAAAAAACAAGCTCGACGGAATTATTCGCACATGTGTCAAGCAAGCGCTGTGGTTACCATCCGAACCCCCACTGAAAAGCTACAAGAACTAGGTCTCCACAACCCGCTGGACGAAAGTGCAGAAGCCCTAAAAATCTCGTCGTATAAAAGACTCTCCGCGATTGTTATGGGTAGGGAAATCCTAAAGAAACTAGGAATAAATTATGCAAATCAACAGACCGAAAAGTAGATATGCGTAAAAGTGCGTGATAAGCTAAGGATCCTACCACTACCTTAGACATGTATCCCGGCCACCACAGGGATCGCAGAGAGAAATGACTCGAGTCCTCAGCAGACGTTTCAAAGACTATTCGATAGAAGACGTGGCCTACGTGGACGCAGCTAACCATGAGAGCGGGAGAATGGTGATAACGGTAGCTAGCACCGAAATTCATCTCAGAACCTGCGTCTCAATCACGTCGGACTGTCAGGAAAATGCAGAGGAAGCTGCCATCGCTCTCGCGATTGCGGGCACGAAAGCGGAAATTCTGGTCAGCGATTCCAAGGTTGCAGTGATGAACTTCGCCGGAGGGAGGATCAGCCGTTGATGAACGAAATCTTGAGGACCGCAATGGACGATAGAAAGTTCAAGCAATCTGGACACCTGCACACGCCTCCCTCAGGGGGGGGGGGGGGGGGATGAAGCAGCTCACGCACTGGCACGAGGCCTCGCTTTCCGAGCTGGAGGTCGTACCGAGGGCTTTACAGCTAGGGGTCGTCTTTTGTGTCATCTACAGATTGACAACATTAAAGATTCAACAGGGCTAGGTACCCCTTGCCGAAAAAGCATTAACCAAAACACAGTCCACCACTTGGCGTCTTCTGCAAGCGAATACATTTCTGATCCCAGCGATATGCAGACTTTATTACTCAAGTCAGTATTCAAATCTCTGTAAGGTCTGTAGGAATATAGCTAACCTTAATCATATCTTTTAAGATTGTCCTCTTGCCTCTGCGGAAAGTCGCAAATAAAGTCACTCGACCAATGGGAGGCTTGACTACTCAGCTCTAGTTCAGAGATCCAAATAGAGGACGTCCGACTGGCCGAAGGCGCCGCCAAGAGTGAGAACATTTTGAGCGGCGTCTAGGCGGGAGCATAAAAAACTCCACTTTCTGTTGGGCACAGAAAGTTTTGCTATCAAACTCAATCCCCTTCTTCCATCTCCTCCTCCTAGCAAGCACGCCCTTCGCGTCGCTGCAAAACCAACCCAGTGGACTGCGCTTCGTGACTTCATCCGAAAAGGATGCACTGAATCATTTTGCACGCAGATATTTCTGCATTGCTAATCATTATTTGTTTATACTGCAGTGAAGCATAGAGCAACTAATGTGTATACGCTCAAAGGCTCTGGCTTCGCTTCTACCAGTTTGTCTGTGACACGGGACGCGACCACATTAGTTTCGAATCTTCGCAGCAATGGACAAAAATTGCCACATTCTTCCAGAATGATGGGGTATGTGCTGTTGGCGCAGCTGTTAAACAGTAGCCCTGTTGCAAGCATAAACGAAATGCATGAACGCAGCCATTCTATTGCAAAATAAAGTCCCCCCCCCCCCCTCCTTGACCTTTAGAACTTGTGCGGTTTTAAAGAAATTGCGAGATAGAAACACATGCACCCACACTCAGCTATGAGCGGCATCAAGCCGAAATAGCGCTCGACCATGTTTTGGCACTCCTGCTGAATTTCGAATTTAAGACGACCTTTGCTGTGTACTATAAATATATTCCTTTGCATTATACTTCCTCAGCGGTCCTATTACTAATCACTGAAAAGTTTTGTCATTCCCAGTAAAACAAAAAAGATAGCCTCTGTCACAAGAAACGCTGCCATGCGTGATTACTTCGACTCACATTAGTCACGTAGTGCAGAGGAACGCAGAGGTACTCTTGCTGATAGAGAACTAAAGCTGAAAGCGTGCACACGTCCAACAGGTTGGTTCACTGTGGTCCTTTAGAGCTGAACAAAGCCATCCATTTGCATGCGCCGGTTTTAGCGAGAGAGTGGGCCTGTTTTAAAGCAGCTATTTTACCCAGCTTAGGTGGTCCGTGTATGCGACCATAACATCATGCAGCGCAAACCCTCTAACTAGATGCTTCCTGCGACAAAATGTAGAAAACGTATTTGCAAAAGCAGGTGGTCAAAATGCATCTATACAACGTGTGCGATCCTTAAAAAACACGCAACCAGTAAAGTTCACAGGAAACTTACGTGAGGCCAGGCGGGTACAGCCGCAGCGTCTCGTTGATCACCTGGTCCAAGTAATTCAGCTGTTTCATGATTGCGTCGAATTCTAGCCTCCCCTGATATGAAGTATAAAAAACAATTCGGAGGCTTTTAGAGAGACCACCCTCGCTTGAAAGACCGCAATGGTTTCTGTGGTTTTCTAGAATGTTGTCAACATAGTTGGTTAAACCTCCTAGGCGAAAGGTATCGACAAGCAGACTTTAAAAATGCGAAAAGCTTTTAATTTCTACTCATAGAATTTAATGATTTGCAAAAGTATTAAGAGATACGGCTTTCTTAGACTAATTATGAACCAAAGCAAAAAATATTGACCGCCGCGGTCATCCCTTTAAAGTTAGACGTTTCACGTGCAGAACATTTATCTATGCGCATTCATTCTTACCACGCACAATATCTGACTGGAACACTCTGCCTTCACATATCGCAACCACCACTGATCCTGATAAGTATTTTAAACTTATATCTTCAATAACTACTGCTTAACTCTTCGCATACATTGTTATTTTATTTGTTCATGGCTTCCTTTTTTGCAGGGTTTGTTACTAAAAAGATTCATTGTATTAATGTTCTGTTTGTATAATTTTAATACTGCAGTATTCTTCGTTCTTTGCCGCGCTGCCATTCTTTTGATTCTTTTGCTTACTTATATGTCATGCAAAGTGTCTTATTTGTGCTTTTGATTGATTCTTTTGCTTACTTATGTCATCCGAAGTGTCTTATTTGTGCTTTTGTTCTTTGTTTTATATTTGTGGGTTTTTTTTATTCTGTTCAATTGCCTGTGCCCCCCCCCCCCCCTATGTAATACCCTCTCGAGGGCCTTTAGAGGTATTCTGTATAAATAAATAAATAAATAAATAAATATCTGCACCCAGATTTGATGGATGACCAAAAACGTCGGTGATTTTAATACAAGCACGCGCATTAACAGCCATACAACTAGAAATTTAAGAAAAGCCATATTAAAATAGACGCATTGTCAATGTATTTAAACCAACGAGAGTTACAACAGAATTTCAATCGGTACTTGACCGTAAGACATGATGTCGGGCCAGTCGGTTTAAGGTTAGAGCGAAACAAAACTGCGCGAAGACGACGGGACAAAAGAAAGGCACGAATACACACACACAAAGCGCAGTGTGTGTGTATTCGTACCTTTCTTTTGTCCCGTCGTCTTCGCGCAGTTTTTTTTGGCTCTACTTGACCGTGTTATTGCTCTTGCAAATACTTTATCATTAATGACTGAAACTTGTGCGATATCATCTTCTATGCAGGGCCACCAGGCGCTATTTATCCGCATCGCCAAGAGAGAATTTGGAAAAAAATGATAATGAAATAGACTACCAAACTATTATTGTCAAGATTTGGGTACATGCACGTAGTTGCTACCGAAATTATTGGATTGGACAGCCGCCGTGACTCAGTAATTATAGCACCGCATTGAAAATTCTTTCTAACCAATAACCTTTCAAAGAGAAAATAATTACACTACTTGTTTTCCACTGATCGACACCACACATTATAGAGATCGAAACTTTCCACTGTGTTCCTTAGTTTTGATGATATTGGCTTCATCTAAAAATATATGAAAGGCTCTCACATTCTGAGCGGCAGACAGAACTGCACTGGAAAAGTGTAAACCAATTTCAATACTACATGTCTTTTTGAATGCTTCTGAAATAATTCTTCACTCCCTGATGAAGAGATTAATTGTGAAGAGTTATTTTGTTAAAAAAATATCAGCTTGGCTAAAGCAAAAACAGATTCACACAGTAAGCTTTTACTCCGTAATGTAATGAATCTTACACGAGTTGGAAAATAAAAGTAATGTAATTGCTGTGTTCAAACGCATTTTCAAGGCTCTGATGGAGTAAATTATATGCTGTTGAAAAAACTAGAACATAGCGCCATTTTCGCCGGCAAGCAGCTCTGCTATTAAAATATTCGTGGCAGGCAAATATTGAATGCAGTGCAGTGCAGGCAACAGTGCAGGCAAATATTGAATCGTGAGACATGAAGACTTTGAATTGCGGTGCACCACAGGGAAGCAAATGGTAACTAGTTTTTAACTTCGGCATAAACTGCAATGGAAATAATAAATTTCACTTCGAATTGTATTGTATTATACGCAGACAATACAATTATATTTTCGGCTGGCATTCAAGTATCACACATCACCTCAACATACAATATATGTGTAAGAATGCCTCAAAGTAGTGAATGAAGGGTAACATGCATTAGTGCTGTCAGAATACTGGTAAGGGTGGCGGAAAACTGCATGCTTCTAAAAAATCAAGCAAAAGTTGTAGTTTTCAGGCCGGAAAACATTGCACGTTTTCCACACAACTATAATGTGCTAAATTCGTGTAGCAGAGAGAATTAGGACATTGACTATGCTTTGCTGTGTACTCATTTGATATCTTCTTGCAACTCTACATTACTATTTAGCAAGAAAATTAGCCCAAGTAACAAGTATCAGGTACAATAAGATATTTTTTTTTATAAATCATGTCGCAATTAGATGTCTTTTTCTAATGGCATCCCTCTTTTCTAGTATAATAGCTTCTTTTATAAAAAAAAACCTTTAGTGCCAAGGAGTAAGGGGGACAGCACCTTCGTGTAAGTAGCAGCGCATTCATTTAGTATAAAAGATTTATGTTCCTCAAATCTACAGTGAATAGATATTTTAGCACAAATGTCTTGATTCAGTTTTGACTACTAAATTATTCTATCTATACAGTCATCGATTAATTATTAACTTAAATTTAGAGATACAGAAAAGTGTACCAAATCTACGAAGTGCACCTGAACTACAACGTTAAGTATGGCATTATTCTCCGTGATATCCTAAAAAAATGGGTTGTCTCATGCCACTCGTGTGAACTCTGGTACAAAAAAAAAACGTGTGACATTCCACTTTACTTCTTAATTACATATCTATGAATTAAGTAGTATATATATACACACCTGCTTTTATTCTGAAATTCAGATGATGTAGCCCTCAATGTCCGACATGTAGAGGAAAACTCTTTATGTTTTGTATATTTTGTGACGATGTGACAATTTATGTGTGACAATCCGGGGCATTACCTCGGCTGCTGTCTGAATGGCTGGTTTAGCGGGCCTGTCAAGTTCCCCAGAGGAGGGTTTTTTCTCACGCCGTTTTATGGATTTTGGTATAAATGGAAAGAAACGTTGGATCTTTTTATTTCAGATAACTCACCCCTACAAAAGGTACCGGCCCAGACTTGGTGGCTTCGAGCGTTAATTGAGATGAAATAAACACTCAGCTCGACATGCGCCCAAATGTACGAGAGTTTAATCAGGCTGAGCAGGCAATCTAAGCAAACAACGGGCGCGCTCTCTCTTTGCGTGCGAAAAGCTGCCATAACGGGCCTTTGTCAGCGAACCGAATCATTTATTTACTGTAGCTCAAAGACAACCGTTAAATAACGACCGGTAAACTGAACTCATTATACAATGCCACCGTCAGTAATGCTCGCAGACGTAAGAGCACACTTTCGTTCGCTTACCTGATTGCCGACGACGTCGTCAATCTCCTGGCGCACGTTTTCTTGGACGTCCGGGTACTTGGCGAGGAAATATGCCAAGTAGCTCAGAGCCGTCGCTGTTGTTTCGTACCTGCGTTGAGGTGCGACAAAGGTGTCAGGAAGGGAGAGAAAGAGTATAGCACGGAGGTTAGCCGGAAGGGTACCTTGATTAGCTGCCATGCGAAGTGGAAAGGTAAGAAGGGGCGTGAAAGACAGGAACGAGAATTCTTGTAACAGGTAAGGACGCCAGGTAAAGACACATACAAGAGTACAAGACTGTTTTCAGGGACATGAGGGCTGCCGAACGCTACCGCCGCAGTACAGCAGAGGGCTCGTCCTTCATCGCCACGCACAGTGCCTTTTCGCAGCAGGCGTTCTATCGTCAGGCATCTAAGTAGATACTAAGGATAAATTTTGATGCATCCTCTACATCTTTTAAAGGGCTGCAAGCACTGGACTGCGCAGGCCCAGCAACTGTGAGGCAATTCGTGCCGCTGGCGTGTGCTGGCTAGATAGCAGCACACGCATCATGTTGATAAGAGCCTTCAAGTTTGTAATAACTTGTCTGTTTTGGACGTGAATCAATTTTTGACCTTCGCTCGACTGCCAATAGTGTCAGTATATTGGTATAACTCATTTCTCACCTCGTCTTAACACGGCTTTGCGAAATCATGTTAGCGTGAAACTCAGCTTATGGCCTTCACGCAGAAAATGCAGCCCATTTTAGAGCGTTCCTCATATGGCGAATGTATTTTTTTAGATTTCTCTAAAACTTTCGATAATGTTTGCTACAGGCTCAGCCTTCCCAAGCTATAATAGTTAAGTACTGATGGCAGTCTTCTGTAATGTATTCAATGTTTCTTTACTAATCGCTCACAATTCGTTGCAGTTAACGGCCATAACTCCCCGCATATGTCTTCTATAATGCTCTTGTTTTGGAGACTTTTGTTTCTTGACTAGAATGGCCATCCCTCCACTGAACTATATAAAGTTCATGTTTTTGCGGAAAACTTCATTATTTTTCGTGAAATAGGTATAGAAATTGATGTTACTATTCTGAAAAATATTGATATTGGTAGAGCGAATTGGTGCCGCAAACTCATGGAACTGAATACTAACGAATGCAATGTCATGCACGCGACTCCTGAAGATTCAGATCTCCCGCTTTACTAAAATATTCCTGCTTTAGATTCCATCAGCTCTTACAATTGCCTCAGACTTTATATTACAAATAATTTCTTCTTGGCAGCTTACGTAAATCATATAATTAATGATGCTTATCAGATGTTAAGTTACTTCCACCCTAATTATTCAAGCACTCCATCTTGAATTAGATTGTTCCCTTTACGAAACTAAAACGCCGGAACATCGAGTACACGTGTACATTATTGGATCCGGCGACGTTGCCTAAACAGTTTTTATAGCACATGTTAAAAAAGGTTCCACTTCCTTCAGTTTAACCAAAAACTAGCGCACACCCAGCATATCGCCTATGAAAACTAGCCATGTGTTTTCATCTTTATAATATCGGTGCAAGATTTCGCGATTAGCCTTAGTTAAAAACCTTTATTTATCGCATAATTCACAAGCAAATATTAGTTTGACTGCTTTATCTCTTACATCCCAGTGATCACATTGTCAAAGTCCCTCTGGATCGTTGTAACAGAAAACTCTTTTGGAGTCATTCTTTTTAATGGACTCTCGTGAATGGAGCCGCCTTCCTGCTGGAAATTTTTACTCGGCAAAACTGAACTGCTTTGAAACTCTTTAGCTCACGTTTTGTGTTTAGATTAAACTCCTTTGTATAGCCTTTTACTGCATATTTATTCATTTCTTTTTGTTGTAACCACTGCCCTCTGTAATACTTTCGGTCCTGAAAGCAGAAAAGCTATAATACTGCAAAAAATCTTGACTTCTTCTAGTGCCATCGTCAGCACAAAAAAAAAAGTCAACACGAATACGCCAGTATCTTCAGGCTAGTCTTTAACAGTAAGCTGTCCTTTAAAACGTTTATCACTAAGTCCTTGTGTACATCGTCGTAAATACGAATGAGGAGAGTTCGTTTCATAACAGTAAATGGAACAGTTAAGAGGTGATCTGTTTTGTTAAGTTTATGGGGTCAAATCTCTTTACTGCCTGCAGCTCCTTGATTAGGGCACATATCACGCCTGAGTATAGTTTAATACAGAAAACTATTTCAGCAGCAACAAATTATGCTTTGAGCCGCTATTTACTAAGACTGCTGCGAAAAAATTGTACTGTAGTTAAAAAAACTCCAAACTAAAAGCTCAGTCAAGTTCTTTATAGACACCCTTTCAGGTGATGCCGCTTTTGATTCCTTACCATTTTCTATAGAAGGCTATGGGGTTGTAGGAACGAATTCGTGAGATTTAAAAAGCCTCCCACAATACGCTGTATTTCACGAGGTACAATCTTGCACAATAAGTAGGCGTGTGTTAAATTTCACTTATTTGAAAAAAAACTCTGGTCCCATCGTATTATCATGTTTTTTGAGTCGGCATTCCACAGTACAATACACATCGAAACGCGCATGCTGAAACTCAGGTAGTCCTAATCTGACCCAATGGGTAAAACGCACTGACTCCTAGCCAAGATTTTTCCTTCGGGGAAAAAGAAATCCGGATTTTTTTTCTAAAAATTGAGTTGTGGGCCAGGGGCTTTACTCTCTGCTTCATCTTTTAGGTAAGCGACCTCTGAAGGGAGTGATCGCATCCGTTATCTCCTTCGCGGTTCCGATGAGACGCGCTGTCAGACACCGAGCAGCATCCCGCCTCCAAAGACCAAGTGTCACTAAAAGGGTATGTGAGACAAACGGAGCCAAAAATCATATCCGCGGTAATTCAGTAATCACAGATTTTGAGGCGCAGCCTTCCAATGAACAGATGTGAGGCAAAGTACAGTGGCTGGCGCAACATTCAACACGATGGCGTCATTTCTTAAAGTGGTACCTGTGGTATGGTATGGTATAGTATGGTATGGCTATGCTACAGTGTGGTTTGGTAAGGCTTGAGATGATAATTATTATAGCATAGTAGGAACAGTGATGATTAACGGCTGAATTATGCACATACACAATGACAGGCGCCGTAGCGGATGGGTCAGGACTAGGTGAGACCTTTTCCTTTAACGCTCAGTGACATCGCAAAGCACTTTGGCGTTTTGGTAGTTCGCCTTTACGGAGATACTGCCGCCTCTGCTAGAACCCTATGGCGTGACAGTGTTAAGCACTTGAAATTCTTAGCTCTGTGCCACCGCAGCTTGTTCTTTAAGCAACGCATGTGGATGAGTGTATCTGCTGTATCTCTTTTTGTGTGCATTTGCCCGTGTGCATGGGTTTGTGTGTCCGTCTTAATTCTTACCCGGCAACGAAGAGTGTAGCAGCGCTGGTCTTCACTTCTTCAATGCTGAGTGGCCTGGAGTTCCCCACTCCTAGTATAAAGAAACAATACCTGTAAACCACGCTAACATAACACGATTCGGAAAGATCGCTCGGTCCAATGTCTGAACGGTCAGAATGAAAGAAGGTGCCAAAAGTAGATGAATCTTCGATGGAAAATAATACAGCATTGAGGACTCGGCCAAAGATATTTGTGCCTGGCCAAACTAATATATCTATATATTACTTGAGCATTGTTTCCCAAGGCTTACCAGAATGATTCTTCCTAAAGAAAAGCAAAGCGAAGTTGTGTATTCTGCCTTGCTAAGGAGCTGCTTCGTTATAAAAGACAGTCTTTCTCTGATAAGCGTAATTCAAAATATTAACCTAAATAAGCCAGGCTCCCACTTATTTCTGACGCGACTTTTGCTAAGAATGAAAACCGTTCTTTTAAAAGTTTCGTACATTTTTTTCAAAGTGTAAGATCTGCGATTACCTTGAAAGTTGTAATACGGCAGTTTCTATCCCGAAAACGAGGTGCAACTCGTTGACAAAAGAAATGATTTATGCGGATTTAACGTCATGAAGCAAATCATGCAACGAGTACGCGATAGTGAAGAGTTCCCGAAATTTCCAGCACCTGGGGTTCTTTAACACGCATTGACACCGCGCAATACACGGACCTCCAGTATTTTGCGTCCATCGAAATTCGTCCGCCGAGGCCGGGATCGAACCCGCGTCTTTCGGGTCAGCAGACGAGCGCCATAACCACTAAGCCACCGCAGTGGCTGCAAACAATTGTTTCAGAAACCACTACTTGGTTACCTACGAAGTACGAGAGCAATCGTGTGTGATACTATCGACGCAACGATTATGAAACAACGATGCAATGTTGTGGATTTCAGAATGCTTCATATTAGCATCACAAAATGAAAGCTGCTCATATACAAGTCCAGGTTCCCTCGACACCAATTTTAATTCTGTGGCAACTATGCAATCTTCTAAGGCACTGGTATAGAAATAATGAAATAACAGCTGATACTTCTTATGCGCCGCAAATGTTTTTTTTTTTATAATTTGGTCAATTGCTCGCATCGTGTAGTTAAAACTGCCTTAGAAAACTAGAGAGGAAAGTTTTTCACGATACCAACTATCAATAGCGAAAAAACGCGATTGCCAGGGGAAGATCTTCAGCTACATTGATTGCTATAGTGGAATCTTACAGTGTATGTAACAAGTGCGTTCACAAATATGTGAGTATCGAATGCCCTCAAATTGAACATTTCCACATGACAGGCAAAAGGCGCAACGGTCGAGTTCGTCCAGTTGTTCTGCAATTCCTTGATACCCACGAAAATCAATCTAATGAAGAATGATTCAAAACTCAGTGGGTCTAAAGTGATATTACACACAACCTTTCGTATAGGGTGCGCTTTGTTCGACAAAAGCTGGGGACGTTCGGCTTCTGTTCACAGTAGCAATTCTTATGTATGGCTGCATTTTTCCCATTTGTTTATTGAAATCGCGCTTCAAAATCTTTGATTAAGTTTTCTTTTACATCAAATAAACGAGATAACGCTTCTGTGCAAGATGTGTATTCATCATCTTCGCCAACAGCTTGGAAGTCAACTTCATCGAATACCTTTCCGCTCACTAGCCCTTGTGAATAAGTCGCTTGCAACTCTGAGCAAAATCGGAACCCATCTAATGTTGATACAAGAAGTGCCGTCAGTTAATATGTTAGTCTCCTCTTGCTCATTTAGGTCTATTCACCTCTTGTTGTTTGCATCACTCTTCCTTGTTACACTGCATTTCGGCCGATAGACGAACAAGTAAAGCAAGGGGCGTTCCTCTACTTACTTATCCAATCAGACCTTAAGGTTCATCTTTTGCCTGGGAGTGTTTTGTCGTTATTTTTGCCTTTTCCAAGCGCGGCGCTTGGATCAGTGCCAAATTTGAAGCTGGCCTGTTCAAGAGGGTACTTGCCGCGTTCCAGTGTCCTACTCCAGGCTCCAGAAAACGAGAATCCTAACAGGTGCAGAGTGCAAGCAGCAGCTAAAAGCGAGAGTTGTGCTGATACTGTATACTATTCATTGCCTATTATACTACGCGAATAGGCCAGCCGGTCTGGTGAAGGGTGTAGTACATATTTTAAACTTAAACAATGACACAACTTTCTTCAGGAGATGTTACGCTAACAACACCTGGCTGTCCATGTGGAAATGTTTGATGACGGTTTATTTAAAAATTTGTTCGATATGACATTCTATCTCGCAGCATGGAGCGGAAGCCTTTCATGATGTAACAAGAGTTAGAGCTCAAGAAGCATGAAAGAGTTTACATGCTTGGCGTCAACATGGGAGTTACAGTTTCCCAAAGAGAAGTGCTCAGATAGAGGTGGATGTTGGAGTGGTAGCAAGGCCCTCTACAGCCCTTGTTCTAAGTGCACATAAATTTGCAAACAGATTGTTAGCATAAGAACATCAAAGACACAAATCTCACCACATGCCCCTCGGCCATCCTCACTGCTTTTTTTGCGTTCAAAGTATTCTGCATCTAGAAGGTTTTGAAGAATGTCCGGCTTTCGGGACTGCAAAGAAAACGCGAACAGGCGAACACATATGGCAGGAATCAAAGTGAGAAATTAATGAAGCTTTTTGGAATTATAAAATGCATGCAATATTTTTGCTGACGCAGATGTTCTCTGGTGACAACTTCAGGGTCTTAGCGGATATCGAAACATTTCTTGCACTCTGCAGTAATCACCAAGGATTAGAAAAACACTAAGGTGCCACAGGATATTAAACCCATTAGCGCCCAGCGTACCTTTAAAAGTACACTTAATTTTTTTATGATTTCGATTCCACAGATTGAATTTTTCTTTTCAAGTAGGTCATATTTTTAGGGAATCGGACGATGCCCCTTAACTAAGAAGGCACGTTTGCTCTGCTCTGTCACCTTTCCTTTGGGAGCGTTCAGGATGTTTGTTTCCCACGAATTGCACCGGTAGTCGTTGGTATATAACTTCCTCGCGGCCGCATTAATGTGCATATTATCGTAGTTTCAAGTATAGAGCACCACGAAAGACGAAAGTAAACAATCGATTCTTTGAATGTCCGGCGCCTTTGGATTTTTTTTTGCGCTATGGTAAGTTATATGCTGCTGTACTTTCTATAGTACGCTGGGTCTTCCTGTTTGCACAACGGCATCTATCTATTCCAGGTCATAGGTCTTGTGGTTTCTTGCATTTTCCGGGGAAAAACAATCTTCTGCTCAGCGAGACCCAGGGACAGCTGCATTTGTCGCTAGCTGTCCTGAACATGGTGAGGGTGTGATATTAATAGGTTATAATGAAATTTTGGTTACAAGAACTGATGTTCTGCAGAGCAAACAGTTACACTTACTGTAATAGTTACTGTACTGTAAAGAGTAACTGTCTGTCTGCTCTGTCCTTGAGTTCGGAAAAGAAACTTATGGTAGCGCGTGTTGTCCTCACGTTGCCTGGGGTGATTTCAACGCTTACTGACCATTTCGTATTTTTTGGCAATTTTTTTGCCACTGAAGACATTCTTGTAACGCTCCGCTGGGAGGTGGTGGTGGAAAACGTTTATTTGCTCTATTTTATAGTTGATTTTGCTGCTTCAGATGGAGTTTTCCATCTTCTCTTCAGGATCTGTTCCCCTAGTCCAGGGCTCCGCTGAGGGTAGCCCTGCGTGCACGCCTTACTAGTCCTTGTTGGACTTTCAGGATGTCGCTGGATAGCATCCTCTCCCACTGTTCCGCACTCTGGTTTTCTATTATGGCTAGCTCGTCTATTTTCTGGCAAGCCTATGTGGTATGGTATAGGGTTGTTTTGTCTCCACACCACGGGCACTCGCTCTCGTACTGCGAGGGGTAGATTTTACTTAGCATGTTTAGGCACGAGAATGTTTCCGCTTGTAGCTGTCGCCCTGCTACGGCGTCTTCTCTATTTAGTTGTTTGTGTGGGGGCGGCTATTTTGGTCTGATCCCTCTGCAGTAGTTTAGCATCTCTGTACAGCTTTGGTCTACCGGCTCGGGTTCCTCAGCGGGGTCGGAATTGTTGAATGCTCGGTTTGTTGCGTTCCCGTAATGCCGGTATGTCCCGGCACCCAAACTATCGTCTGTTTGGCCTGGTTGTTTTCGCTTTTGCCACTTGAGCGGAGAATGCGGAGCGCGCTGTGGCTGACTGCTTTTTAGGTAGTTTCGGCATGCAGCTTGCGAGTCTGTGAGTATGCTTAAGGACCTGTTGGATCGGTAGCCCTCCGCTGCCGCTAGAGCCACGGCGGCCTCTTCGACCTCGACTACCGTACAGTTCCGAATTAATGCGCTGGTGACTTGTTTTAGGTCCGAGTTGATCATCGTTGCCACGTTGCTTTTCTTGTGGTTTCTGTCCTCGGTTTATGTGGCGGCGTCTACGTACAGAGTGTGGTTTCTAGTTGCCAGTGTTCTTTGAACATACTCTGCTCTTGCTTCCCTTCGCAACATGTGTAGGTTCGGGTCCATATTCCTGCGTAACGGTACTACTTTGATGGTGTTTCTGTATTCGACTGGTATCGTATACATTCTTTGTGTCTGCTTTATTGTAGCTTTACCGCCGTATTTGCTCAGGAGTCTTCTGCCCGTTGGCGACAGATTTAGCCTTTGGATCTGTGCCATTATTTGCGCTTCTTGGAGTTCTTCGAGACTGTTGTGTAGCCCCAGAGCCAGTAGTTTGTTGGTTGATGTTGATTGTGGTAGGTGAAGCGCCCTCTTGAGGGCTTTCTCAGGACTGCGTCCGCTTGTTGCGTTTCGCATTTTGTGCAGTGGTAGTACGGGAGGCTCTATTTCGGGCTACAGGAACCGTTCAACAAATCGTGATTAGGAAAACGTGATTAGGATTAGAAGCAGCCAGGAAAAATTGGTTCTTGCTTCAGCAATGTAGCTTACGTGCTTTTATTGAAGGCCAAGGACAAAAGTGTGGTCACTATGGCCAGGAACAGCATTGCGCCGACATGTTTCATAAAGAGGTGGTTCCTTATAGCGCTCGAAAAACAGGCTTTTGTGAGCAAGACTTCGGCATAGAAACCGGCATGACTTTCATCGCTACAAATTTTGGGAAAACATTCTCACCAGCTGGGTCATTTCAGTTCGGCGATACAGATATAAAGCCTCAGAGCGAACGACCAGAAAAAAAAAATTGCAGTGGCTTAGCTCTGGTTAAGCCTGGATATACAAGCGAAAAGCTGCATTTATGCTTTGTTTGACGTCATGGCTGTCGCAGTTCGCGCACAAGGCACTGGGAGCACCACGATAGCGGTGTAGATTTTGAGTCAACTCCGTCGCTATCACTTCTGGGTCTTCTTTTCTTCCTTCCATGGCGAATGTCTGCACCTCTTTTACGGCCGCCGCCGCCGCCCGCTCACGCGTTATCGCAGCGCCTTGCGAAAGAACCTTCTCTTGGGACTGCGGCGGAGACCGCGCGGCAGAACGGAGGGGGTGGATAGGAGGGAAAGGGCGCGCCACGGCGGCGCACAGGGGTGGCCCACGCGAAGCGCGGTGTTGACGAGCCTAGTGAAGCTTTTCGCTTCAAAAAAGATTTAAGAAAGTAAGTCTTAGCACTGAACCCCGTCTTTCCTTTTTTTTTTGTGGGGTGAGTGGCGGCTTGCTGCATCCCTTCGTTATTCAGAGCCGTTAATTGCAGAGGCAAGCCAGAGAAGTCTTCTTTCTTACGCTGCTCTGATCTCCGCCTACCATTTTAAGAGGCTAAATCTTCTTTTGTTTTCCTCGCCCTTTTTTACAGCCTATTCATTGACAGCTCGTAGTCCATGCTTGGAGCTTTATTTAAACCCTGCTCCCTTCTTCGGGGCGCGAAACCAAGTTGATTTATTAAACAATCATATACCATTTAAATACCGTACTCGCACGTAGCCACAACAAAAATACACTCACCGAAGGGTCCCTCTTCCTGATCTCAATAACCTTTGCCACCTGCCTCCCCATCATGTCAACGTCCGCCATAATAAGTGAAAACCAGCTCAGCGGCTTCATAAGCAGTCCAAAACAGGTGGTGCACTCTAATAGAAAAGGAGTCGGAAAGGGAGGCCACACAATGTTCAAGCGTTCAAGTACTGCGCCGTAGGACTAAATTACAGGAATCTTAAGTTTTTAAGTACTGCCAGCCTTATTTCCTTTCTTACAAAATGTGTACATATCGTAAACAAAAAAAAGAATATGATCGGCAGTCTGAAACAAAGGAGACTTTTCGTGGTTAAGCTTAGTCTTCGCCAGGCCTAGATTCCTGCCGTCTACGGGGTACCCAACTCGCTCACTGAGCTAGCGGACCTGCAGGCCATCTTAAGCTGAAAAACAGTACGGCAAGTTGAACAGACCTCCAAACTCTCGTTGTCATCCCCTACTCATGTGTGTTCTTAGGCAAAAAAGAAAAACTATCACTGCCACAACAGCCAACTGATGGAGAACAAGTAGACAAATAAAAGATAAGGGAGGTTCACCAAAAAAGTAGGTCGAAAATTAGCATGCAGAAAACAGAATTAATGTCCAACAGTCTCGCAAGGGAACAGCACTTCACAGTCGGTAGCGAGGTGCTGGAATACGTCTACTCATGGCAGGTAGTGATCGCTGATCCAAGTCATGAGAGGGAAACGACTAGAAAAATAACAATGCGGTGGAGCGCATATAGGAGGTTCTCTCAGATCATGAATAGCAATTTACCAGTATACCTCAACAGAAAAGCACACAACCCTCTACCTTACCTATACTCACCTAAGGGGCAGAGACGTCGAGGCTAATGAAAAGGGTTGAGTTGCCTTACGGCGAAGCTTAAACGTCTTTTGCAGTTTTTTTTCTTCTTCGCCAAGAAATAGGGTTCGCGAAAGAATGTTTTTTACAAACTTTTCTGCTGAATGCTTTGAAGCTTTTCACCCATGCTGACATGAGATAATAAAATTTCGCCTTCTTCAGAAATAATTAATTGCCGGAAACTTATTTATTGCCGCTAACTTCAAAACACAGCCTCTTCCCTAAAAGCGCTCCCAAGCGTTCCCGAAGTTCCCAAGGCTGCTGGACATGCTGTTAAAATGCTTCAAGCGCGAAGCCGCACTGCTTCAATGCCGTCCTTCACAAAGGATAGAGCGTTGGGTGGTTACAGCGTTCGTTGTGCGTGGGCGCGAGTTTTATTTCCTCGACGCTATAACACCCCGAACTCTCTTGTGGTGAGGTGTTACACTCATCGGCAACAACTATATCTGCGCGTGAGAGCAATGACTGAGACCACCTCTTTTTTAGCAAATCTATAAATTACGACAAAACGCTTACTCACGGGCAATCATGTGCAGACGGCCAGCCATGAGCTTGCTGCAAGCGGACCTGGCGATGGCTGCGAACGGGTGGTCAGGCCTGCCCTGGAACCTCTCGTCGATGCCGAAAGACCCGCGAGCCATAAAGTCCATCGAGAGCTGCTCGAACTTCTTCAGCATGTCCACTTCGACGCCCGATGTGGCGTGGTCCTCGAGGACCTCTAGCAGTATTTGGACATCTTGTTCGATTAGCGGCATCAACTGCAATTTCAATAACATTAGAGCGCACTGAGAACGAAGGGTAAGACCAAGAAACCAACAATGCAGAGTTTATGTAGCTGCAGCTTTTACATTATGACATTACTTTCGTCCCTTCAGATACGTTCATTCCAGTCGCACTACATCCGGTGTGATGAACCTCAATAGCTCTAGAAGTGCGGAAACCGAATGTACAGTTTTTGTGCAAACTGTATCACTCGAAGTGTTCAGCCCTAAGACGAACGGTGGGGCCTTCTAGAACATTTAAATGTCGTAAGCTTCGTAGCGGGGAGGGCTTCTCTTGTTTTGGAAAGGTTGACGACGCTGTAAATGCAATAGCAGTCAAACCTCCTGGCCCAGAAGGAAGCTCCATGGGCTCTAAACGTTTCGCAAAGATTGTGTGTCGAAGGGAAAGGACATGTTAATGGTCCAAATAATGACTGTCGCGGAAAACGGAACCAGCAGATTGAATTCCTATTTCTGCCTCGCGCGAGCTGTTTCTTGAAGCTGAACTCGGTATGGCGAAAGCATCTTGTAGAGCTTCTGGCAAACCTATACAATCTGTACGAAGTACAGGTCTCTATTTAAGCAAAAGCCTGTTTGTTAGTTTAGTCGGCGAAGTGAGCTGACGTTGACAATGACTACCTGCCAAATGCATGTAACGTAAACCTGCGGTGCTCACGTGCTCACGGTGCTCACCTGCGCACTTACTCTTACCAGCTTCAATTTCGTGGCGCTGAAGCCTGAGGCCACTGAATTCCGGATGTTCTTCCAGCGGGAACCGCCGACATGGATGATCGACTGGCCTACGATCGGGTGCAGCTTGTCCAGCATCATCGTCAGCTAAGGAGTGAATAAAAGTGTGTGGTGTAAATAATTGAGCAAGAAATCGCTGAAAGAGGAAACCTGAGAAGTTCTCAAGCGAAATCGAAGCTTTTTCTTAATCATGTGTTTGTTGAAAATGTACTTATTGAAAATGTAGCCGATAATTTTTGCCCGGTCACATTGGCTGCTTGACCACAGCGGTGGCTTATTCGTGTGAGGAGCCGCCTGGTACGCCGGAGATGCGAGGTTCCGGGCCCAGTTGCGCCATGTACTCACCTGTTCACAATGGGTACAAACTATTCTGTGGCACTTCGTTCAGCTTTTTTAGCTGAAATCTTTAGAAAATCAATCCCTGGCTCCTAGTTGAGTGATCCTAAATACTATTTTTCATAGCGTTCTTTGACATCACCTCTCCTTTCACCATTAAAAAACGCAAATCGTAGTCATAAAATCATCGTCAACGTTTGCTACCTGCTTCAAGAGTTAGTTTCAAGAGATACTTCAAGCCCATTACCTTGTGAAATCCTTCGGAAAAATAGTGAAAATTATTTTCCTCCCCTTGTTGAAGTCTAGCCTATTAAATACTTTGTTCCTCTTCTTATATAAAGCTGGCGCTGGCAGCAATGATCAATTCCCGACAACGGCCACTTCCTTCCCGCTTTGAAAACGCTCCGGTAGGTTAGCATGTCTATGCCAGAGATTACGGTTACAAGCTATTAAGACGCCAGGACGGAGACCTTAGTCATCTAGGGGTACACGATGACCACTGAGAAATCATGCCACCCTTTGCACTTCTTCGGTCATAATGGGCTACAATAGTGGCATCATCAGCTCATAAAAAAACCCTGTCCAACTATTCATGTCGAAGCGCGGAAAGTTTCTGTCGCTGCTGCCCGTTGAGCCAGCCTTTATGCGGAAGCGCTACTTCACGAGGTCTAACCGGCTGATAAAGTTTGCGTAAAGCTTGACCTAGAAGGTGATCTCGGCGAAACCTGGCGCACCAACAGCCCGTGCAGAAATAAATAAGTTATCTCCGCGACAGGGTTCCGAACCTGCGGCGACGCAAACAGAGCCTTGTTATGCCTGGTCACACTCCACTCTCTTGAAGAAAAAGAGACAAAACGTTTCTTCACTGCTCCTAGAGACATAAGAGTCTTTATGAGTGGATTCCCTAGTCTAGGAGGGTCATCTTGACGCAAACAGAGCAGCTTCACTGGTTACTGCACGTGGGCACTAGGGTAAAGAGAAGTTGACCGTGAGGGTCATCTTGGCCAAACCTAGCATAGAAACAGCCCGTGAAGAAACAAAATGAATATTGCTATGAACGGAGTCCGACACAACGGCGCCACGAACCGACCAGCTTCCTTGGCCACTGTACCAGAGCATACGCTATCGTCGCAGCAGAACACGCCGCTTTTTCAACTGCAAAGCTCGCGAGCTGTGCATAGCAAATCGTCATCTTCATCAACTCCCATCTGGGGTGCGAGCAGATAAGAAAAGCTCAACCTCGATCAGAGCTTAACATGAATCTAATATCGTCATCAGGCGTGCGGACGGTCCAGCACAGCATACCCATGAGCAAAACCAGGCTCAACACGTCCTTTTAGTGTGTCTACTCGGTTTAGCCACGTTAAAACCTGTCAATATTATAAATTGTATGCCTCGCTATCCTCCCTTGTTATGCCTGGTCACACTCCACTCTCTTGAAGAAAAAGAGACAAAACGTTTCTTCACTGCTCCTAGAGACATAAGAGTCTTTATGAGTGGATTCCCTAGTCTAGGACTCCTACGGTCGCTACGATAGCTTGTGCCCGTTCGACCAGTGAAAGATGATCTCCGGGTTCCGGCTGGGAACTGCCTCCTGCCAACTGGGAATGGGTAGTAGCTACCTCCAACTGCTCCGGCAATGCATTATATACGTCTGGAACTGCTCAGTTGTGCTTCCATGCCCACGTGGTGAGATATAGCGCGGGCGGATGTCTCTGCACCATGTGCATGCGGGTTTTGTGTATAGTGGGGTGTACGTTATTTAGGATAACTAAGCGTGGATATGGGTTTATTTCGAGCTGTCTCCAACTTACAGAATGCTCTTTAGTTAGTACGCTATGGGATGGAGGACAGACCCTCCTTAGTCCTCAAAGGTGCCCCGGTATATCGCCGCACGTCTGAATAGCTGGCTCCAGTCTCAATGCATCAGCCGTCACTCGGTTAGCATATCCTCGAGCGATGGCGTCCGCAGCATGGTTCCTGGACAGGCCGGCGTGCCCAGTCTTCATATGATGAAACATTTTACTTCGTTTGGCGACCTTGTATAAGAACGGGCCGCTTTCTCGGCAGTTCTGCCTTTCAGGAAGTCCCGACACGCCATCTGCAAGTCCGAGGTGATCACGAGGAATCTTCTGTTCTTTTGACTCCGGCAACTGGGAGAGCAATTGCAGCCTCGTCTTCTTCAGGAGAGGCGCAATCCTTTACGGTGACACTGTCCGGCTATTGTGAGCGTAGTCTATTGGCGCTGACACAATGGCTCTGTGTCTTGGGTAGCTGGCTGCGTCTACGAAGACGTATCCTTTCTTGCCAGCGATGCGCTTTCTTGCCTGAGACCTTGTGTCTCGGTGCAACAGTCGGTGCATTTTCTTAGATATGGAAAGGGTTGTGTGATGTCATCCGAAACATGAACCGTCTCTTGAATCTTCTTATATCTATCAGAGCAGCCTAGTCTGTGTAAGGCTCTTTATGTGGTCGTATGTAAAAGTCGTTCTTTCTGAGCGATGAGACGCCGCGGTTTGTTAAAGTACGCGTACATGCTCTCAGAGATAGACCTAGTGCCATCTTATGACCGTTGTGCACAGTCTCTACCTGCTCGACTTCTTGTGACGTAAGAATTTGGTACGGTAGCCTGTATGTGGCTCTATAGCTCCTATCAATCTGACCATGCCCTCCTCCTTGAATCCTCGTCTTTTGTTGGCTGCGTGTGTGATCATCCGAGTCACTTCCTCTGGAGAGTTGGAGAGGAGACTGAGCGTGTGGTCCACTCTGTTGTTGGATTATATCTCCATTCCCTGGATCCTTACTGTTGCCACTTCAGAAATCTCCTATCGCTCAAGATGAATGATGAGTCGGCTGTTATTGTCGTATGTACGCGAGTGGATGCGTATAATTTAGGTATTTTCTGGTTAGTAGGAGAGACCTTATTCCCTGGCGTACATTCTAATCATGGCTTCTTGTAGTGGGTCGTTTTTTTTCGCCGAGGGACACCTCATTAGACCACACATTGATATCTTCAGCGTATGTGGCCTTCGATGCCTTCGATATGGTCTAGTCTTTCAGAGAGCCCTGACATGGCTATGTCGATCACATTACGGGAAGGTGAGATCATCCTAAACCTCATGCTTTTTAATTTTTTTAGTTTGAACATTTCATACGGCATTATTTTGGCGGGATGTTTGCAATAAAAAGTTGTGTAGGCAATTTTCATACAGGAACCTGAGCGGGCTCGTGTTCTTTATTATGTCGGTCAGGCACTTGGGAAAAGTCTTCCTGACTTGTACTCGTAAGTCGCACTTCCTGCAAAATTTGGGTTTCAAAGGTGTTTTTTTCTGCACATGAAAGCAGTAGGTAGCGAACATGCACCTCTGCGGCTAATGTGGCACCCTTCGAATATGTCTTCAATTTTGGGTCTTCCTGAGCGCCCCATTAGCACTACTCTTACTCCATTCCATTTTGATGGAATGTGTCTGCCTAATGCTTTACACACTTCGCGTGCCAATCGTGCTTTAATTAAAGCGCCCAGGATACGAAGCCGTAGTAAGGGGGCCTTTCAAAAAAAGCGCCATAGGCGGTAACATTTTAAAGCCTTCAACAGCGCGTTTGCAGTAGGGTTCGAAATAAATATTTGATAAATAGAAATGTATCACGCAAAAACACTACTGCGCTGGACGCCCACCAGTCCGGCGATTTCAGGTTGACTACAGCAGCTTGCAATTATTATTGAATAGCTTTTATCACCTTAATTGTAAACAAGTGGAAATCCCGCTGCTTTACACGTTCATCCCTTAGTTGTTTGTCAACTGAGCTTCGCTACATCCAGTGCTACCCTTGAATCGCTGTCTTTCAGTGTTCGCTGCCATACCTTTTTACCTTTTAGTAAGCTCTTAAAAAAAGCATTGCGTTAACCAAGCCTTTAAGGCGGGTACAATACTTTGGAGGTTACAGTCTTGAGGATCAAAGGCAGGCATGCCGTCCGACATTGGTGTTGTCACCCTTACGGCAGAAGGAGCATCCAATGGCCGGCAAGTACATCTGGTGTGCTAATTGTGGCGCACTCACCCCTCGATTAGTGAAGTTCTTGAAGTCACGTACGCAGACCTTCTCTATTAGGTTCAGGTCCATGGTCACGACGAATGGCACATCACCATTGTAAAACCTGTGCGGCGGCAGGAAATGGCATGAACGGCTGAATTAGGTTGAAGATGCTAATACATCAAGAAATAGTTGCACTCTTCTTGGACAACTTTTCGCAAGGCTTCCTTATGACAGTGGTCACTGAACTCTTGAGAGCTATTGACTCCGCTGTCTGCCGCAAGGAGTAACTTTCTTTTCAGACAGCTGCTAATGCGCGAAAGATGAAATTTTCGTAACAACGCCCTTACTCTTCTTTAGTTAGAAAGCCCTCGTAATGGAAGAATAAAATTGATAGTTGCGTATTGAAACGAAGACTTATTTTGTTTTATCTTGGCGGATACAGGCTTTCGATACCCTACACTTTCACATCCTCTGGTGTCGGTTTTCAACGCGACAATCCTCATACACTCTTCAGCCAGCAAAGCTCACACCATATATCATCTTGCGCTGTTCGCAGCTGTTCGCAGCTTGTACCGGGTTTTCGATCGTCATGATGTGTGCTCAAAGGCTAAAGCTGGCAGGACACTTAGACACTGCGTGAAGCAGAAGTGGAGCCAGCGCGTTTTCGTTTACCATCATCACGGCGTGAGGCTTGAGCAAGAAGCATGACCCGGTTGGTTCCTTGCGAAAGGAGGAAGCCGAAAGGAGCTTAAGCAGTGAGACTGCATCCTCCTCACTTGACTTCTCCGACGTATTCGGCCCAAGCGCAAAAAAATGATCACCCTAGGGAACTAGGTAAAATCGAGACAAGGAGGTCATTTTTTTCCGCACCACACGATTTGTGGACTTCCCCTCTCTCTGGCGCTGGTATTTAAAACATGCTTATAAGGTGTTCACTCATGTGAAGAAGGTGTATTGTTGGCCTGGGCTGTTCCGGACGAATGAAATTACAATGAAGAGACAAAAAAATGTATTTACTATTTCTATTCGTTTCTGAACATTCCCTTTTGTTCATTATAACAAATTCACCTAAATCTCAGTACTTTCGCGTCAGTGTGTACGATATTATTCGCTCCACATATGTAAATGGCATATTCAAACCAATTAGAAGCAAATAACGGTGATTACTTCTAGCTAGCGCAGACTCACCCAAACATGTCGCCATATTTTTCAATCCAGCCTCCAATGACCTTGTAGATGTCCTGCGAAAAGAAACAAACATATTTTCAGCTACACCAAAAAACGTAATTAAAGCCTAAATTGGCCTTGAAGCAACACAGCGTGATTTTGGAAGATACAAATAGAGTCAGCTCGTCAGAGGCCGTGTTGTTTGTACGCTGTTCACGTGCAGAAATATGTCAGAATTTTCTACCACCTGCTAAGCATCAAGGTTGACACTGAATCGGAAATCATCATTAACTATTCGCACTGATGTGAATTTTCACCCTGCCGTGGTGGCTCAGAGGTTATGGCGCTAGGCTGCTGACCCGAAAGACGCGGGTTCGATCCCGGCTGCGGCGGCCGAATTTCGATGAAGGCGAAATTCTAGAGGGCCATGTACTGCGCGATGTCAGTGCACGTTAAAGAATCTCGGGTGGTCGAAATTTCCGGAGCCCTTCACTACGGCGTCCCTCACAGCCTGATTCATGGTTACCAACTCGCCCAACTTAACGTTCTACTAAGTCACAGCCTGAGTTGCTGAGTAGTACCAAAGTCAAAAACTTCAGGAACTGGGCTGAAAGATTTGGTTTATGCATTGGCGTAGTAATTTATTGGCAAGACAATTAATTGCTGTCAGGAGCGCAAGATGCGGGTATGCATTGCTGGCGCGCCGTGACGCACAGTTGCTGTGCTATACGAGGGGAAAACTAGTATTGCAAGTGTGGCTTGAAGTGTTTGGGGCTTCAAAGTACATGCAGTGTGTTTGCGCTGCGCAGAAGTTTGAGATCCAAGCAACTATAATCAACTGTACTTTGTAGCTATAGAAATACCCACTGAAAAACATGAAGGGGAAATCTCAGCCACTAACTTGAGCCACTGTGGCTCCGGCAAGCCGTCAGCGTGGCCGGCAAACGTGTACAAACGCGGGGCAGCGCGGCCAGCGGACCCTGCCGCTGTTTGCAGAACCGACCGCAAGAGGGATTTCAGAGGCGCCCCTACAGGAAGCGCTCATGACGTATACTCCGCGCGTTAATTCATGGCCCGCCGTGCGTCCTGTAGTCTCGTGCACTGTTCTCACCGTGGAGTGGTACTCCATGATGTTTCCCCATATGAGGCTGGGCTTCGGACCGGGAATCCCAATTTTCCTGAAATACGAGAAATGTCGCCACCGCCACCTGGAAGAGAAAGATGGGAAATATACCAAAAATGTATGTCGTGCGTGCACATAGTAGGACGCGACATTAGTAGTAGTAGTAGAAGACCTTTCTTCGGCCATACTTTACAGGCTGAACATGTCGACCGCCTGGGCAACCAGAAATCGCTGTTCTTCCTCCCATTCAGCGCCAAGACAGTCGAGCCAGGTGGTGATGGATAAAGAAGGTGGATGGTAAGAACCCGACTTCTGAGCAGCCGGACAATAGAAGAGGCGATGGGCCAGGTCCGCATAGATACAGGGGCAGTTGGGACAGGAAGGGTCCGATCGATAGCGATGTGCCGAAGAAAGCGAGCCTCCGGCACCGTGAGTAATGGATGAAGGGGAGGGTAAAGACGTTTTTCGAGGGAGAAGGGTGAGTCTCCGAGGGCCTGGGCCAGGGGATGAACGGTGTCTGGAAAAGTTTGTCACGGGTGAGCTGATAGGCCAGCTCATTTCCGTCAATCCCTGAATGCCCAGGGACCCAGCGGAGGAAAACAATTGAAGACTGCAGTGCCACGAGTTTGACCTCCGCGAGAAAGGCCACGAGTTTGACAAACTTAGAGTAACAATACTACAGAGTGGCTTCAAAAACACTCGTGAGCGCGAGCAACGAGAATCATATTTTATTTTTAAATTTAACACAGTGCAAAATGGCATTAATGAACTTACGGCACCCTCACCTCTCTTCCGAGGTCAGAGGCCTACGAAATTAAACACAGCAACACTGACCCTGTCGTTTGAGGTCATACCCCTTTCTGCATGCCACATTTGTGCCTTGCCTTCCCCCCCCCCCCCCTGGGTCTGCTCACCTTGTGGTCCCGCGAACGTCACATTCTTTTTTCTTTTTCTTTTTTATTTTTTCCGTTTTAATCTTACAATGTAAGCTTACATTTTTTACATATTTGAGACTGTGCGCTAAAAAGACGTTCACGCCCGATACTTCCAGGCGTGGGTGCATTATTGCTAGATGGGAAGAAAAAGCACTGCTTCAAAGGTTTTCTTTTCCCTGTTTCACTTTTTTTTTCTTCCGAAGTTTCTCTCTCAGATTTTTATTTTTTTCCTGCCCTGGCGGCCAGGAGAAGAAAAAAGTTCCCACATTTTTCTACGAAAGTTGCTGCACGGCCACGCACCTGTCGAGCACCTCCGAGCTGGACACGCCTGTCAATAAGCAAGCCTGTGGTGCTTAACAAAGCAGAGGCAGCATCTGGACATTGTATTTTCTGCCTGTTCCTCACGCTCTCCTTTTTTTTGTGTGTGTGGGTCGCAGTGCCTCTAATAATTTTTTATATGTGTTTTTCTACTATGTGCTTTGTGTTTCCCGCTTACCTGTTCTGTAGCCACCCCTTTAAAAGTGGATGCATTAACAAAGTAAAATCACTCCTGAAGAAGATCGGTCTTCCGATCGAAACGTCGAGACGAATAAACATGTTTGCTTTAACGAAGCGTATACTTCGCTATATATATATATATATATATATATATATATATATATATATATATATATATATATATATATATATATATATATATATATACAGGGTGTTTCACCTGAGACTTTCCGTAATTTTTAAAAATAAGCTATTTGAATTAGATGCGCGCTTTTTCTGGCATAGCATTGTCAGTGGTGTAGTACATCTTAATGCAGCTAAGCCGTGCTAACTAGCAGGATTGTTAACCAATATTTAATAGTTAACTTTTAAACTATTACTGTTAGGCTCCTTAATTATTGAGAGGTATGTAACCCACCGTAAGTAATGTCCATATCCGTTTTTAGAATTTCCAGAACGTGATTATCCTCGGCGCTGTGGCCCAACAAATTTTGGCTATCTCGACGAGTTAGGTTGACTGGAGAGGTTGCTTTGCCTGCAAGCTTCTCAAACCCCATGTATTTTGGCGCGATGTAGGCGAAATTTGTTGGGCCAAAGCGCCAAGGGTAACCGCGTTTTCGAAATTCTAAAAACTAATATGGGTATTACTTACAGTGGGCTCCATGCCTCTCAATAATTAAGGAGCCTAACGGTAATAGTTTAAAAGTTAACTATTAAATATTGGTTAACAGGCCTGCTAGTCAGCACGCCTTAGCTGCATTATGATGTACTACACCACTGAAAATGCTATGCCAGAAAAAGCGCGCATCTAATTCAAATAGCTTATTTTTAAAAATTGCAGAAAGTCTTAGGTGAAACACCCTGTGTATATATATATATATATATATATATATATATATATATATATATATATATATATATATGGTTTGGTTTGGTTTATGGGGTTTAACGTCCCAAAGCGACTAAGGCTATGAGAGACGCCGTAGTGGAGGGCTCCGGAAATTTCGACCACCTGGGGTTCTTTAACGTGCACTGACATCGCCCAGTGCACGGGCCTCGAATTTCTCCTCCAAAGAAATTCAATCGCCGCGGCCGGGATCGAACCCGCGTCTTTCGGGCCAGCAGCCGAGCACCATACGCACTGAGCCACCGCGGCGGCGTATATATATATATATATATATATATAAATATATATATATATATATATATATATATATACAAAACATTAAGGCGCTGTCCATGTATCTTCCTTCCTTAGAAATGATGTCCGCCTTTCTTGGGCATCACTTTTAACCTGAGAGCGTAACGAGCTCGTGAGGTGGAAAAGCCGGCGTCATCGTCATCGTCACTGCGCTGTCGCTGCCGTAGGTGCCGTCTAAGGCGGCCCCGGCTCGTCGCGTCTTTAGTGCGGGAAAAACCTTGCACAACCTTTCCATTTCTCGCGGAGGCCACCAGGAACGCTGTGCGCGAGTGTCACGTCACCGCTTGTCCTTGAGGAAGCTGTGTGGAGAGTTTCCATTGCGCACAGAGTCCTTTAGTAGCAGAGCCGAGTGATGCCGTCACATGGATGGCACAAAGAGTGAGCGCTATCGAATTTCATTCTTAAGGCGAGGCTTAAGCGTTTCCGAAAGCTTTTTTTTAATTGTGAGGTTACCGCGGAATATTGTAACATTTTGTTGCGAACATATCATTTGAAGCTATCTAATCCTCCGATTCGTAGCAATATCTTGCTTTTAAATCTCCTCTCGTGCTCACTCCGACTAGTGAGGACTACCTTAGGAAACAAAGGGGATGGCAATAAACAGCGGAAGTACAAGCGTCCCGACCGAAACTCTGCAGATATATTGACTGATATGATGAAATGTTGTGATGTGAGAAAAATTGCGATCATTAACATCACGCTGAAAAAAATGCGCTTCGCCAGAAGTTCCAGGAATATATTTCAATTGGTGTCATCCCCACCAGTTTTAACACAAACGCTGGATAAAATTTTCAACGAATTCAAGCCTTAATCTACCATTCTTCCCTAATGCCTCAGTATCCACCGCATCTGTCTCTTTCGTAACATAGTTCATCATTTATATTTTCAATTAGAACACATCCCTTCTTTCCATCCATTTGCATCTTGTCTAATCATTCCTACAAAGCCGTTGTCCAAGCATATACTGCGTCTCCATGTTACATTATTTGCTTTCAAAAACACTAAATTACTTTCACCAAATTGCTACTGATGTCGGGTATTCATAGTTTCATAAACATTTTTTGTAGGATTAAAATGGCTGACGCGAGTGTTGCAATTTCTGTCCGTGTTTCGTGTTCTTTATTTTTCTTTACCTGTGAATTAATGTTGTTATTGTTTTTGTCATGCGAATATTTGTTATTTTTGACTAAATTCAGTTGTGCGCACTCAAGATAGCGCTAACATGTTTTCTTGGATAATTCGAAAAATGTTTTTACACCTAGTAGTTTTCAGTATGTACGCCGTTGCTGTCCTTGTACTTTACGGGGGATGTGAACTCTTCAAGCTGCTTAAACAAGCAGTTTTTTTCTCATCCCCCCATGTTAGCAGCGCACATGAGCTAAAGTTTGATTTGATTTGAATCACAGCAAACGCTTGTTTTACAGTCCTTCTTACAAGGTGCCATGTGCAATCCCTCTCCGAACAGGGAGCAGACATGACGGCTACCAACTCCTTAAGATCGCTTTTGATAAAATTGTATGAGTGGATACCTCTGTACTTGCTGCAATATTGTTAACCCTATTCAATTTTTCTTATTGTTTAATATCTGCCACGATTTCGTTCTCAAATTCATTCGGCCTTGACGTAATACAAAAACTGTAAATAGAAAATAATTAAATAATCGAAACGAACGCGGGTCGCACCATAATGCACGACACCACGATATCACTCAAATGGCGAAGAGATAAGACAAGTAGTGCACATAAATGCTGCAAAAAAGACTGCCGTTCACTATGAATGTTTAACCAAAAAACACGCTTTAGTGGCGCAGGTTGTTAAGTCAATAGAATACGTATGCGGCTTACGTGAAAAGCGCTGCCACTAGCAGCACGACGAAAAGGAGGAGTACCACCGTCACTGGCATATTTCCCGCTGGACATGAGCGCGCAGCCCACGTTTTACCTGGGTTCTGAGGAGAAGGCTCGATTTCTTTTCTGCGCAACTGCATGGACTGTGGAGAGTGACCGTCTAGTCATGAGTAGGAAATTTTATATACATTCCATAGCACGCTCAATCCAGATGTCAGCGCCAATTCCTCCCCTAGCGGCCGAAAAACTCCGAGATAATGCTCCCGCTGGAATGGGGAGAGGGTGGCAGGAGAGAGCGCAGTGCGGTCGCTTGCAGTTCTCTTGTACAGGTCGACTGTGCTTAGTACGTTGCACCCTCTTTTTAATTATGAAACTGTTGGTCCACGATAATCGTTCCGACAGCTGTGTGTCGTGTGCGACCAAGGCCGTCAAAAGCACTTGTTTTTCTGCGCACCGGCCTTTTTAGAAAACAGGTTAGTGGGAGTATAACAGCAAAAATAAATGTGTAGTTAGAAAACACGCACAAGCATTAAAAATGTTGACCCGACAGCGCGAGAGAGACAAGGACAAATGACACGAAACGTGAAGGACGGACGACTTTCCTGCTTCGTGTCCTTCGCCCTTGTGAGTTTCGCGCTGTGCAATCAACATGAACGGTCACCAACTTGTCCTTACGAGAATTCTAATCTATTGAAAATGGTTGCTCTGTACGTTGTTTCTTGCATCAGGGCAGCAACAGACTGAACGTTATGAAGGCGTTCATTGTTTGGTCTATGCACTGAAATAAAGTGCGAAGGCTCTATTCATTCTTTATCACAGGGACAGGAGTTGGCGTTTACTAAAGTCGAGGATGTTGCCGGGCATCATCAGTGAGAAATATGGGCAAGCAAAGTTTTACAGACGTGCAGATAGCTGACACAAATATGCATGAAGTCTCGCCAAGTGCATTTGTTGTGTAATGTGAAAGCACTACTTCAGACTTTTCAACGCTGAGCTAGAAGCTTGTGTTATGATATCGTCTTGTCATGTTTGCTGCTCCGATCTAAGCCGAGCTTACCCGAGTTACACGGGTAAGCTGAGGTAAGTTTGGAGGAGCGCCGCGCAAGCTGCAGGCAGTGGCAACAAACTCGGGTAAGTACGGAGTAGCGCAGCACCAGAGGCGGGTAGGCGGGTATCGCACCGCCTAGGTCCCATAACCTTGTGGCGCCTTCACAACCTGCACCTGGCAGGTGACAATTAAGTTACGAGTAATTATTGGCCGCAAGAGCTAGCTCCGGAAGAGCAAAATGGCTCGCACATTTGCTAATGGTGGCTATTATAGAAAGTCTCCTGCCAATGCAGTGGAACATATCGCTGAACCGCTGCGCCACTGTGCCGGTAGTGGTATGACGACTCGCGGCGTTCTATGAATTTAGTAGAGAGAGACCAGTTCTGCATGTATGCTCATTAACTCACTAAAATAAAAGCGTCCTACCCTTAAAGCGGAGATTAAGTGCCCTTTCAAATCATGAATGAACACATCCTGTCACACGTCTACTCCGTTTACCTACGGTAAACATCTTCCAGTTTTTTTTAGCGCGAAAGCATTACTTGACGCGGTCCGGACCAGAAAAATTCGCTTTGGTTTGACCAATGGCCGTCCCGAGTAGAACTGCGGAAGGAACGGCGCCGCAATCGCAGCGGCGGCGGCACTTCTGAGTCACCCGCGTAGCGGAGGTGTCGGCAGTGGCCTCAGCGCCGCAGCTGTGCGCCATGTGACGTCACTCCTCCTGGAAAATGGACTGCTGACGCAGCGGCGACCGCGCCTATGAGTCGCCCGCGCTGCGTGGGAGTCGGCGGCGGCTCGGCGTTGCTCTGATGTCAATCGCTCCTCGCGGATGCGCATTTGAGGTCGCCGGGGCTCCGCGAAATCGCTCACACCTAGAGTAGTGTTGCTTCCGCAACAAAACCTTTCGTCAACCCTCGGGGTAACTCGGGTAAACTCAGGTTATTCGGAGGAGCGTCACGCAAGCTGCAACCAGTGGAAGGAAGGTCGGATGAGTTGGCAGGAGCGCCGCGCCAGCTGTAGGCAATGAGAAGGTGATCGTGAGAGTGACCCTAGCATAGCGGCAGCCTGTACAGAAATAAAATAAACATTGTCGCCAATGGGGTTCGACAAAACTTCGCCACGAACAGAACAGCTTCGCTGGCCACTGTACCAGAGCAATATGCTATCGCCGAAGCCGACGACACCTCGTGTTGTTGTTGTTGTTGTTGTTATTGTTATTAGCCTTTGAAAAGATGGCCCATACCCACCCTGGGGGATCGGCCAAGAATGGGGAGGCAAAGGTTGCTATTCACCTGTACATAATAAAGGCAAAAGAAAACCAGACGGGAGAACAACACCGAGGGACTCTACAACAAGGAGGGCAGGGAATGAAAAGAGATAAGAGTTTTGATTGAAGAGAGAGAGAGAAAGAGAAAAAAAATGAGTAAGTGAATCATTCAAAATGTAATAAAGCATAGAAAAGAAAATACTGTAAACTTTAGCAAGGCAGTCGATGAGATTCCAGCAATAAATTTTCAACAGCGTCATAAACAGACCTGTGGCTGAGCCCAAGCGTGGTGGCGCCAAATGATTGCAAGAGTGGGTTGCTCAAACTAAGGCCAAGATGCTGTAAGGGCAACTCCAGCAGTCTTCTTCTGAAAGAGGTGAAACGACGACAATGGAGCCAAAAATGAACGATAGATTCAGGCTTACGGAAAAATGCACAGAGTGCAGATAGCGCCAAACCTGACCTGTGCAGACCGAAACTTAGATTGGGAATACGGCAGTACAACCTCACACTCACTGCAGCCCACTCTCGCGCAGTGCATAGTAAATCGTCGTCTTCACCAACTTCCTTCCGTGGCGCGAATAGATTAGATCAGCATAAACTCGATCAGAGCGTATCCCGCGTTTCATATCGTCATCAGACATTCCGACGACCAAGAAAACTAAAACATGAGCCAACCGGGCTAAACACGTGCTTTCCCGCATCTGCTCGGTTTACTGTATCACTTTTTTAGCGCCTGTTTCTTCAGGTCTAAGTAGGCGTCGCCTATGAGGTGGTCGGAGGAAAGGCGATGGGTTTTCTTCAGCTGTCTCCTTCTATTTCCCGCCAAGTCCTCCCGATAGTCGTATTTCCGCCACTTACCAAACCATGCGGCAACAAAAAATTGTAATAAAGATAGAGTTCCACATTTCTCATATTCCTTGCAAATGACGCCAGAAGGTACTGCGGCTTCTCCAAAAAACTTAGACAGTGCATTACATTTCAAATGTTACATTTCAGATTATATTTCAAATGTTTTGAAACATTTATCGTTTTCTTGTTAGAGCGAGAAAAGTCGGAATAAAAAAAATGTTTTTCTTTCTGTGCATGATACGGCTTTTTGGTATGGAATATAGTGACGAGGCACTAACGCTACAATGTTCCGACGCGTTCGCAACCGCTTACGCAGCACTGAGTCACGTCGGAGTCACGCTGACATAGAGCGCGGTCAATAGCCGCGGAAATCGTTGCGTCAAGCGTGCGCATCGCTATCACCACCATCGAGTTTTATTGCTGCCTTTTGGGGTAAACGTGCATACTAAGCAGTTGCCTTCTGTGTCTTTGTGCCCTCACAGCCACACGGCAATGCTGAACGAATTAAAAAAAAAACAGTAATATCTTCTTCCTGGAGGCGTATAGCCGCCTAACCGTGTCCCGCACGCGCATTCGAGCAGACGAAGCAAGGGTTAGGAAAGCGTATACGCCACTTTCATCGTGGCTAATTCGGCTACCGTCTCCCTATTTTGTGTGCGCGAAAAGATTGCGGAAGAAGGAAGAGCTTCTCGGGCTTCTCTATATTCGTTCTGAATTTTAAAGCACGGTGGTGGTGGTGGTGGTGTATATATTGCCGCGTATAATTCTAGTGTCCGTTAGTTTGCGCACAAGTCCGCAGGAACGGGGCATTATTATTTTTGTTTGTTATGCGAGAAGCGACCGGACTAATCTCGATTGATCACAGCCATGAAGAACTGCATCTACGTGTTTCCAGATTACTCTAGATGATCTCGACCTGTTATCTCGAAGTTTCCTTGCCGGCCTTAAAGTGAACCATGCCGCGAGTAGCGGGCATTCGTAGTTCGACGACTGACGAGCACGTTTGTTGCTTACGCCGATGCTGTGCTGTTTTTTTTTTTTTGCGGGCACAAGTCAGCCCAAATAAAGAACTTCATTTGAAAGTCTTGGTGGTGTACTTCCCGACCGCTGGACTGCCGTCACTACAGGGTGACAATATGTAGGTGGGATGAGCCTTACTGAGGCCTGTCGCCAGTTGCTGCGCCTGAGTAACTGATTTAAGATATTGCGTCCCTACAACTGACTCAAAAGACCAGTGTCCTCTGATACCTCCTGCAGTGATCGTGGCACTATATCGTGGCTTAGTTCAGGAGTCATCGAGGTACGCGATGCGTGAGAAATCATCCGTGGAAACGTTCAGTGCCCTCAGGCTTTCCATGAGTGTCCAACGCTCGCCACAAAAACACGGGCATGCTAAAACGACATGCTTCACGTCACTGACAACATCACAATGTACAATGCATAGGTGAGTGGGTGGTGAATATTTTGCAACCATACAGGCGTGTAGGCAGAGCCCGTGCGCACTCGATACAAGAGAGTGGCTCCGTCGCGCGACAAGCCTTGGGTAACGCACACAAGATGCAAAAGTGGCAGAGTTTCAGAAAAGTGTTCCATCACTAGCTGCCTAGCGAAGTTCTCATCCTTGGGACAGCCACTGAACATGGATAGGACCGGGCTTCTTGAGCCAGAAGGTCTGCCGCCGTGTTACCAGCGACTCCAGCATACGATGGTTGCTACTGGAAGCAGACTTTAAATCCTTTCAACTTTATAACTTACTCAGCCGGGTGAGAACACAGAGGCTAAATTTATCATCGGGTGTCCCTCTTCGGACGCGCTGTAGTGCACACTACACTATCTCCCCCGTTTTGCGACGCGCGCCGGCGAGAACCGGCGGCGTTGCTTTTTGTTTCTTTTTTTCAAACTTGCGCCGAATTTTGTGACACCATCTAAATCAATGATCATACTTTGCAGTTCATCTCCTGTGTGTCTCAACAAGGCAATGTCGTCAGCGAATAACAAATTGGGTAATCTCCATCAACTCCCATCCCCAACTGTTCTCAATCCGTGCCTCTGAACACCTGTTGTAAACAGGTGGTGAATAGCATTGACGACATCGTGCCTGCCTTCCTGGCCTCCTTCCTTATTGGAATTTTAGTGATGACTTTATGTAGGACTATGGTAGCTCTGCAGCCATTACAGATACATTCCACTATTTTTACGAAAAGCTCTTCTACACCCTGATCATGCAATGCCTGCATGACTGCTGAGGTCTCTACTGAGTGAAATTCTTTCTCGTAATTTATGCATGCTATATATAAGGGCTAGTGATATTCCACACATTTCTCTACCGCCTGACTGACAGTGTGAATATTTTAAGTATCCTTTAAAAGTCTGCCTTTTCATTTGGTCCATTGAAGTCTGAGGTTCTCTTGACTCTATTAGCGATTACCTTAGTAAATAGCTTATAAGCAAGCGACAGTAAGCTTATCGGCCTGTAATTTTTCAAGTCCTTGACATCTCCTTTCTTATTGATTATACTTATGCAGCGTTATTCAAAGGTGATGGTACCCTCGAGGTCAGTAGTCATCGCATATAGAGGGTGGCTAGTTTTTCTTCTGCAGATCTGCTGTTACCTAATCCTCACCAGCTGATTTTCCCCTCTGCATTTAAGACTTTCTTTAGTTCCTCTTTCATTACTCGCAGGATGTCGCATTGCTTCATTAAACTGCCTATCTCATTTACGTTCTGGTGACACCGGCTACTGTATAGCTTTGAATAAAAATTTGTGCTGCTTTAAAGGGCCATGATATGGTGGACTTTCATATTACAGTTTTGTGCTTGAGCAACTAATAGAAGAGAGTATGGTTCATTTTCCAAAATTTCAGTGCCCAGGACGCTCTGTATGCTTCAAAAAATGCGATCAAAACTGAGACCGGGAAAGTCCTCCCACCGGCAGTGACTGCCATATTGAATGCTCTGGTGACGTCACAAGGGCATACACGGAGCAATGTCGTCTGCTATCGTTTCCGGAATGTGAGGTCTCTTGTGCCCGGCGCTTACGCGGGCGATCGAAGTAGCAGTCGTCCGTCATATATTAGTGACTGCTGCCGCACAAGTGATAACAATAATGAAGTTTTTTTTTGGAGTAGGTAGGGTCCCGTCACACTAAGCCGATGCGGCGCCGGTCGACGGTCGATGGGTTGGTCGGTATGCAGATGATGTCGACGCACCGGTCTAGCTGTCACGTTAGACCGACGACGATGCTAGCACGACCAACGACCGCGTATCGTATTAGCGTCAAGAGTGAGTTTAGTGGGAACCAGAAGAGTATTGGGAGGGGCCCGTTGGTATGATTTTTTATGAACTAAAAATTTGTTTATGGTGACGAGCGTGCCCCAGCGAAGATGTGCTTTCAAGCAGTGCCAACGCATAGGCAATAGCCGACAAATAGCGGACAAGAACCTCGGCTAGCGACATTACGCTACGTCATTCACGGTGCGCATAGGCAAAGATATGCCCAGCACGTTCTACGTTTCGCATACGGGAGCACTCAACTGCTCAAAAGAGACCACACTCATAACATGTGAACAACGTGCTTCTAAGTGTAAATAATAAAGAAGCGGTGCATCGATTTTTGTTTCCTCAGCAATAAGAAAACGGGCGACAGGAGCAGGTCCGCTTTCCCAAGGATCGCTAAGCTCGCGTACTATGATGAAAGCTTCGGAAAAAAAAACACGGAAAATGCTTTTTGTTTCGCTAAGCTGAAAAAAACTTTTTGAGCGGCTGCCGTCCACGGTGCGCATGCAAGCACCTCAACGCACCCAACAGCGCGCAGCAGACGACGCGACGCGGATACGCCATTGCGACCTCAGCGATCAGAGGTCGCCAGACCAGCAAGCATTTCGCGAGAGAAACGAAAAAAAATTCGTTTTAAAAATATGTAGCACACTTAATCAACTGGAATTGTAATTTATTGTGTTGGAAATTAGAAGCAAAAGGAGGATGTGCGCGAAAACAGGCTACCATGGCCCAATTAACTATCTTATTCATATCGCTAATGACATTCCCCTCTTTGTCTCTTAACACATAACCTGACCTTTGCCTATGCCTAGTTCTATCTTCACCGCTATTAAGCCTCCTCTATTCTTTTTAGCTAGCTTGATTCTATCCATATTAAATGTCCTCATGACATTGACCATGCGCCTATTGATTAACACTGATAACTGTGCCCGTTCTATACTGACTGTCGCGTTTGATGCTTTCATGTCTTAGATCTTATTATTGAGGTTTTTGCCTCCAGAGAGCTTCTCGGAAAAATTTCGAGAAATCATACCGCTTACATTTGCTGTGCACTACGTATTGATAGCTTTGAGGCTGTCGTTCATAGATAGGACCTTTCGAGCCATCATACCGCTTACCTGTGCTGTGCACTCCGCAGTGATGGCTTTTAGGCTGTCGTTCATAAATTGGACATTAAGGTTGCCGCCATCTGTTGAAGCCGAATATTTGTTCTTAAGCGACATCCTGAATACCTGCACTTTCCATCTTACCACTAACTCATTAATGGGCTTCTGCTTCACAAGTTTCTTCTGTTCCCTCTTCAAGTCTAAGCTAATTCGACACCTTACCATGCTGTTGTCGCTACGACTAATCTTGCATAATATGTGGAGTTCGTGCGGGCGCGGTTATTGAAAGTCGTGGACAATATAAAAGAAGGAAACCACAGCGCGCTTTATTACAGTTTCTTATAAATAACTCGGCAGTTATTCTAAAACGAGGTCATATTCATATGTCTTGCATAATTTACAGCGATTACAGTTTTATTCGTTGAGCAATTCGAAGGGATATTTTTCGATTCTGCAAAAGAAAAATTCGTATCTTCACACGGCCATAGTTTTTCATCATAAAACGAGGAAAAAACAGCATTTTTCCTAAATAAGGAAATATGCAGCAGAATCGTTCAAGGCCTGTCTATCGGCGTGCGCACCCGCCATCCCGCGGCACGCGCAGAAGAAGAAGACTTTGGAGCTTGCTGCCACGGCGTTCCAGCCCTCCGACTTCTCGTTCTCGAAACGCAGGCACCAAGACCAGAACCGTTCATGGAGTCCGCCGAGGGCTCAGGTGTTCCCAGCCTCTCCTACGGGCAGCCACCGGCAGGGAGATGGCTGCGGGGTCAGCGGGAAACGGAGGAGTCGGAGCTGCCACCGAGGCGACCCCCCGACCCTGCGGCGGACTCCGACGGTCTGCTGCGGGAGCCATGGCCTCCCGAGGACAGTTCGCACGCGGGCCGCTGTCCCCGCTATACCTCGTTCGTGCTCGGCCTGGGCCTGGCCATGTCGACGGCGCTCTTCGTCCCTGTCGCCGGGCTCCTGGCGCGCATCAACGACTGCCAGGGCGCCTGCTACTCCCTGGACGAAGACCTACGCCGCTCGCTCAACTCTAGCTTGCACCCGTGCGACGACTTCTACGGGTGGGCTATCGTCATTCACCATTTCTTCTTCTTTTGCATACATACTCTCCCTCTTGAGTGTATTTTCCTAATTTATTTGAGCACTATGACAATAGTTGTTCTACTTGTAGAAAGTAAAATTTGCAGTCTGATTCGTTCACGCAGTATGATCCAGCTGTGTAGCACAAAATTATAGGCAAGCATCCTCTGCAATATCCGAACTGCGCAATCAGTGGCAGCCTCCTAGGCTGCCAAGCATCATACGTTTATAAGTTGTAATTGGCCTAACATTAATATAAGTTTCTTCCAGCCTTGAGTTTGTTGCTATAGGGAACGTGAAAACACTCAGATATTTCAGTAGTTATGAAATTATGTCGGTTGAATGAAAATAAAACATATAAAACAAATATTTATGCATGTTTCGATTGCCGAGGGTATTTTCAAAATATTACCGAATTAGAACATTACGACCCCTACGTTCACACCTCCTTACATCTCTAATTTCATACTTCTGCAAATGGCATGCATAACGTGTTCAAAACGTTTGTTACCATTGATCAGCACGAGAGTCGTGAAAATTTTGCCTGAAACCTTTTTAGTAAATATGTCTTCCATAGTTTATTTGATATTTATTGCCCGCGTCAATGTGCTCTTAATTCGCCTCTATTTAGGCTTTCATAATGATTGCAAGAAGCTCTATGGAGATCGGTGTGGTGCTTCGTAAGTGCCTATTTGCGACCTTGTGCACTGAAGCCACACTGAAAGGGAATTATTTCACTTGAGACTGTTTCCTTAGCCTTACTACATAGAAAATAGGTCATTATTACAGGAATCCGCTTTCATATGCCAGAAAACTGCGTGAAAGGGACGCACACTTGGCGACACTCCTCCCAGATTCCTACAGCTGTTCGTGACGTCAGTACGTCGCAGGACAGTTTGTGCATCGCTTTCAGTGCTAAGCTACTTCGCCGTTAATGGGAAAGTAACATTACAATGTACAAGGAAGGGAGCCCACCGACAGTCGCCAGGAATGGGAAGTCATTCACAACGGGGCCAGTTCAATCCAGACGACCGACAGGAGGAGGACGCAAACGCGGGCGAAGAGACTCTCTTCTCATATTCTGAGCACTCAGCCTGTGTGTAACATCTTTACTCAACTTCATAACCTCGAACTTTCAACGAAATTAACGTCCTGCAGTGAAAGCCTTTGAATGTACCAAGAGCTCCGGCGAACACACATCAACAACAAAGGGACGTAACCTACCCAGTGTTCGGTGTCCTCAACTGGGAAAGGTGTAGGTTTTTAATTTTAGATCTTCCTAGCAACGCCTCCATATTCCAGAGTAAAAATAACAATCGTAATATTCCATAATAAAATATATTGTTGAATGTGGCCCTGTTCGCTTTTTCCTTTTAGTCGTTAATAAGTGCTGAAAGAAATAACATTAGAGCTGGTCTCATTTCCAAAAAACTGTAGCCGCTGCACTCCTAACTTTTTCAAATTCACCGCTTCAAAACGGCTGGAATTACTGCTCGACAGCCACCGTTCCCCAATCTGGCCCAAAACGCTGCACAGCGTCAATAACGGAACCAGTCGCAGACTGGAAGGCGTAAATAATTATCTTTAAACATGCCGCTGCTTATTGAATGTTCATATACACAGCCGCACAGTTAGTCCAACAGAAACATTACTCATCCCATTCCAGTCCCAAGTTCTAGAAAGTGCATTCTTTCCGGACTAATGACGGATTCCAGATATTAAAAATATCGAATTCCTGATCTACGTAAAATTTACCTCAAGGGTAACATTGATACCCTTGGTCTTAACCCAAATCAAGTGAAAATTTTGTTCCTCTAGTGTACCGTTTTTCGTCCAGAGTATTTTGACGCATAGTCAAAAACTATGCCTAATTCACTTTTCAGGAATGCATACTTTTGTGAGTGCTTTGTTGTCACCTTCGTTCGCTGCATTACCCTTGTGTCCTCATTTTTCCTTGCATTTTGTTCATAGTACTGCACTTACCACCTTGAGAAATTTGTTTAATATGTTATAACCAATTTACCTACGCCTTGGAGACTTGTATTCACCTTTTCTCTTTCGCAAGAAAGAAGATGAGTTCAGTGTGTATACTTTTACTTATAATTAATTAGGTCTTGTGTATATTTTTGTTTTGTACAAGCTATACAGCGGGCCATATATTTAGCTGCGTGCGCGGTGGGCGCTTTTTCTGCGCTCCTGCACTTTGCCCCGAAGCAAATTTGCGGAGAACCCAATATTAAGCACGGCCTTAGTGAGGCGGTAGTTAGATTTGGTATTTTCGCAAGTTTACTTCGCGTAAGCAGCAGGAGCACGGAATACGCGGCCATCGCACACCACAGCTTAAGATTGGGCCGTCTGTACATTACATTTTCTTTTCTTTTGCGTTCTATTTTTCCTGCGTTCCCCTGCGTATAATTCTGTATTGTACACGTTTTACGTGTACTTCTGCTGCTTTTTACGGTTCGAGGACATGTCATGCTGTGCCTGACCTCTCCCATCGTTGATGGAGACAAATGGAAATAGCCACCTTTGCACTTCTCATACAAAGTGATACAAGGTCTTTGGTCGGTTCGCAGTGTCGACCTGACTCCACGTACTATAAATGTACAGGGCTCGTACTGCGTGCCGGTGCGAGAGAGGGAACGCCACGCGCTTCTCTTTGTAAGGAGGGCAGTTTTGAATAAGTTTTTTGCGCAGTTTTTTGCTCATGCATAACGTGGAGAGAAAACAATGCATGTATATTTTCATTTAGTCGCCAGTGCACCAGAGATTTTTTTTGCATGAATATATTATAGGCGATATCGAATAACGATGCTCAAGGCATTGGCCGCGGTTGTGCACACGCTTCGCAATATCACTAATAAAATGCCACAACCCTCACCGCCCCTCTCGTTAGACACGTGTGCGGCGGCTGGGACAGCAAGAAAACCCGTTTCCTGGCCCCCTTGGACAAGTACAGCTTCGCCTTCACGTGGGGCACTATCAAGGCCATTCTACTGGATAAAATCCCTCGGCACTCCTTCAAGGCCAAGGACAAGGCAGCAGGATTCATATTTCGCTGCCTCAGCCGGGTGAGTGAAGTGGATACGAAGCCTCCGCTTGTTGTGCAGACTCGTGACTCCGAAGCGTCTGCGCATGTAGGGTACGGAGAGGTTTTGAAGGAATTGAAGAGTGATATATGTATCATTTCGTTTCGTTTATTGGGGTTTAACGTCCCAAAGCAACTCAGGCTATGAGGGACGCCGTAGTGAAGGGCTCCGAAAATGTCGACCACCTGGGGTTCTTTAACGTGCACTGACATCGCACAGTACACGGGCCTCTAGAATTTCGCCTCCATCGAAATTCGGCCGCCGCGGCTGGGATCGAACCAGCGTCTTTCGGGTCAGCAGCCGAGCGCCGTAACCGTTGAGCCACCGCGGCGGGGAAGAGCGATATATGAAAAAACAGCTTGTATTAAAGGGTCGTTACCGGACATCGGCTCCAGGGCACTCAACCACACTGCCATACAAGAACCCTGCTGTCTTCTTGCATGGCTGTTGCCGCGTGTGCCCTACGGTCCAACGAAGTTTCATTCGCCTATCCCATAGCCATAGATGGAGTCCGGTGATTCTGTGCGGTGCAGTTCCGGCCGCGACGGGCGCGTTTCGATAGTGGCAAACCACCAAATCGACTCATTGGCGGCGCAATATCAGTGCGCGTTAAAGAACTCCGGGTGGTGGAAATTATTCCGGAGCCCTCCACTGAGGACCTTATTTTTGTCTCCCCTTTCCACTCTCTCCGTCATCCTCTACCTCACGGCGCAGTTTCAGTTTCCGCCAAAAGTGAGGCAATTACTTTTTTTAACTATCGTCCAAACCGCCTGGCGCAGGTCATCGCCTCCCGTTGTCGCGGACGCTGACGTCACAGTTTTGCAATCCACCTACCTCTCACTGTCGAAGCAGTCGTAATGTTTTCGCAAAGCATACGCGGCGTTCCTTTTTTACGATGTCGTTGCCGTCGTTTTGGCGCAACATGCCGATTTAAATTAGTTTTCTAACTACGACAATGACAGTTCAAGTTTGGAGAAGGCCCTTCTGCATAATGAGGGCTGCGACTCCCTTTCACTTGCGTTCCTCTTCCCCGCGTTTTGTTTTTCGCATTACGAATTTCTGTCTTCGATCGTGTATCTCTCGAAGCATCACGATGACGAGGACAAAAAGACAAATAAAAGTGAAGGATGGCTAAAACCTTCAGCTGCCAGGCAGCTGTAACTCGCATGTCCTATTCAGTGTTTAGTTTTGTTCGGGATGCTGAGCCCGAGAACCCCTGTGGTAATTCAGACAGACGTGGCTGGATTTCGATGGAGGATGAATGAAAAACACGCCCTCGTGCTTTGCGATGTGAAAAAAGGTTCAAGTATTATCAGGTGGTCGAAATATATCCCCATACCTCAACTACGGCGCCTCTATCTATCTAGTTTTTAACTCACTCCTCAATTTATTTCTTCGTGTGATGCGGATGTACGCCATGAAATGAAGCAGTTAGTGTGCTTCCCTTTCTTGAAAGCCAGCGTTCATTTTTCTTATCGGCTATCGTGTTTTTCTTCTTATGTCGATGTGCATTTTCGGGCTATTTTTACTGTGCTGACGCTTATTGCGATACATCTATCTAATCACGGCTATTCAAAGCACGCACAGTGCTCACCAAGATGATGTATCTAAGAGTGCGCACGTATTTTAAAACTTAACAAACACATTTTAAAGGAATGTGAAACGTCGGCTGAACTAATCAAGGCAAGTGAAAATATTAAAAAGGAACATCAAAGGTAACTTCACTGAGACAGTAAAGAAATTAGAGATGTCACATCAGTTCCTGCTGGGATCCGAATAGATTCGACATCACCAATCAAACCTACACCTTTCGGAGCTATGCTATTTTCGCAAGTCTCTTTAGCTACCGAATGGCTAACGCATAGTGCACAAGCGATAACATATATATAAAGCTACGAGAAGAGGCTTACGATAAATGAATTCCTGTAAGAAAACGCCTGTCGACACGAGAGGCTAGAGCATAACGTACGGAACATAACATGGGGGTGAGCTTTCAGCCACTGGGGAGATCCAGGTTTCAGAACTGGCACTCTCTAGAGAGTGCCGCCTGCACACATTGGGCAATCCAGTCGTGCCCTGAAGTAGGTTTCGTCAAAGGGGCGTGAGAGGTCAATTGCAGGCACTATTCTCATCTCATCGCGTGTATGGGTGGCCGTTACACCTGTGATTTTGGCGGGCAGTCGCAGACGCACATGAGCGCGGCCTGGCGTATGAAACCACCGTTGCGCATCATTCGCAGCCCGAGGGTCGCGGAGAAAAGCTTCGAGCATATCTCAAGGAACTGGATCTCCCATGGCCAAGCAGCACAGAAGCGACGCGACCCCAACTTCTGGACATCCTCGTGCGGGCGTCACTACAATTCGGCATGCCCGTGTTCTGGGCCTTCTACGTGGGCCGCCACCCTTCACGGCCGTCCGAGAACACCATCTACACGACGCTCGAGCAACGCTGCATCGAATGGATCCGGGACATCGAGGCGCTATTGGCCAAGAACAAGGCGGCCGACTACCTGCGTCGATGCGCCGAGATTGTGGGCGGGGAAGGCCAGTCCTACTCAGCCATAATCCGCGATGTGTTGGACACGCACTTCGATATTGCGGACCTTGTTAGCGCCTTCTGGAGTGAAGATGCCGTCCCGCAGTTCCTCAGCCTGAATGATCCTGATATTCGGCGCGCAGTGAACGGCTACCTGCCTGACGAATCGCAGGTTTGGCCCGCGGATGAAATTGTGAACCTTCAGCCGGAACTGTTTGCGCGGCTCAACGCGACGCTTCTAAGTCAGGAGAGCCTTCGTAAGGGATTCAAGATGTTCCTTGGTGCATACATAGTCTGGAAGTTGTCGCCCATGCTCTCCCCGTACTTGACCAAAGCCATGCTTGTGGACATGGGTCGAGAAAGCAGCGCTGAGAACCATCGCATATTACAGTGCATCGACGCCTTAGAGACTGTGATACCGATGGTGAGATGGCAGCTGACTCTTAACGCTCAGGGAGACAATTCGATCATGTGGGACATGATGCGTCTGACATTACGCTTAATAAGTGCGTGGGCACGCGTTTATGGCGAGACTACCGAAAAAATGGTGCTCGCAGCTATGTCAGGAATAGGCATTGACGCCTTCAACATGACCGGCACATGGGATATGATCGACAAAGCGTTCATTTACCTGCCTAATAAGACAGACCGGTCGTTCTTTAACACCTACCGGAGGGCTGCCGAGGTCACGGTTGCGTTCTTCAAGCAGTCCCTGCGTCGGCCAGAGCACAGCATCTATCACGTGACGGGGGTCTGCATGGTCCGACTGTACCGGCTGCTCGTGGGACGAGACCTAATCCTCGACAACTACCTGACCTCTTGGCCGCTCTACAAACCCTGGTACCCAAAGGCCGTTCCTGCTGCAATAGCCGGAACCGTTCTGGCGGGACAAATTTACCAGCTTCTTTGGTTCACCTTGTATTACAATGGCCGTTACGAGGCAAGTACTGATTCTGTCCTAAACAAAGACGCAACGATTGGACACGCAAGGTCCGTTTGCGAGTCCTTGGTTATATGGCACTGGCCTTATCATTGACTTCTTTATCCTTTTCATTTGACCATAGAACAAATGGTAACTAACCTGTGAGAATAGGATTGGTTTGGTTTATTGGAGTTCAATGTCCCAAAGCAACTCAGGCTATGAGGGACACCGTAGTGAAGGGCTCCGGAAATTTCGACCCCTGAGGTTCTCTAACGTGCGCTGACATCGAGGAGTGCACAGTACTCTAGCATTTCGCCTCCACCGAAATGCGGCCGCTGCGGCGAGATAGCCTGCATGAGGACGCGAATGTTATAGATAGACGCTCTCAAGGGGAACAAAAAGCGCTCGGCGATAAAACTAGGGTGCAAATTAACCAATCCGGCGGAGTAGAGTATAATTCGAAGAGGCAATCTTCCACAGCGCTACTGAACCGGTTTCTCACTTATCTGAAGCGCCTGAGTCAGTACTTGCCGGCAGTGGAGACCCGATTTGGAAGGCTCTAAGTACAGCTCATTTCGCTCTCTCCGTCTGGCGTGATGTCATCACAGCGAGCGCCTCCTCGCGGCAGCGGCGCGCAGCTGCGGCACGGCGCACAGTGGTTACGCTGGGACGACGGCGTCGAGAAGAGTTGGGGCTCTATCTCTCTCCGTCCGGCGTGACGTCACAGCGGAGATCATACTAAAGGTCAAACGTGGTTACACCGCCGGGACGACGCTGAAGGGCTCAAACTGCGAGCAGTATTGCTTTCGCAATAAAAGAAACTAGGAGAGAGCATTAGGTGCACGTAACATCTATAAAAATCACCTGAAAAGCATCATGACAAAGAGGCCCTCTCATGGCTAGGCAGTTGTAGCTCCTAGCCGGTTTTCGGTTTAGCTTCCTGCGTTTTGGAAGCCAGGGTGCCTCTCTGTTCCTCGAAGTGAGTCTCGTTCACGACGACTGCTTCGTGAAATACTACGTAGTGGGATGCAAGAACGGCACGGATAACGCCGTCGGCGGCTTTCGTTCTCTCGGTGGGCGTACTGTCCGCATTCCTGACGAACCGGTTTATGGAGGCATTACGGGCACTTTATTCTAGTGCACCTAAAACACTGAGCACAATGCAACATTTGTAAACGAAGCAATCTAGTTGTCACGAAAATACGCGTAGCGCATCCCATCAGAGCCTCTGAAGGTTCTGATGGAACCATAACCACTGAGCCGCCACGGTGGCTCAGTGGTTATGGTGCTCGGATGCTGACCCGAAAGACGCGGGTTCTATCCCGGCCGCGGCGGTTGAATTTCTTTGGAGGAGAAATTCTAGAGGCCCGTGTACTGTGCGATGTCAGTGCACGTTAAAGAACCCCAGGTGGTCGAAATTTCCGGAGCCCTCCACTACGGCGTCTCTCATAGCCTTAGTCGCTTTGGGACGTTAAACCCCATAAACCAAACCAAACGGTTTACTAAAAAGCACCAGAAACCAACCTCTCTACCAGTATACTATGGAGGGCCTAATTTCCAGATTAAGACTCCAAAAGGACCCCCGAAAACGAAGCCAGCGGCGTGGGATGAAGATGCCTGCAAAAGCTGTGCATATGACGTCACATTCCTTCCTACTTTTTATCCTCATACTTTTTTTTCCCTTTATGAAGTAGCCGGAAACGCGGCTTCCGAGGGATATGGAGAGAAAATCGCAATCACGCGCCGATCTTTGCCGTTACTCGAGCACATTCGAAGGCATGCATTGTGCGCTTCTGTTCGTTACGCGTCAGTACCTTTAGGATGTACATCTCTTCTGTTCACTATGTGCCAGTTCCTTTATAGTGTAGTTCCTCTAGCAAATAGAAAGTTCAGCTAAGTTCGCTCCATGGGTGGCTTTCTGCACGGCCCAGCTTGGGACTAAGCATACAACAGACGAGGAGTGTATGTTAAAGAAGAATATGGGTTTGGGAATGGGTTTCGTTCTCAGCGTGAACTTTGACTCTACGCGGAGTTACGCTTGTGCATTACTCTATAACAGCCTGGGAGCTCTCCCTGCCCGCGAAAGTGGCACAGGAATACCGACGTTCCAGAGCTCCCGCTCAGGCTCTCCTGCGCGAAGTAGATTGTAGGACGGTAAATGGAAGCGTCTGAGATATTGCGACGAGATGTAGCTCGACTCGACAAAGAGTAAACTAACTCTCCTATGTTAATGACTTGTTAGCGCAGTGAGTCTCTGGCTTGATCTGCACTTCAGTGAGGTCGGCTTCAGAAGTGCTTCAGGCGAACAATGGAGCCGAATGGCAGGGTTGCCTGAAAGCGTGTTCTGGATACGAAGAGCGACTCCTGCTCATCGACACAAATGCCTGGTGCCGATTCTGCATAATCACCTATTATCAGCAACAAAAGAGGCTACGATTTTGGTGTGTAGACTCTTACAAAATTTAGCTACATGTAGAATTCAACGCTGGTCATTGAACTGGTGTTGCTGATGGCACTTTAGTTGTATGCAATTTAAAGCCTACCATCAATGCGTTCTGCAGACGAAACGTACACGCCACTTTCGTGAGTGATATCCAGAACCACCTATACGCCTCTGAATTTAGCAGTGGCTGAGCTCGAATCAGTAAGATTTTGTTTGGCGGTAACACTTCAATTCATAATCTTTAAACGTTAGGAAACCTGGTACTGCTAGCGCTCCTTTTTGCTATTACTGTAACTAAGATGAGTACGGCAAGCGCGAAAATTGTCCCTGAAACAAGTCTCCAAAATAATTTCGTCGCTCTCGTACCTACCAGGAATACGACGCCAATCAAGTAGAACCAGGTGCTCTGTCGGCGTTGGACGCCGTGAGGCATTTCACTAAGCTGGTCGCAGCCAGCGGACTCCTGCCCGGCGCAAACTTTGGGGAGTTACAAGACGTGTCCCTGACAAGCATCGCGGTTCACTCCGCCAGTTACCTACCGGGCATGACGGACTGGCACTCCGATACCGCCGCCAGGCCGTTCACTGAAGCAACGTCTTACCCTGACGAGCACTGGCAGTTCGAGGGCTTCCCACTGGACCAGCTTTTCTTCCTGCTCACGTGCTTCTCGCGCTGTGGTGCGACCGGACGAGAGCGCCTCAGGATGGTCAGTTCTTCGTATGTTTATTCGTGCACATTGCGGTTCACTCCTGGTTGGAGAACTTCAGAGCTCGCTTTGCTGCTTCACGCAACGCTATTTGCGGGCACACTGTGTAATTGCCGCGCAATCACTCATTGAAACCTATCAAACTGTGCGAACACTTAAAGTGTCCATGCAATGTGTTATCTACGCGCGCCTCATGTTTGCAAAAAGAGGGGCTTCGATGGCTAGTTTTACTCCTCCACCCTCCACCACCTTGTTTTTCTAGGTTTGCACACTGGCCCTCATCACTTTCGAACAAAATAGCCATTGAAATGCATTCTTATGCCAAAACTATTATTTACGCCTCCTTCATGCGCTTCAGAGATCCCTTCAGTCGTAGTCGCTTTGAACACGTACATAAATTCTGCGTCTGTATTATTTAAACGCCTTCTGGGCATCCTGGATATCGTGTAGCGTTTAATGAAAAGCATCATCAGTCAGTAAATCTATTAATAATATATATTGCACGATTGGCTCACAAGCAGTGCCGGAAAATACACTATCATTGGCCAGTGGTTACTGAACCAGGGCACAATTACGAGTGTATGGTAAACGCTGTGACAGAGCTTCGGACCGTGCAGTAGGCCGGCAGCCATGCGCGATCTGCACGCGCTCCAACAGCAGTGAAGCAAGTTAGTCACTGGTCACGTGGTGATATCTTGTACCATGGTATCAAGGCTTTGAATGCGGCCGGCATCAACATCATCCTTCCTCGGACACGCCTGCCAGTCTCTTTCGATTCCTTTACCTGCTGTCCGCGGGCGGGCGCTACTCAAGGACGGTGGAAGGCTTTCGTAAATGCTAATTCAAACACGTTAAAAAGCGTGCGCCTCACTCGTTTAGGGTCCTGCCACTACAGGTTCTCGTAAGCGATGAGTCATGTCAGCAGTTCATACTGGTCGCAAAGATGGGTCATAGTTTGTCCCCCATAAAACCCGTTACACTGATGGTACGTGTACACTGTACGAGCAGACGCTGGAACTTTTGCCACCCAACGCAAACTCCCCTTTAACAGTTTTCTCGACGAAAGGGGTTTCAGAAATGGGTTGTTGAAATGAAACCCTCCTACCAACTTCTTTGTCCAGTATTCTTTAGGAAAAGAATGATAGTTGGCTATGTACACATTTTGTCGTTATCATCTCAAAAGTTTCTTTTATTCCATGCACCTTAATTGTATTACCTACATGCATGACAGGTAGCAGCGTTTCCTGAGGGCATTTTCGTGTGCCGTTACCACTACAGGAAGGGAGCGCTCAAGCAAATATTTTAGGTTTGTTTGTGAACATACTGTACTTTTTTAAATAATAATAAGCACCAAAAGTTCAAGAAGGGATGAAAGTAAGCATCAGCCCTCTACGGAGGCCCAGTTCTGCTGTCGAGCACGATGTAGTGAGATTGTCTCCCTGTGTGCATTGAGATGTCGCTCCAGTCTTCAAAATGGCGTTCCATATACCAGGCGCAGCATCGCGATGTTATAGTGCACATAACATTCATAACACTGAGGAAGAGAGTAACACGTTGAAGTAGCCCAGGAGGTTCTCCAAATCTATATGTTATGTACAGGTCATAGTTGCACTATTACTATAGCACTCTGCAGAAATTATAAAAGAAGCGAAAACATTCTCCCCCTAAGCTACTTGTTTCCGTATCTCTTGACTTTTATCGTATACAGGGTGTTTCACCTAAGATTTTCACAATTTTTAAATCTAGGCTTTTTGAGTTAGGAAATAGATTTTTTCGGCATAGCACTGTCAAGAATGCACTACATCAAAATACAGCTATGATGCGCTAAACAGCAGTGTGGTTAAATAATATTTAATAGCTAACTTCTAAGTATTTCTGTCAGGCTCCTTAACTATTGAGAGGCGTGTAGCCCGCCGCACGTAGCATACATGTCAGTTTTAAGAGCATCGAAAACGCGGTGACCATCGGCGTTGTGGCCGAACAAATTTTTGCGAAATCGTTCCAAAATGCATGCGCTTTCGAGAAGCTTTCAGGCAAACCAACCTCTCCAGTGCACTTAACTCGTCGCAATAGCCACCCTCTATAAGTCGTAGTATGCCCCTTGTTTCCCTTCCCTTATCTGCTTAATAGCTCAATAAGGGCCTCGGTTACTGGCAGTCTTGACGCCATGTCTAACATGAAAGGATTCACACATAGCTCCCGCCCTCTTCGTTCGACCACGTTCCACATCACGCTCGCGGTAATAGAGGACGTACCACGTCCGCCGCTATGGTCGAGGGTGGCACCCCTAGCAAAAAAAAAAAAGGAAACGGCCAACTAGGACTCAATAGCTTCTCCTGTAATGTACACCCGTCAAAAGCTTTTACTTTACTTCATGTATACGGAGTATTTTATTTACACCCTTAGAAGAGCATTAAAATTTTTAATATTCGTATAAACATAATACCAACATGGCGCCTGTTCATGCATTCTCATTCGGGACTGTTGAAGATTCTCAAGGTTATGTTATACGCAACTCGACATAAATACCACACAATCCGGACGACTGAACAGCCGGCGCCAAAGCTCATTTAATCGAACTTCGGACGCTAAACACGGAGGTCGCGGATTCGGATCTCACCGGTCACATGTTGTTTTTTTTACTTCCTACCCAGTCTTCTTTGAGCGATTTTATAATTACACCATTATGACCCTATTTAATAATCCCACAAATTGTAGCTTCCTTAAATCAGAAAACACTGAACCGCTGCTTAAACTGAGTTCGGCTTATTTCCTGTTCTATAGCTTTCTGCGGCTTACGCTCGCAAAATATGTTTAATATTCTTGCATTTTCAGGTTGCCATCTGCAACATGGCTCTGCCGGCATCCATCCACTTCCAGCGTGCTTTCATGTGTGGACCACAGCACCGGCTTTTCGCGAACTTTACTTGGCCCGACTTCCTCCCATCCTCTACAACAGCGCCCCCATAGCTGTCTGAAGGATTCCCCTAACTGTGCTCCTTGATAGCCAATAGTAATTTCCTGATTATGTCGCTAGATATCACTTTAGCTTCCGCTCCTGTAAGAGAACGTATACGGCGTAGTCGTTCTCTTCTGAGATATGTCGAAACTTTCCTAAATATTTTCGCCTTCTTGTAAATTGCGTTCGCATTTTCCCGCTATATTGGTGTTTTAACAGGATGTGCTTTCTGTCCCGTCGCTATCAAGGTATAGGCCATGCTGCGAGGGTCCGGTGTTTGGTTTTGTTTTGAACTGACTTCACAATCTGGACACCTGAGTATGAACCTCGCTCGGCTAGCTAAGAGCCATAAGAAATGGACCTCTCGCATCTGATTAGCAACCAATGCGTTGCTAGCAGTTTGTAATCACAAGGACTCAGGTTTGTGGCTTGAATGTGTATGGTGGAACGCAAGGACAAGTTCTGTGCTTCTTAGAAGTGTGACAAGGAGCTTTCAGCTTCGAGTTATCTTTTCTGAGTCATAGCACTATGGTCTGCTCTTTTGCAAAATGTGGGTAGGGGAATGGTTGACTCCGATATTGCACAATTTTCGGACGCACAAAGTGACGTGATATGATGGGACAATGAAAGTTGTTTGTTCTTGTTTTGTAATGTGCTAGAATGTTATCGCTTGTTTTCTTTTTATTGTTCCTCAGCTTTACCCTCAAAGATCTCTGAGTTTTCAATTCCACTTGTGATAAACATTCTACATTGTTTCTTTGGTGCAGTTTCTTTTCATTTTCTTAAAACGCCTTCAGGCTCTTTGTGGGCACCACCTATCGAAACAACGTCTTAATATAATTGTCACCACTTCGCGCAATTTAGCGTGCGTTCCCAGACACCCTTAGAGCGCGTGGAGGTAGTGGTCTTGGAATCAAGCAGATGCCTCGACTCAGCGTGGCAAGCTATGAAAAGACCAGCCACCAAGTGACAAGAGGTTTTCGGTCGTTTGGTGCCCAGCTTTCGCCGGTCGGAAGCCAGAGAATGGGTCGGAGCCAGAGGTTCACAAATAAAACAAACTTTATACACCAATGAGAAGATACCGCCCTTGGGTCCCTGGACCACCGCACGGTCCCACTCTACGTCGGATCGTTCATTTGGTGTTTGTTCATGACGTCGGCACCGCGAAGCACCACAGCAAGCTGCGGTGGCGGATCCATAGACGAGAGCGCAACCTCCCAGTCCTCCCAACTTGATAACGCGGGCTGTCGCTGCGGGGGACTATCAGCAGGGCAGCCGAAAAGGATGTGGAAGAGTGTGGCGTGAGGGTCGCCGCACAGGGAGCATGCAGGGGAGGTGCCACAGTAGTGAGATAGCAGCTTGACTCCCGGGAACACACCGTTCGCCCTGCCACGGTCCAACGAAGCAGCGCACGCCAGTCTACGGGACGGCAGCGTCATGAACCTCTGGTCGTCGGACTATCGCAGTGGCCGGGAAACAAACTGTTTTGTTTGCTGAAAACCTCAGTGCCGTCTCCTCTGGAAACGGCACAGAGGTTTTCACAATCACTAGTAGAGGCACATACAAAGCGATTGACAAAACAATGCAACTCATGCAAAGTTACACTCGAGAGAGTGCACTGCACCTAAAGTGCACTAACACAAGAGAAAGACAAACAAAACCAATTTGTTCACCGGCCACTGCGATAGTCCGACGACCAGAGGTTCATGACGCTGCCGTCCCGCAGACTGGCGCGCGCTGCCTTGTTGGACCGTGGCTGGGCGAACGGTGTGGTCCCGGGAGTCCAGCGGGCGTGCTTCTCTGAAGCTTAAACGGCGGCTCGGGCTAGTCGACAGCGGTCCACGGCTCTCTGTCCTTCCCGCCAAGTCAGGCGGCCCCATACACTCCGTATCGAACGTGCAAATCTGCTCCTCCCACTCCGGGCGCGCGTCGCCATTTGGTCCGGCGCTGGAACTGGCTTCGAGGAGCATCGAGCACTTTCCGATGACGCGCCGCCACTGACGCGCCAGTGGAGAAGGCATCGCTTAGCCCACTCAAGGCTACGCCCTCTCCACCGACATCGAGAAGAAACGCCTCCGACATTCCACAAGGCTGACACAATCCCTCGGCTCGTCGCGTAGGCGAGCGGCGGCGGAGGGAGCAGCAACACACACAATGCTAACCGCTCTCCGAGGTTTCCTTCTGCCCTGTTTTACGACGCGTGCTGACGAGAGGCGTCCACGCGACGCTGTTTTTACTTCTATAAAAAAAATGTGCTGAAAGTTGTGACAAAAATGCAATTTTCTTGGTTATGATGGGCTTGTCAGTGCGCGGGGACGCTGCTAAAAATCAGCCTCCCAACACCACCTGCGTTTGTTGTTGTTGTTGAGCTCATAGGATGGCACGTACCCACAAGGAAGATATTCATCATGATGGTGATGACGTCCTCGGTCTTAATGGCACATACCCAGGGCGGGGGATTGGCCCATTGGAGGAAAAAAACTAGGAGGGAGCATGACGTCTCATTCTTGAAGCCTAGTCATAAAAAATATAATGGAAAGCATCATGGGAAATAGGCCCACACGTGACAAGGCAGCGGTAGCTCTTAGCGGGATTTCGGTTTCGGTTTTGTTCTGTCGCTGTGTTGTGTCACGACCAACACGGCTGCGCTCGAAATTTGAGAAGCGCACACAGGCCATGGAACTTGGAGATTTGTATGTGCAGAGAGGCCAGTTCCTCAGTGCGCCCGTGTGTTTCGCGAAGTGCGGCTGGGTAGTCTGAGCTGAGCAATGAAATGCTGCGTGCCGGGATGCAGGATCCGCACGGAAGAACGCCGTCCTCGGGGCCTCATCACAATCACAAACAGAAAACTCTTGTTACTGCCACTAATGGCAGCGCCTGTCAGGTCGCAGTATCGAAAGCTGCATTATTCTATTGGACGGTATCTGCCGTCGTCTTCCGACAAGGGCAGCCACTTCTCGAGCAACGGCGTAAGCCCATAGCACTGCGTCAACTCCGAGTGTTACGCTCGACTCCTTCCGCTAAAGCGCCGAAGCATCGGGACGGCTCCTTGGTGCTGTATGTGTTAACGACGGGTAACGCCAGCCTACAAAGAATCTCCCGACATCTGGAAACTGCCAGTAGACACGACTTCAAAGAGGCATCGGCGTGGCGGCCCCGGCACCCCAAAAGCGGGGGGGGGGGGGGGCGTCAACAAGTGTGCCCCCTGGTGGTTTATGGGGTGGACATCCGCTGCGCGGGAACGGTCCTCGGCTCAACTCCCATTAGCGGTGCCAAACCCAAACGAAATGCAACGGCATGGTGTGTCGGCGGCCCCTTCGCAAACGTGATGAATACTCAAACCATCAAGCCGGTGGTGCGGTGTACGTTCCTTCTCTGGGCGCTGTTCCCCAAAACTATGTCGTTCTGAAGGACTAGGAAACCTGCATTGTTTGCGGTAATGCCAGACAACAAACGTTTGCAAAACCGCTGCAGCATACAGCCATTTTTTGTCCAGGAGCGTAAATAACACATCGCTCCTTGCTGCACAGTGATGAAGATTAAAACGCTCTAGTATAATTGTCAGAGAAAAAATACAAAATGTTTGGAAATTCATTTATCTAGAGTTGCCAGCAAAACGTTTACAATGCAGACGAGAAAAACTCCACAGCTACACGCAAATCTTTTACCCATCGCCTTTTCCGCGCCGCCGAGTCTCCGTGGTGTACTGACCAAGCTCGCCATTCTACTCTGACTGTTGTGCCAAGCTGAACAGTTTGTAAAAAATCTTCTGCAAATATGCAGATGCAACGCACTATGCGCGTTGGTCTCTTTCTTTTTGCCTCAGCTTTTTCTTCTCTTCATAATCCAACCTCCCCTGCCGGCCGATATTCAGATGCCAGTTCTGAGACCGGCCGCCACGGGGAAGCAAGACATCCTTTATTTGCGTATTAAATGAGTCGCCGCTGTGTCCACGGTCAGCCACACGGCAAAATGTTCCTTACCCTACTGAGCGAGAGATGGCGTTGCTGAGGCGGTGAAAAAGCGGACCCTCGAGACCCCCCCAGAACAGCAGAAAAGCGACACATTGCCGCCTTCGGCGGTGCTCAGCAGATAGCTGGAGGGTGGATAGTCCAGGTCCGCGTCACTTTCCCCCTTTCTTTCGCTCCGAAAGGCACGCCGAGGGAGCCAGAGCTTTGCAGAGGGGCGTTGCCAGCGCGAGTGAAAAGCACCAAAGCACCGTCTCCCGCGACTCCCCACAATTGACCGGACAGACCTGTCACCCATACCATTGAGAAGTTTCGCCTAACGCCCTTCCTCTTGAAAAAAACCAGTTCCGCACATGCTTTGCACGTGTTGGACTGCCTGGAAATCTGTTTGCGCTGACGCTTGCTTTTTCCTTCGTGCTAGAACGCTGACGAGATTAAGAGGATTAGGAAAATGTACAAGGGCGATAGAAAATAATGTGAACAGCATGTTGCCTACGCACTGCGAAATTGAAATTCATGTCTGTAGCGTACTTGTGTTCGAATTAGGCGCTGCGCTGTTCGCATTTCTTTCTATCGCGACAGTACCCTCTCAGGTGCAGGTTCCAAGAAAGAGTGGTCAGCGATTTTTTTTTTCTGCGCCGAACCGGAAAAAAAAAAGAGAACTGACAGTGCATCAGGTCCACTTCGTGGAGCAGATATTTGACGAAACCGCCGTCACCGTTGCGCCGACATGTATGTCGCAAGTAAATGGCAAGTTCATTTAAGACGTGGAATTCGAGCTTAATACCTTTTTTTTTTATGCACGGTCATTTTCGCAAAATACTTAATTTTGTTGAATAGCTCAGCACTTCGATGTACGCAACTTTTTTGGCCAAATAGTTGGAATTTCTTTACGTTTTTCGCCGAATAAGAACGAGTATGTGTTTATTTGGACTTAAAATAAAGATAGGCGAGGCTGAAAACAAAAACGAAAATACGCGCGAAATGTGCTTACCAGCTGCTCGCTTACGGCTAAGAGAAAAAATGCTATAGTTTGGTCAGTCACTATTCAGTGGTTGGTACATTTAATTTAATGCCGATTGCAGCGCACGTGCATTCCCAAAACAATTTATTTGCAGAGCCATCTCTTATATTCAAATGCTCACTCATGTGCAAGCTAATATGTTTACTACTTTTACTTTTAGACATTTTTTACATGTAGCAAAATAACTTGGAAATTGAGCCGGGCGTCACACAAAGGAACAATGAGGCGATCACTGACCTTGCCTCACACGCGTCTGCCTAACGCAGCTGTTGATGTCAGCCTCCAAAATATTTGTTTGCGTTACCTGACCGGCGGAGGGCTTTACAGGAAAAAAAAAATAGTTTCGTTAGCGTGAGCTCTACGACTAAACACTGCATGCTTAGTGAATTACAATGAAAATTCGTCAGAAATAATATACACGCGCAACATACCAAACCAATTTAGCAAGAGAAAACCGCCTACTTCAGCTTGCGCACAGAAGTTATCCAGGCTTGCCGTCTCTCGATTTTAATCATTTCACAGACAACAATTCCCTGGAAAACCATTTTTGAATGGGAAAAAGTGTATGAACGCATTTTTTTTTATACACTGGAAGATTTCACTATACCAACCTCCCGTCGACATGCTTGCATAGTTTTGTTTTTTTTTTGTCTTGCTATTAATGTTTTTGTTATCGCTCGATGCGAGCGATGGAAAAGTTCTGCAAGATTTTGCTACACATCGAAAAGATTCCCCGTTACCTCCAAAATTTCCTCAGCAGTAGATTACAAATTTCGAATACTGATTTTTTTTTTCAGGAATGTGGGACATATGTCCAGGAAATCTATAAAGTTACACTGGCTGCTCTTGGCCGTTGATGTTGTGAGAACTATTGTGGCAGCAAACGACTCAACAAAACGTTTCTCCACTCTCTCAACGTCGCGGCATTCCAATCATGACTCACAACGAGCAGCAACCCCTCTTTTGTGCACCCACGAGCAGGACGGCACGTGCTCACAATGAAAGAAAGAGTGTCAGCAGCGCGAGCAGCACGGGTACCAGTCGAGGCGTTGCTGACTCCATGCGCTCCGCCGGCGACGTGCCCGCACAGAATTTCGGATCGTTACAAGTCCGGATAGTGAAGCTGGCTGACTGGCTCCAGCATTGTAGTGAATTAAAACGAGGACGCAGCTATTATATCGCAGTTTTTCATGCCTCACTCATTGACGTCCCACTCATAGTGAAGTTATTGAAGTTTAAACAGCAAGACAAAAAATCGATAATAAATTATTTAGCAGTTCTAGGAACACCACGTGGTACTCCATGTATAATAATGCCTCACGCATCATTACAAAGAAGAAAACACGCACCCAAAAGTTAGGTGTCCATACTCCTTTAAGAGCCCTTACAGTTTGAAGAACAGGTGTCTAATTGACTCACATAATGAAATCAGCCGCATGCCTAACATCCGCATACATAACATGGTCGGCTGGAATTGCGAAAAACGCATCGTTACTACACAAAGACAATGGTAGTGCTATATACTGCATGTCTCAGGATGAACACTGGTTTGCTTTATGTACATGTATTCCGCTCAGAGAAGCATAGGTGTAAGTAAATAAAAAGACTAAGCATTTCTTGCTGAGTATGTTACAGGACTTTTGTGTTAGGTATTTCCTCAGGCCATTCATTTAATTAGGGACAGGAAAGGAATTTTGACGTGATGTATCGCATTGTGATGATGAACTTCAGGAAGGGTTTAGCGATGTGAAATGCAATAAATTACTTTACAAAATGTAATGCCCTTTCTAGTTTTCTTTCTATTGATCAAGAAAAGGGTTTTAGATGGCGGGAATTCACCAATATCAATATAAAAATTTCAAACCGCTCTATGCAACGTGATACAAATCCACACAGAAAAACTTGTAAGCGAAACATCGTGAAAAACTACATAAGCACGCTCAGAAAAACGACATCGTACCCACAACGCGCACGCATGCATGTAAAAAATACCGCCCTAACCCGCTGAACCACACAGATGTATAAAAAAACCGTAGTCTGAAACTACAGATGCCCGCTCCAAGAACGCCCCCCAAAACCACTGCCTATTACTCAGCGCATTACTTCTCTTTACACAAACAAACAAAGCAACTCCTAGGGCTCCTACCAGTGATGGCAGATTGAAAACACCCTAGACTATGTAAATCCGCTCCCAGTTTGCACTCATGAATTTAGTTCCAAAATACACTCTGTTCCAGTGGACCCTCACGTGCATGCGCAAGCATGCATGATCTCCATGGAAAGAGATGTAATTTTATCTTCGATATATAAACACAGCAGTAGGTCGAGCCACCCATAATTAGCGAAGTTTGTTTTCGCTTTCGGAGGGAATATCTTGGAGCTCTCCTAGCTGACTGCAAACTGAGCGAGAGAGCGACGTCCGCCTTCCCCCCCTTCCCTGTTACCCAGATGACGTCACTCGTGCTCGCCAAACTGCAGCGCATGGAGCCTATACTTAACTTGGACACCACAGCCATCGTTCGGCTATTAAAACCCCATTCGAAACACCATGTGAGAAAAAAAAATGCTATGTAAATTATTTACTGGTCAGATGTTAACAGCCCATTTTGTTCCGTCTACAGCAAGGCAAGCGAACAGCCCATGTGAACAAAACAAAATATTTTGCCTGTATACTTTCAGCTGTTGTGCAGAACTAGGCTGATTCCTGTGTCTGGGTGAAGGATCTACCTAAGTACATATTTTTTAACTGGCTCCAAGTGAATACTTCTCTGCAATGTAGAAAAAGAAGGCGATATGCGTGTTCGCGTTTCATTCCAGCTGGATTGTATAGCCGATCCTAGCTATAATGAACCTGACGCTCCCGCTCATTCTGTTTGCTTCTTAGTATGATGACTCCCCATATTTCCGCAAAAAAATACTAAATCATAGAAAGATAGCTTTTGTCTCTTGAATTGAAGTCCATTGTGCACGCAACCAGACCATATCACGGCGCTTTCCGAGCTCTCCAGCGCCGTCATGAGCTGCTTCGATGAGACCCTTGCTTTCGACGAATAAGCGCTAGTCCGCATTGTTCGCGTATGTGGTCTCGGCTTTTGTGGAGAGCGAGTACACAAGTTTTGGCGAGCGCAAATGGTCATAAGTGAAGTTTTGGAAACTGCAACCCTTAGCGGAGGATTGCTGATATCGCAGGACAAATAGAACGAGCGGCAAGCGCCGGTGTCACCCGGCATGCCGAGCATTGCTTTAGGGAGCTGTCAACAGTCGACCACTGGCGCCGCTCGTGGATAACAAATCAGATTATTTTCATTGATGCGATCAATCGTCGAACATGCTTCTGGATAAAGCAGTTCAGCACCGAGTATTTGTGGTATGGAAGAAAGCGGATCTACCACGACCGGGAAGCGCCAGTTCTCCGGCTATCAAGTGTTTCGTCGCAATCATCCGGTCTTCATGCAGTGATCATGCTGCGTAAACAAGCATAGTTACAATCCGCGCATCAGAAAGAGAATATTCAACATAGCTTGCATTTTATGCCATATACAAACGATAACAGGTATGCAGACAACGGTGGTACTGCAGTGCAGTCGACATTTGTGTATTCCCGCTGAAATTTCACGCGCACGCTGTAAATGCTGAATGACGAGTCATTAACTTGAAGCACTAAACTAGCGACAACGCAAGCAGTGTGCTAAACAAAGAGGAGAAGAAACAAGTCAGCAGCAGATGTCGAAATCAAGAGGGCCGAAGCAGTTGCGGGACGCGGCTCTGAGGGAAGATAACGACCACCGCCAATGACAGGGGCGGTCTCTGTTCGCATTTCGTAAGCATTTGAAACCGTCGAATGTCGGCCGGACGCCGAAGAGCCTCTGAGTGCTCAACTTTCCGCTAAGATATCTTTTTCTCATTTTCCGCAAAGTTCTGTCGACTCGAGTGGCGATCGGTTCGACGGGATTTCAAGCAGCCGTGTAGCACGCATTGGGCATGGCAAGGAAAATACTAGCGATAACGTCAAGGGGAGCGATTAGAGTATTACTGAACAAACTGGTGTCATCCATATATTAGCACTAATAAAATGCGGAAAAATGAGCTTAGGGTGGCCAAGTAATGAGCCGAACACAGGTCGGCGTTTAGAGTGGCAGAGTGGACTCCAAGGGCAGCGAGTCACAGTCAAAGCTTATGGAATGTCTGATGAGCAGATGTGACAAAAAACAAGGGTAGCCTGACCCTGCCCGACTGAATTCAACAGCAGCTAATCGGGGGTCGATGGGAGGGTTCTTTGTCTTGTAAAATTGATCACGGATGATGACGATCCCCGTCTTCAACTTTGGAGTGAAAAGCGACCCTCAGATCAGGCAATTCGGTTCTTATAGCCGTTGCAGCCTTCTGCTTCTCCTTAAAGAACTACAACATGTTGTGTGCTGCAGTGGAGTACAGAGCACACAAATCCCCCCCCCCCCCTCAAAATAAAAATTCCGACCCAATCCGTGCAATTATGCATGCAAAACAGTATATACCAGCGATCTAATTTTTCCAATGAAGTATGCTAACTGCTGTTCCCTGGTAGAAGGCATTTGTTGCTGATTTTTGTGTGTTCATGACGACGAGCACTAGATGAAGCTGAAAAGTGTTTTGTTTCATTCTAGGCAAGAGAAATCGAAGAAACATCACGAGATGCACCTGGTCATCACACCAGGGAAAAGTTTGGCGCCCTTGGTCACTCTAGTCAGGTCGTAATCACGTCGATTTAACCGGACATTGAAGATACCTCAGAACGCCGTCGTTTTTTGAAAAATTCAGGCAAAGATAACGCCCTAACACAATGACTGCCTGTGTTTTCACAAAAGCAAGCACTTAAGCCTCAGCAAGTAATTAGAATTTTAAGAGGTTTGTTAGGAAATTAACGGTGATAATTCCACCACACTATACGGCCGCTTGGTCGAATAACTTGCATACAGAAACCGCTGTGGTGTACCGCTAATCATTTCTTAATATAAATTGTGAAACCGCACCTTCACAACATCATTTATGTGTGCAAAAAACTCATGAAACCTATTTGTTCAAAACGGAAATTGCCGTTTGACTAGCTACATATTTGATAGAGAAGGCGCGCCGTTACCTTTGATAACCAGCTGAAACGTTCCCGTAATCCACCCTGTCCTAAAGCAACAAACATGTAAAATGACGTGATTATGTGCCACAACGGGCAGCTAGTATAGGCATTCAAGAAGAGAAGACCGCTCACGCATGGGGTGCCGAATCTGCGGAACAAGCAGATGCTAAATCTGCGAGCGAATGCAAACGTCAAGCTGCGCATCGTATCAATCTCTAGGAAAGGCGATTGGGACCTTTGTGATGTATCTGACGTGATGTATGGTCGAATTCATTGCGCAGTGTCCAGCACAAGGAGCAGAGAGCTAGCGATTTTCGAAATTCGCTCTAACAATCACTTCGAATATAACAGGTCTCAATCAAGCCTCTCTTTGGTTTATGTAGATAGGACGAAATATTTATTCGGTTCAGTTTACATAATACGTCCTACAGAGTGATCCGAAAACACGACGCAGCAGGGGTATCGTTCGTTATATTTATTTTGATAAAGATACACGCGATATAAAGCCCCATCTCGATTGACACTTCCAAGGCATACACGCGAAGCGCCTGCGCGCCCAGCACGCGCCGCGACGGGCGTCGAAAAGTGGCATGAACCTCCATGCTCCTGGTGCTGGCTCGCTCTCCCTCGGGAGCTGACTGAAAAAAATGTCAAGCCGTGAACAAGAGATGGTTGGGGAGCTGCAAGGATTCCAAGAAAATTTAGGGGAGGAGAGCTTCAAGCCATGAAGAAAAAGAGTCCCCGACAGCCCCCGCGGTCCTCCCATTGTTGTAAACCGGACGCCGCTTCTGACGCGCGCGCGAACGCCCGTGCGCAGGTGCCGATATCTGACATGCACAGATATGCACAGATATCTGCTAAGGAAGGCATTGGTGGCGCCACCCTTGACTGTCGTCTGTTGCACAGAGCTAGAAGCCGGACTCTGCAGTGTGCTACGCACTTTCGTGCCGGGCGAGCTTTCCCTTTGAAATAATGGTACAGCGCCACACTTGTGCGTTTTGAGGAAGAAGACACATTTGACGTCGTTAAAATGACCTGCGCCAAGCATGCATGGGATGATGAGCCATCGGAAGGATCCAGGGTGCAAGTGAGCGGGAAATACCAAGGTTTCTGTGAACCTGCATTCATCAATATTTCAGGTAAGCGTGAACAACCATTTACTGTTTTTCCCGTATTGCTTTGTTGGTTACCTTTCTCAATGCTGTCGGCAGTTTTCGATGATAGGGCTATAAATTAATCTAAATGGTATCATAATGCATGATTTATTTGTATGTGCAGTCGGAGAGTAATATCTCATTTTTCAGTAGCGAAATTTTTACCGCCACCGAGTTGCGTTCCTGCCAGCGGTAGTTCGAGTGCATGATATGAATTGTGTAACGCAAAAAACATAGACTAACCTCGCTAAGCACATTGCGGGGCTAGTTAGGGATGTATTTTCTAAGTAACGAGACGTAGACAACAACCTGTCATGGATTCTGTCATATGCACGTATCAGGAACTGAACCCTTTTCATTGTCGTAAGTAATAGTGCTAATTCTATTTTAACACGGGATCAGCATTGTTGCGTTCTGCGTATCCAATTAGGTTACAATGGCCCCATTACATTTGCCACAAGGCTTGCGCTCTACAGCTAAGCAGGAGCAGTGGAATGAAGAGCTGGTACGCGTTTTATTTCGGGTGGTTAGTGCGAGCGAACGTGTTTCAGAAACAATTGGCGTATACCTGTTTCCGTTCGCGGTTGTGCCAGGAAACTTTAATGGTAAAGCCCGAAAAAAAAAGCATGAGGCTAAGCTTTTAAAGGGGCATCGCGATGATTTGCTCTGTACCATTTAATATTATTAAATAGATTTACCATGCGTTCCAGAGACCAGAGCAAAAAGAATTATTGAAATCGGAGCATGCAAGCGAAAGTTATTACACTCTGAAAATTCTAAAGGAAAATTTCAGACGAAAACGCATTTCACTCTCCCATTTCACTCACCCAGTACCGAGATTGGGCGCTACAAATCAGAACCGCGCCTAGCGCCCACGCAGCGGAAGCGTGCATGCAGTTGTTGCTTTGTCGGGGCTGTAGACAGCGGCGCATTTTGACGGCGTCTTCCCCCCGTATAAGCGACGCCGTAGTAAGGGCAGGGGTGACTAACGACAAAGGAAGCTCCCCGAAGTTTCTTTTTTAGTCGGACTGTAAGGCTGTCAGCGGTAGCCCCCCTCCCCCCCAAACTCGACTCCCGTCTCCTGTCCGGCCTTTCTCTTCACATTTTGGGCAAGGTGTATCGACTGGCTTTTTTTTCGCTGCCGTCTTGGTATGGTCACGGCCGGTCTCGACGCGCGCGCTTTCTGGTCTGAGTCAACGTTTTTTGAACAGCGCTGGCCGCCATGAAGGTTTGAAGCGGAATGGAAAGTGTCGCCCATAGCTGTATTCTTGTTAGTTTTTGTCGTGTCCGGTCGCTGTGTTGAATGCAGCGAAAGACGCACACGGTACTTTTAGACTTCGTTTATTTTAAGCCGATGAGGGTGCGACCAGCGTCGACCGAGGCAGGAGCCGAACTGGCCGCCCGAAGAAAGGAGGGAGCTGAGAAGCGTCCACGGGAGGGAGTGGCTTCCCAGAACAGGAGGAGGGTGCGGGGGCGCACCGTGGGGGGGCATCCGGCGACAGCGTGCGACGAGGGGCAAGCGGTCGTTAGGAGGGGATGCGAGTGGTCGTTAGGAGGAGGATTGAGTGGTCGTTAGGAGGAGGATGCGAACTGTCGTTAGGAGGGGAATGCGAGTGGTCGTTAGGAGGGGGCGCACACACACAAAAGCAATAAGGGGACACAACACTTCCTTCCCCCTTAGAAAGTTGCCTGGTATCGTGCAGGGGGTCGGCGCTCACGCGTGGAGGCGCGCTGGCTTTGTGCGCTCGGGGGAGAAACACTTGTAGGCTGGCTGTTGTTCGCTGTGTCTCCTAGGTCTGTCCTGGGCGAAGTCTCTTCTTCCGGGAAGAGGTGCCAGGCTATGTGGGAAAATGGTGCACGTGTTCTCTCCGCTGGCGGACAGCTCTCAGACGGCGTCGTAAATCTACGCAGCTGGTTGAGATGTCGGCGTGCTACTGTGCCATGTATGTTGACGAGCCAAGAGCGCAGGCCTATGCGTCTGACAATTGTAGCTTCCTCCCAGCGTGGCTTTTTCAGAAACTGTCGGGCGAGGACGCGCTGCCCCTCATTAAGCGTGCCGCAGCGCGGAATTACTTTTTCTTCCCGGAACGTCTCTGCCTTTGGCTCGGGGAGGATGGCTGTGAGCTGGGTTCGCATTTCACGCTCGAACATCATTTTCGAGGGGGTCTCGCCTGTTGTGCTCTGAACCGTCGTGTGCTGCTTGAAGAGAAAGCGCGCAAGGCGGCGCTGCAGCGAGCCTGTCTGATCTCTTTCAAGGGCGCGTTTCAACTCGGCTACGTAGCGCTCGGCTTGTCCGTTTGTCGCTGGGTGGTAGGGGGCAGATGTAACTGATGAGATCCCGTTGTCGCGATAAAACTTGAGGATCTCCGCAGACACAAACGGTGTTCCGTTGTCCGACACTACCTTGCGCGGCAGGCCGAACGTTGCAAATAGTGATCGGAGGTTGTCAATGACTGCTGCCGAAGTCGTCTGTCCCATTTGCCTTATCTCAAGCCACTTTGTGTAGGCGTCTACGACCACAAGGAAAGTGCAGCCCTCAATTGGTCCTGCAAAATCAATGTGCAGTGTGTGCCATGGTGTGTCTGGCTTTTCCCATTCTGGGACAGGAGCTTTCGGCGGGGCGCTCCGGCTGCTCTGGCAAGGCTTGCATTCTCGCACCACTGTTTCGATGTCGTTGTCAATGCCAGGCCACCACATGTAGCTTCTGGCACACTTTTTCATTGCAACGATGCCCCGATGTCCGGCGTGGATGAGAGACATAGCTTGTGCGCGTAGTTCTCTCGGCATCACAACTCGGGACCCAAATATGATGCAGCCGCGATGGGTGCTCAACTCTGTAGCTCGCCTGCGGTAAGCGTCGAAGTTGTCCCCCTTGAGTTTATGCACGTTGCCTTGTTGAACAGCTGTGTAAACTAGCCGGAGAGCTGCGCACTTCTGCGTAGATGCTGCAACTGTGCCTGCTGTAAGCGGAGGTTCTGGCAGTGCTTCGAACATCAGAACGTCTCCTGGTGGAAATGGTTCGTCAACAGTTGCGTCTAGTGGCAGACGGCTTAGCGCATCGGCGTTTTGATGTTTACCGCATATCATCACGCCTAGTGGAGAAAACCAGTTTCTCCCTAGAAGGCTTGATCCTGTGCCCTTCACAACAAGCAGAGGTAGCGTATGGGTCTGGCCGTTGTAGTTAACCTGCACGTTGGCAGAGCCCAATAGTGGCAGATTCTGTCCTGACCACGTTCGCAGGTGCGTGTCGTCTTGTTGCAGGGCGGGTGCGTCAGATGGCCATGAAGTTCGGAACGTGTCCTCACTGATCAGAGTACAGGCTGCGCCGGAGTCCACCTCGAACTTAATCAGCTGGTGATGTACGCTTACTTCTGTAAAAATCTTCGGTCGCGTGCCGAGATTCATGGTGTTCAGGTCGTACAACACAGATGGTGTTGCTGATGTTGTTCCATGGAGATCAGATAGCGGCGTATTCTCTGAGGCGTTGACGCTGTGATTAGGCTGGGAAGGTGACTTTATCTTGGCAAGTCTCCGTTTCGTAATGCATGCTCTTTCGATATGCCCTCGCTTGTGGCAAAAATTACACGTGGCTGACTGGAATCGACATCCCTGGGGGTTGTGTTGGTCGTCACACCGCCAGCAGCGTTGTGCCTTTTTGACCGATTTTACAACAACAGAAGGCTTGCGCACCTGGTTGTTTGTCTGGTGTACCGGCTCGGTGTTCCGGTGAATCCCTCTCTGCTGGTGACCGGCGCTCTCCGCTCGAACGGCGATGTCGTAAGCTTTGCTGAATGTGAGGTCCTTCTCAGCGAACAGGCGCTGCTGCAGTGACTCGTCACTCAGTCCGCACACAAATCTGTCGCGTAACATCACGTCCAAGGGAAGCATGGTGGTGTTAGCAGAAGAAGCTGCGTCTCCCTCCTGCCCGGTAGCTGTTGTCGACAGCGTTCCAAAATTGCAGTCGGCAGCGAGCTTCTTGAGCGCGGCTACGTAGGCGCTCACAGTTTCTCCTCCCAGTTGATCTCGTCGTTGGAAGCGAGCCCGGCTGTAGACCTCGGATGGCCTTGGGTCGTAGTGCTTTTGCAGCGCTTTTACGATGTCGTCGTAAGACACTGCCGCTGGTGTGCTTGGCTGAATAAGGGCGCAGACAGTATCGTAGGTCTGCTCCCCGCACAGCGTCAGCAGGTTGGCCCTCTTCAAGGCTGGGTCTGTGATGTTGTTAGCTTCAAAGTAGAACTGAAGGCGTCCAACCCACGATGACCACGATGAGCCGTTGAACTCTGGTATCTGATTGGGAAACCCTCGCGTAGCCATGGCTTGTCAATAGCGTTGCGTAGCGCGGGTCGAATCCACTTTCTCGTCGCCACTGTCGTGTCCGGTCGCTGTGTTGAATGCAGCGAAAGACGCACACGGTACTTTTAGACTTCGTTTATTTTAAGCCGATGAGGGTGCGACCAGCGTCGACCGAGGCAGGAGCCGAACTGGCCGCCCGAAGAAAGGAGGGAGCTGAGAAGCGTCCACGGGAGGGAGTGGCTTCCCAGAACAGGAGGAGGGTGCGGGGGCGCACCGTGGGGGGGGCATCCGGCGACAGCGTGCGACGAGGGGCAAGCGGTCGTTAGGAGGGGATGCGAGTGGTCGTTAGGAGGAGGATTGAGTGGTCGTTAGGAGGAGGATGCGAACTGTCGTTAGGAGGGGAATGCGAGTGGTCGTTAGGAGGGGGCGCACACACACACAAAAGCAATAAGGGGACACAACAGTTTTCGTTCGCTTTCCCTGCTTCTTTCCAGTTTTTGTGGCATGCGAAAAAGCTTTCAGTACTCAGAGACATAATATTTTGGATCCATTTCACAATTATGAAGGAACAATATGCAAACTGGACGCCCAATCAATGAGAAAGGCAGCGCTCTATCTAGATGCCACCTCATTTCCGCTGCCGCAAATGGCCGCCGCGTTGCGACACCATCGGCTCGAAACAAGCATTTCTAGCGAAGATTAAAATATCAAATATTATGATTTCGGTGATCTCATTGCGCGTTCAGGACTCACAATGTCCCTTACTCTGCATACAAAGATTAAAGAACCCATGCTTTATGTACGTCGCAGGGCACGTTTAATATCCCACAATGGATTTTACCGTAGGGTGTCTCGGATTCAGTGCATAATTCTTCAACTTATGCTACTGTGGCCATGTGCACAAGTTCTGCGCAGATTTATATCATGATCGCTCTAAATTATCTCCCACGCAGCCTACACAACGGCCCTGCCGACCAAGAAGGGGCGGGAGCTCTCCGGAAAGCTGCTGTTGCTGGCCGTGGGCACTAAACTCAGCGAAATAAGGAGCGAGAAAGAGAAGCATCGACGATAAGAAGCATGCAGAACTATAGAACCACGAGAGCATTAAATGTACCCCAATAAAATTTCCTGCGCAATTTCTGTGTGGTAATTGTGTTACTTGTGTTACCTATGCTATATGATTATCAGGAGCTTTAGAGCAGCATAAAACCGAGTGGTTTTTCAATTTAAAGCAGCACTTAGAGATGTATTGGATGACATTTTTTAACGTTTACAGATTTTTATTTTACAAAGTGCGAGAGATATGTCGGTTTGGTCAGTGAAGGTGGACCGTACAGCAAGACGGGCATTATGTACGTAATAGAGCTCAATAATCTGAAAAATGAATAATTATATTTAACTAATCAGCTTTCATAATTTTGATTTTGGGGCGTAAGTCTGTATCCCGAAAATGAAGGCCGTCAGTAAAAAAAGATAACCTTAGCTTTTAAATTTTCGTAATCGTTAATGTGGTTCGAAATACTGAACATGCACACTTGAAAGCTCAGTGAATTCCCTTGTCCGCTTCGGATATTCATAAACGCGTCGCTGCGCGTCGTATCGTCGCCGAATTCAAAGAAACTTTTTCTACATCACAAAATACACAAACGGTGTCTGTGTTTGATGCATAAAAAAAGTGACCGACAGTTTTATGCATTTTCAATGCGGGTAAACCAACTCAGCGAGCTTTGAAAAGCGCAAAATCTGGCGCTCGATATTTCAAACGCCTATACCAATTAAAAAAAAAGTTAAAAACTGGGCTCACCTTTTACGATGACGGCCTTTAATTTCGGAACATAATATTGCCCCTTAGAATCAAAATGAAATGTTCATTAGTTAATGTTAGTTAATTAATCGTCTATTAAATCAGGTTTATCGCTTACATAATGTTAACCATCCTGTATAACCCCCCTACACAGCACCAACGTATCTCTCAAAGTTTTAAAATAAAAATCTGCGTCAAAAATTTAAGCTGTATCACATATCTGAAGTAGTAGCGGTAAGGACGTGCTGCACAGTCGCTTACGTCTGCATGTGGCGATAACGGCATATGTATGACAGCATTCTGCAATGGTTGTAACTAATTTCATTACATCTTTTGTTTGGCCGCCCTCCACCACTGTTTGGAGACGCCGCGCCCCAGGCTCACTCTTTATTGGCTAATTTGATAGAAGGCCGCGTCGCTGTTGCAGGCAGTCACTGAGAGCGAGCAGTACAGAACTCGAATGAGAATAGTTTTACTGGCTGTGATGCTGGTGTTGTTTTAAAGTAGCAGCCTGCAACATTGGAGAAGGGGAGCCTAGGTGCTTGCAGAGATGCAGATGAAGCGCGCCGCAAATCGTTAGATTTCTTCAATTTTTTTTTTGTACCGTCTCCTTCGGTAGATCTCGCCGTTTGAGGGCACATATACACAGGCCGCCATTTATTATATATTTCCATATGAAAGGTTATAAGGTTTTAATAAGGGAGTAATCACTCATTTTCATTCCGCCAAGCCGTCACACGGCTACAAAGGGACCCGACACAGCTTCCACAGAAACTTTTGCTCTTTCGTAAAAAGATTCGTCCTGGTCTGGGGACATGGTGTATGATTGTGCTTGGATGGATGCGAATAAGTAATTAATAGCTTAATGGAAGTCTGCTCTGCCTTAGCGGAAATTTCCCCTCAACATTTAACAAAAGTATGTAAGGTTATGTGCAGATCTGTCAGTATATGTTCGTATATAGAACTAGCTCCATACATAAGCTCCAGCCAAATATGGACATATACAGATTTATCTATATTTGGCCATATATGGCCCATATAAGTATATTCATCCATATATGACTGTTCGCAGATATGGCTATATACGGATTTGGCCGTATCTGGGTATATAAAGACCATATATAGAAATCCCATATATGGGCTCCATCAGATATGGTCATATAAGGATAGGACATATCTGGCTATATAAGGACCATATATACATATATTTCCATATATAAGTTCAACCCATATATGAATATATAGGGAATTGGGCATATCAGACTATATATGCCAGATATATCCATATATGAGTTCAATCATGATATGGATATATAGGGAATGGGGCATATCAGACCATATATGCCAGATATATCCATATATGAGTTCAATCATGATATGGATATATAGGGAATTGGGCATATCAGGCCATATATGCCAGACATATCCTTATATGAGTTCAATCATGATATGAATATATAAGGAATTGGGCATATCAGGCCATATATGCCAGATATATTCATATATTGTCATATATGAGTTCAGTCATGATATGGATATAAAGGGAATTGGGCATATCAGGACATATACGACCATATATACATATATTTCCTTATATGAGTTCCATTCAGATAATGGTATATAGGGAATTGGGCATATCAGGCTATATACGCCCGTATATTCATATAAGGCCTTATATGCCCAATTCCCTATTTGTTCATATCTGGATTTTTTCATATCAAACCAGATATGACATTTCCGTAGTTCGATCCCCAAGCACTTGTTGTATGTTCGGGACTTTATAATCTATCAATAATTCTAAAAACTATGATTTCGATCGCAACCAACTCGCTGGACTTGTAATCCACTTATTTAGACCCAGTCAGGAAGGTTCAGTTCGTCAGGAAGGTTCGAAGTCCACCCAAGGCAGAAAGCGCGTATATGCATGTATTAGTACATTTAAATCATAGCAAAGTTGAAGGTGATTTATAGCACTGTACTTTAATTCACCTTAGTTAAACACCGCTATGTAATAGCAGTCTAACTTGATTGAAGCCTCAATCATACAAAGCTTAGTACCTTGTTGTGCGGTGTGTTTCACCATCTTAATTAACCAATATTATCATGTTTGACACAAAGTTAATTATTTAAGTTCGGAAGTATATGGCACAAGCACCCCACATATGAGGTAGGATATGTTCCATATCTGCGAGATTGTTTCCATATAAGGATTTCAAGGTCCCCATATAAAGAAAGAGCATCTATATAAGGACTCAAATACGACTATATATAGCAGTATATGGCACTATATAAGGTACCTTATGGCCGTATCTGCCCGTATTTGTGGTCTTATACGCCCATATATAGCAGTATATTGCGGCATATCAGGTTTCCCATGGTCATATCTGGCCGTATATACGACCATATATGGACCTATTTAACTGTATATGATCCCATATATGAGTATATACAGCCATATATAAAATATATCTGGCCCATATCTGCCATTTTCGTAAGGGTTTCTACTCCTTCTGTTCGCGTACTATCATTCAAAACTAATGCGGCCGATACTAGACAATACATCTCCTGTTTTGTGCCTTCACTAAAACTCGCGTAAGCAAGAAGAAATGATGCAAAAAAACAGCAGCTGCCTCGTTGATATCTTTTCAGAACTTCTGTGGCACACCTCTTTACCAAACTGAGCTTGCCACAGTTAACCCAGACTACCATGAATACGATTTCCTTTCCAATTTTGTTAGTGCCTGTAAGACAAACCTCCTGGCAATATTTCTTTCATGTGGTCATGTTAATAGACAGAGACATAGCCTCACAATAACCCTCTTTAGTAGGTGTAAAACTGTTAAATATTCTTTCATTCCACGACGAATAATTTATTGGAACCTACTAACTATTGAACAAGTTTGGAAATCATCACTGTAAAGTTTGTTCTCCGCATTCTCTAAAAATGCGTCGTGTGCGCTTGTATACTGCAATGTTCTAGCCTCGGTAATCTTGCCTGTATTATTTTGTTCTGTTTACATATAAATATTTGTTTCATCCTACCCACTAAAATCCCCAGCGGGGATCGAAGTATTAGCAATAAAAATGTTCACGGGAATCAGAGAAAATTTCGTCATTTCTGATTTTTTTCAGGCACGAATAAAAAACTAGAAATAAACGAATGGCACGTTCTAAAGCATTAGTGCTAGTAAAATATAAGGTGCTAGCTTTTACCGCATTTTATATTACATAGAAATATTTTTGCAAAGTCTGGAGCTGCTGATTCTGTGTCCCCATTTCCTGCTCCCCTGGGCGTTAGGGCTATTGGGAGCGATAAAATCTAATTTTGCAGTAAAAACAGAAATTTAAGCATTTTGTTTTTAGCCCCCATTTCACAGAGACTGTACGCCGTGCAGAGAGAGTAGAATTGTAGGTGAGATAAAAAAAATCAAAATTAGTTTCATTCAAACGGTCAGTAAAAAGAATACATGCGAATCATCTGGGCCCTTAGCCTTCTCGGCTAGACTTGGGCCCATGTAGGGAGTGCAAAAATTATTATAGCGAGACAACTCAGTATTATACAGCAGTTATGCGACAGTTATATACAAATAAAAGTGAAACACTCAGGAAATTATTTAATAGCTAGGAGGACAAAAACAAAAATTAAAAGAATGAATGCATCCAAGAGAAACACTGATTTATAGCGGAGTCGAATATTGCTGGCTCCGAAAAAACTTCTCTATATCGGCGATTGACAATGGACCTATTTTTAAGTTGACTGGCAGTTGGTTCCAAATTTCAGCACTGGCAGAGGCAATAATTTTTTTACCGCACACATTGTTCACAAGTGGAAGGTTAAAACGACCAATGAAAAAAATTCTAGTTGAACGAGATGGATATACGAAAGCAGATGTTGACCGTAGGATGTTAAGGTTTAGTATATGTATAACCACACAAACTGGTTTGAAATCCTATATAGCAAACAAAGGTGTAATGTCTAGGTCAGGAAAGAGCGGAGTAGGTCTATTTGTGCGTTTACTATGTGTTATAATATAAAGAGCTCTTTTTTGTAAGATTGGAACAGTATTTAGGAAATACTATATTTTGTATAACAGTATTTTGTAAGCACATTATATGAACAGTATTTTGTAAGAAAACAGTAATTTGTAAGATAGAACAGTATTTAGGAAATATACACCGAACATACTTACGTAGAACTGTTTTCAACGCTTTAAGGTTCTGTGAGAATCCCAAACAGTGCACGCACTCTCAGGTTATGGTTTATTTATGCTAGTATACGCCAACTGCCTAACGTTTGAAGCTGCCTGTGTTAGTTTGCCTCAGGAAAGAAATTCTTAGGAAGGAAGGTAGAAGAGCACATGGTGTCAGTATTTTGGCTCCAGCTAAGGTTGTCTGCCAGAAGTACTCAGAGGGACTTGCTGTCTTCAGAGGAAGTGGCGCAGGATGCGGCACAAATTTCCAGATCGTCCTTGTTGTTTCTTGTTCACAGATATCAGAAAACAAATGCGGTCGAATTATTCGCTGCCCTCCTGCCATCAGGCTCACCAGATATCGAAAGGCACGCGTAATAGGAATACAGTAAAAATTTTCAAAATTTCAAACTTCAAAAAATAGCATTTTGCCCTAATTCATGATGCAAAGTAAGGCATCCTTCCAAAATAGACAAATCACTCATCTATTGAATGAATCCCCACGAACTTAGGTCCATTTCGTTCCAGGGAATCCTTGCGAGGCAATTCGAATGACAGATACTGCGCTCATATCTAAGCCAGCCTGGTTTAATTCTATAGGCCACTACAGTCTACGCAGTACGCCGTCGGGTTCTGCATGTCACCTGTGTACGGGTTTAGGTTTTCCTGCCTTAATCGCAGCTTTTTTTCTCTTTAGTGTCGTAGTGGTTGCCCTTTCGATCAAGCATGTTCAATGAGCCTGCGATTTGGCTCCATTCCTAGCGCGGGAACACAAAATTTTGAACGTGATTGTATAGTCAAGACCGAATAAAACTCGCTTCATTTTCAGAATCAGTCCGGGATTCATGGACATCAATTTTAATTTAGAGGCAACTGCGAGACATTGTAAGGTAGGGGTATTTTAATGTTTAAAGTAACAGTTGCAATGCGTAGCAACTGGAAGCCTGTCAAACAGAATACTACGAATATATTGATTGCCATAGTGGAATGTTACATTATATAAAAAGGTGTTCATAAAAAATTTCCCAAGGAAAACTGCCCTTGTCCAGAATTTCCGGCTATGTGTTGGTAATAGCTCTTCACGCTCGTGTACAGAGTGCGCCGTTGAGGTTCGGTACATTTTCTAATGCGATACCGGTAGAAGCCTCATCTAGAAAAAAAAAGCAGCGAGGTAAGTCATAAAAAACACGGAGTGATGAGACCTAAAAGGCGTTGATTGGTCGATGAGTGATGGCGTCACAACTTCATGCGACATAACCTAGCACTGATTTGTCAAATAGTGATGACGTCAAAGAGTCACGTGACATGGTCCAGAGCTGACTGGCCGCCGTGATGTAGTGAGACCACATTACATGACCGACTTGAAGGTGCGCTGGCAAGTAACATGGCCGAGCCATGATTTCCCGCGGGATGTTCGTCTTCATATGACCACCTGACTTGGGCGACGTAACTTGGTCATGGGCGTCACAAGGACGTGACATGGGTGCATGCACATGCGCTAGCAGTTAGCACATGCGCTAGTCACATGACAATGCCGAGCTCGGTGGCAAACGCGGCGGAAGTTGGCTGCAATGTTTTGTGGTGCGCAGGTGCGTTTAGACAGTGCCACGCATTTGAATTGAATAGGATGAGAATAAATGCCGCATAGTGTCGTGAAATATCTCCGCTAGTGGAGAGGGCGACCACGGATGTTTGTTGCTCAGAATGTGACTAATAGCCAACTAGGGGTCTTTAAGGAAAATAAAGTGGTGTTATGTGATGTGATGTGATGTGATGTGATGTGATGTGATGTGATGTGATGTGATGTGAAGTATCGGTGGCTGCACAAACTCAGCGCATACGGCGAGCAGCAGTTACGGAGGACCAGAAGCAGAGCGAACAGACTTAAGACTTTAAATTATGCGTCCCCTAAACTTTCCTTTCATTTTCTTTACTATTCTGCCGTGGGTGCCCTTAGGATCACCAAAAAGACTTATTACACCAGCGCAGTTTGTCTCTGTTGAAAGCTCTGTTCTTGCTTCCTACACAGTAATCAATATTCAACATTTTTCTTTTTTATATTCAGACTGTGCTAAAAAGATTGAGACCACGCGTGGAGGTTTAGAGAAAGGGAAAAAAACACTACTTATGCTTTAGTTCCTGAAGAACATCACAGCGCCTCGTTCTGCCAAAGATGTCGCCTGCTGCTAAAATAATGCTCTCTCAAGGACCCATGGTGGCAAAATTACCATTGATTGACTTGATTATTTTTACTAATCACTGACTTAGTTTTCCTTTTCTAGTCATTTGCTACTGGAAAGACAAGGGTTGTATCGCTTATGACTGCAGCTGCATTGCAATCTGCAGGGAAGTGTTGTAGGCAAAGGCGACATACGGAGGAACCTCCAGTTTTGTGGTGGACATCGTTCGGTCAGATCAATCGATCCGTCTGAACGCACTCTTTCGGTCAGGCCATTTCTCTGTGGATGGTTGGCTGGGGTCTTGCGGCGGGTCGTGCCGCTGAACTGAATAAATCACAGTCCAAGTGTTTATTCAGACAACTCAATTGTACAGTTGCCTAGGGCGTAGGCTAAAAGGCAAATAGATGTCTGACAGAGTCCGCGCCCTACTTGCTCCCATTCGAAAGCACAAGACATTAAGCGCATGAAATAAACACAAAACGAGATGGAAATACATAAAGGATTGGTTAAAATTGAACTGCAGTAATTTCATATTGAACATTTATGTACAATGGGACAAATACTATGAGAAACAACAGAATAAAAACTAAAAGACGAAAAAGAGTGGTTATGCCTGGAGTTTGAAGGGACGCTTGAGTTCCGCCTGAGGGGTATGGCACTGCAGCGTTATGAGTTAATTTTCACTTGTGCAGAAAGTCGTTCTCTACTTTGCACTCCTAGATCCCTGGGAGTCCTCATACCCCTCTTGTCGCAGTGGTGCAGCGGTTAAGCAATGCGCCGGTGTTCTGCGATGGCAGATCCTGCCAGCGGTGGGCCTTTGCGGCCCAGGTTGCCCTTCCTGAGCGAACAATCACTAATATAACTGCCACCTGCCACAGTGGGCAGTTTCCTCACAATCCGGTGGGCAGTGTGTAATGGCGCCGCTAGGTCACGTGACCTAGGTGGCCCACCTGCCTCCTAGGTTGCTCTTGGGGGACCACTTTCAAGAACCAGGCTCGTGATTTTTCGCTCAGAACGCCGTCAACACCGACGCCGGATTTGCTGCGTAACGGGGTCTCTAGCGCTAGCACGGGAAAATGTGGTGACTAGAGGCTCCGTAAACGCTGTTTCTGTCGGTGATCAGGTACGAAGGGGCGCCATGCCACAAGAAGATGTTGCGCATGAAAAACTCCGTGACTTCGAAAGCTGTGTCACAAGAACCACCCTGGTCTCGGCGTAATGAGTCAAACATTCTCTAGCAGCTATGATCCATTTGTTTCCGGCATGCCACAAAGTGAAAGGACCGAGGATGTCAATTCCTAAATGGTCTGTTCCTACCTGATCTGCCTGTTAGGTCATTGGTGCTTGTCAAGAGAATCAGCTTTAAAGATGTCATAGCACCACGAACCGGAAATTGTTACTACCACCCATTACTTCCGAAAGCGGTGCCTGGCAACTCCGCTGCACAGCGCTACTCCGCTGAAGATGTTAGTCTTATAGGGGCGCTTATCTGAACGCCTTCCAGGAAGCTAACTGGCCGATCTTGCTGTTTTAATCACCTTATGAGGAAAGAATGCCAACAGTGCAATATGGTACGTATGACGGCTTCTTGGCTTGCGTTAATTAGGTTGTAAAAGATCCGAGAGAAACAAAGCGATTAAAATTGTGTATTAAGGCCAATGCATCATGACCTTGAATCGCACACATTGTGAACTGGTTGACGAACACAAAAAACTGGCAACACTACGGCTTCTTCAGACGATGGAATATGATCCATGATCCGCTGACCGGCGTAGAGAGCATCGCACGAGATCCTATCTTCATTTCACCCTGTAAAAAAAAATGTTGTTATTTGATAACTCTACACAGTTTGGTTCATTGGATATTTATTTATTTATTTACAATACTGCTGATCTTATTGCAAGACCATAGCAGGGGCAATTAGTACAGTGCAAAAAGAAAACAAATATAAACATATTATTCAAAGTCAGCAAACATGGCATAAAAGCAAAGGCAGGGAAAAGTGAATTGGCCATAGCAAAAGGTTATACAGAACAGATCTTTGACACTGGTAGGCGCAATTTCAAAATGCACTCAAAAACACGTACATGACAAGTTAGAAGGGGTTGCCTTCTTCCCTAGATTCGCGGTTGCGGTTGCTGCATCGCCACTGTGCATTACGAGAAATGCTCTATCTGTGACACGAATTTTGATAAGGATTGAGTGCAGGTGATGTTACGATCCAAGCGATTCCATCCACTAATAATCCATTTACATTATACTTATGCAATAGATCCACTTCAATAGATTATCTATGGTAATCGGAGACAGCATACCATCTATTTGCCGCCATATTTTCAAAGCAATAGTCCGATATAATCTACCATTCAATTAGCACACGTTCCCTAATACCTGATAAATTTTCGCAACAACTTTGTCGCACCATGTATAGATAACCTGAAGATTTAGACTAGCAGTAGTAATCCAAATGCGTTTTAACAAAATGTCCAAAGGTAGAGTAAGCTTGCAAAAAGGGACGAATTACTGAATAACGATTACCCCAGGCCAAGCCGAATTTTTCTTCAGCTGGGAATATTCTGAGAAAGCTGTATGTATTTCCTTTGCAGCGGTATGGCTGTGCCTGGGTGAATGCTATTGAGTACTCCCTTATTATGGGTATTAATGCTATCTAGCACGAAATACATCCACTGCAGAGCGTCACGCCTAAACTATCGCCGGCCCATGGATGCCAAGCGTGAAGACTGGCCTTTATTTAATAATAAAACGGTGAAGAAAGCTAGAGAGGACAGGAGAGACGCTCCTTAATGTATTGGGTTTGCCCAGGATGCATCTTGAAGAGCTGGTGTTACTCCTCGAGAGAGCTGAACGCCGACTACCAGGCAGTGTTGGTACTTTAAGCTTCGTCAAATAAAATCAAAAGTAGTCAGAGGTCACATCAACAGTTTATAACGCCCGCTTAGGGCGCTACTAAAACCGGTTACTTCCGTATAACCAACATTTTAGGCATTCTTTAAAAGAAAAAAGTCAAAAAGACGAAGGACGAGAAGGCAAAAGCGCACAACGGCAACTGGACTAAAAACTGGGCTTTAACGAAGACAGCACGCTCACGGCTAGGCTGAAAGGACACGCGCAGCAAAGCCAGGACCAAACGCCAGACAATGGCAGAAGAAAAGATAGATATCAAACCTATCGCCAGCGATCGAGAAAAGCAAATTCTTTTTCGAGCAGGCGCAACTATGCGTGCGGGCGCAGTTATTGCAATGCATACAAATGAAGTAAGTTTCAAGACATCATTTTTGCCCTGCTTCGGCCTGTTTGTTTGGAAGCAAAAGACAACAAATAACAACCATCCGCCTAAACTCTTCTAGTTGTGCGGGCTTTAACGTCCCAAAGTGACTCAGGCTATGAGGGACGCTGTAGCTGGGGGCTCAGAATGATTTCTACGACGTGAGGTTCTTTAACGTGCACTCACTCTGCCTTTCGCATTTTGCCTGCATCGATATGCGACCGCAGTGGTCGGAGTCGAACCCGCGTCTATCCGGTTAACAGCCGAGAACCGTCTATCGGGTTTGCAGTACTGAGCCACAGTGGCGGCCTACTAGACTGTTTTAATGTGTACGAGACTACTTTAGTGCCGAATGGGAAATAGCAAAAGTGTACGCATTAACGCTCTCACCATCTGCGACGGGCCAAGTTCCAAGCGATAACGTTGTAGCAGGTTGCCCACGGTCAGCTTCGCCTTTAACATGGCCATGTTTTTGCCGATGCATTTGCGTGGCCCCATGCCGAATGGCATGAATGCCGCCTTGTTCAGTTGGTGTTCGTTTTCGGGAGCGAATCTGAAGTTTCAATACAAAAGAGCGGTAAAGGACCTTGCGGAGAACGCTTGATTGTAAACATTAGCCGCATCATTATCAAGAATACTGAATATATGTTGGGTGTCTGGCTCTCCATTAAAACTAAAAAAATGCATTTGCGTTCCTCATACTTCTTTTGTTACAATTTTTTTGTGCTTTGAGCATTACCTAAGGCATCGTACCTTGATTATTTTGTATCATGTGTTAAACCTCCACTCGGAAAGTTTTCCCGAAAGTGCCACATTGGTAGTCAAAGTTGCCTAATCCACCAAAGATATGCCTCTTTCCCGACCCATTTTATCCCTACATCCACTCAGACGACTGCTGAGTGCAAGTGCCCTTAGTTTTATTAAATGACACCACGCAGTGTGGTACAGCACTCCACATTTTTTCAACGAAAATTAAGCAAGTGCACCAATTTCGTACTCATTTTAAGAGAAAAATTGCAGTATCCTAAGACACACTGGCGATCAATCGATCTATGAGCCTCCTGAGCTGAAGTGTTTAAGGTATACGGTAGCGACGCCTCATGGTGGGTTAAAATGTTTGCTTATCAGTACAACGCCGAGTGTGCCTACGCTGCCGCGCATATGTCACCGGCTTTCTGGGCTAACTCACGTTTTTATCGAACCCTTCAAAAGAATCCACATAGGTCACGGGAATTGTTGCTATTGCAGCCTAACGTTTCGAAAAACAGCACGTGCCTTCCGACGAAAGACAGAGAGCACGCGAAATTGATCTGGTCATGTAGCCCTCTGCCTCGAAACATTGTTACCGTCGCTAATGCAGCGCGCCTTGTAGGCTGTCCTCAACAAAATGTTTGGAATTCTTGGCTCTATTGTTATAACAACCGCATAAGACGGGGCTACGTTGCGCTGGGTACGGGCAGTGTGGTGTAGTGGTCGGCGACTTTCAGTTGTTGCTGGCTGCTAAACTGGCTCAAAGCAGAAAGGTATGGGAAACAGCCAGGTTTCTATGCGTGTTTTTTTCTAATCCATGAACCATTTTCGAACCCATTGGGCTACTCTACTCAGAAGTTGCGCAAGTAAACACTGCTCGTCAAGCAACAGACATGGAGAGTACGCCTCGAACTTTCACTATCTTACTACAAGCAACAAGGGAAGGAAATTAGAATATGCGGAATTGTGAGGAGGGCGAGAGCGCGGACTTACGTCACCCAGTTTAAACTCGTACCGGGGAACAGCGGCCAGCGTCGGGTACCGCAGCGCCGAAGCTCGGCTGAGAGCCCGCTGCCGCGGCCGCAGCCGTCTAGGCAGTTCGGTTACTATCGGCAAATACGGTGCGTTTACGGCCCAGCCAAGGTCAATTGAAATAGGTCGCGAAGCCGGGGCTTGAATGCGGTCCAGAACCAAGTGCTAGCGACATCAAATTAGTGGTGGAACTAAAGCGCCAAACTGAAATGAGTGGACAAACACTACTAGAAGAGGAAAATAATTAGTACATATTTTGGGTTTCAAAAGCATTCAAAAACAATTGCAGTGATTCCGTTTTAAAATGTTTTAGTTGTGTGCATTTTGTTAGAAAATATAGCGCTTGCTTTGTAAAAATTTTATGACAGCGTTCGCTCAGAGCAGCGGCAATGGCAGCGGGACGATGGCAAGGTTGACGGTGCTCTGATGTAATACCCTGGTCATATCTTTTGACCATTCTGCTTGCTTTTGCTTGAAACTCGATTCTGCTAGCCCTACTTTTTCCTCGTTGCTTGTTGCTCGAGTTCTTGGTGTGCATCGTTCGTGTACAGTTTCCGCTTTTTCGTTTTGCCAGCGCTTCTGTGTAGTTTCGTTCGGTTGGGTGCGGTTCTGTCGCTTTTGCCCCAAAAGGGCATCGTCTGTGGCCATGGGGCCCCCGTACGCAAAAAAGAGGTGTGCGGTTGCACGATGTGCGAGCGATAACCTGTCTGGCGGCGTCACATTTCATCGCTTCAGCGCTACACCTGTGACATTCAGCGCGACACCTGAGGCGAGGACGAAGGAAAAAGGCACAACGAGAACTGACTACCTAAAAATAGCGTTGGTGGTCGGCACTCGTCGTGTCTTCTTTCTTCGTTCTCTTGTCGGGTGTCGCGCTGAAGCGTCGCGGCGTTCAGCAGTTTATTTTTCCCGCCAAGCAGCACGTGACGCTGACGTCACGAATATGACGTCACTAAAACACGTGACTTCGACGTCGCGTTTTTTTTTAATTATGACGTCACTTTTTAGTTGTCCACGCATTTCGAAGACGGCGCTGGCTGCGCACCACAAGCCGCCATGTTTTGAACGTATGGGCTTCTATGCAGCCTACGCTACCATAGTACATCTACCTTGGCCCAGCTCTTTAGCGCCCTTTGCTGCGTACAGCTTCGCCGTCGTGACCGGCGTTGGAGACAAAGAGCAAAGCGGCGGAATGGCGGCAGCTAGCATAGCACGAGGACGAAACCAGAGGAGAAGGTACGGCGACAGCGAGGAGAGCGCAAGGAAGAAAGCAAAGGAGAAAAAGTTCAAGCGGTGGTTTGTGGCACGCTTCGTCTGCAGCGCTGTCTCCTCCCTCGTTGCTGCGAAACGTTTGCCTTGTGTTATCCGCGTGCGGCTGCGCATATTCCGCATGTGATCGCCTATTGTGCAAACGCCGCAACAGCTGCCCTCGAATTTCGCATTAGCGAGTATCACATTCGTCCAGTCTTTTCCGCTGCACCTGCTTTGAAATGAAGGCTGAATTCCAACAGAGGCCGGTGTTTATCCTGTAACCTCGGCGTCAGTAATATCGTCCTAGCCAATGACAAACTGCGGTGGCTCCTTTGGCGTACTTTAACATGCATATTAACAGTTAACATGCACTTGGTGCTTCGGCGTTCTTTAGGCCGTACTGTTACATGTCGCTTATATAAAACCGAAGTAAGCTTGACGGTCTCCTTGAGAAGAAGGCGCCTGCTTGTGATTTCTGCGCCCAGATTTCTTCAATCGAATTCATTACACTCATCAACACCACCATAATTCTGGAGGCAGTGACGCACTACGAGCATCAAATGAAGCTCAGACAAAACGGTTCAAACGGAAAAAGGCAAACAAGATCTTAGTCCAGATAGCGGGAAAACTGCAGCAGTTGATACTATCACGAGTGCGAAAAGTGTAATTTTTAAACATAACGGACGGCCCCTGCGTTTTCTCCGCAGTTCATAACATTATTTTTATGTGCTGCTCTGCTCGCGTTTCAGGTCTGCTCTTTGATTTCATCGGACCTTGTGAGCACATTTCTTTGGAGAGGATTTAAAATCACTGCCATCAACAATGAAAACTCATGTACAACGAATCAGTGAGAAAACTAGAACCGCAATTTTTATTTCATTTTGCAGTCCAGGTAAGCTTCACGCAGGGAGTGTTACGTTGCTTGCGCAAAAAACAAAGCAGAAAAGCTGGCAACGCTACTCCTACAGCATTAATTTACAAACCTCCGCCCCTCGTGAGCTTTATGGGCTTATAACTTTTATTAACCTCGAGCAGCGTTAAACACGAATTTGAAGTTGGAATCATGTGTACAGATAAAGAGCGAGAAGAGTGAGATTATCTTTTTCGGTGTGCTGCATTCTCGCAACAGTTAACGTGGCCTTGCACTGTACGCATATATATGAGCAGTGCATGAAATGTACGTAATGAACGCAACGCTTTCATGATATAATCTGTTTCGTCAGATTTTATTCATTTATAACTATCCGCCTGTGTGGCGGGTTCTGGTGTCAGTGACGGAATAAGGCAATTATGAAGGAATAAAGAATATGAATGAAGTGGAATTTGAGTGAAATGATATTTCCGCCCCATATCCGCGGATAACAAAACATAGCATCAACATGCATGCATGATGAGGTCGGTTATTAGCGAAAGTGTCGAGCAAAACCAAACGCGGTATAAATCCGCGTGTTAGTTCGGTATTTGCAGCGAACTAGCACCTCGTATTTACGTAAACGGGCCTAGCCCGGAAAAATGAACTTTTAACATATATAGGCTCGATGTCACACTGAAAAAAAACAAAAAAACTCTCGCCTGTAGTCGAGAGTATACGCAAGCATGAAATGTTTTGCAGTACTGGCGTAGCTGATTCTAGAGGCTGAACATCGCTGCATGGCAAGGTCTCGTCCCGGACAAACGCAAAATACCCATCTGAATCGTAACTCGCGCAGAAGATTGCAATGCCCTCATTGCTTGACAACGGGTTTCCATCCGAGCTGAACAATGGCGCTACGGGTCAGCACGAGAGCGCGGGTATTGCGAAACGCGCGCGGTATTCGTGGTTCGCTCACACGACGGCGAGTGCGCCGCTCGTTCTTCAGAGCACAGAGCGTAGGCTTCTTCGCGCACAGCGGGACCACGAAGACGCTGTTGTTGACGCATGCGCTGCTCCGGTGATAGCGCAGGCCCCAAGGTACCACTGGGCAGATTGAAAGGCTGGCTTGGTAAAGTTTGTTTAGGTTCACCTATAACTAGAAGAATAAGAATGGGCTGGAGCGCATATTGCAGGTTATCTCAGATCATGAATGGCAGTTTACCAATATCCCTCAAGAGAAAAGTGTACAACAGGTGTATCTTACCGGTACTCACTTGTGAGGCAGAAACGTGAAGGCTAACAAATAGGGTTCAGCTTAAGTTAAGGACAACGCGGCGAGCTATGGAAAGAAAAACGATAGGTGTAACGTTAAGAGATCTGAAGCGGGCGGAGTGGGTAAGAGAACAAACGCGGGTTAATGACATCCTAGTTGAAATCAAGAGGAAGAAGTGGGCATGGGCAGGGCATGTACTGCGAAGGCAGGATAACCGCTGGTCCTTAAGGTTAACGGAGTTGATACCAAGAGAAGGCAAGCGTAGCAGGGGCGGCAGAAAGTTAGGTTGGCGGATGAGATTAAGCGCAACTAGCGAAGGACAGGGGTAATTGCAGAGACAAGGGAGAGGCCTTTGCCCTGCAGTGGCCGTAGTCAGGCTGATGATGATGATGATGTTCGGCTCTGGGTTCCATCTTTGCTCTGGGGCCAAGGTCAACTGCGGCGCGTTAACAATGGGAGCTTAAAGCATCTCATCCTTAAACACTGCACTGTCACGGCCCTGCAATCGCAATACTAATGTCTGGAATCTTCTTGTCCTCATGTCGTTTGCGCATTAAAATTTCACTAAATGAGACTCAGTGGCTCTTTTATCTTGTTATCGTAGGAATGACTGTTTTTCAACGCCGCCAGATATATTTTACAGCAAAACACTGACAAAGTCTGCATGTGCGGGCGAACCATTTCCGCAATGAAGGACTGGATGACGTTGTGCGTTCGCCGATACTTCGTAGGCTAGTTCTCGACTTAAAAGGACGTGGTTGCAGGCCAGTTGGTAGGACATCGTGAGGAGCAAAACCGCAAAACCGAACGGGACACAAACAGGTGACAACACCGCCCTGTGTTGTCGCCTGCCTATGTTCCGTCCTGTTTGGCAATGTTTGGCAACTTGATATAGCCTGTAGTAAGAACAGCGGTGTGTAAGTTCTCAGTTGTTAGACGCCATAACTAGACGCATGCCTCCGAACTAACATCAGCCTTAGCACTGAGAAAAGTCTTTAAAAGCTGCAGATACCACGACCCGCAAAGAAACAACTCGCATCGCGAATGAGCGCACCAAAATGCTGTACACTGTTTGCCGAGAAAGCAGATGACTGGCAGACATCATAGCCCAATGCAGAAAGGCAGCCGTCAGGATTGATATTTTTTATGCTGCAATTGAGGCCCTAAAGCGACCGTTTTTGGGAGAAAGGAATTTTCTGTGCTTTTGGGTTTATTTTCTTATTGGGCTATTGGCATTTATTTGCAACTTAGTTTCGGACTTTTGGCTCTCTTCACTCATATTTCATTGGTTTCCTCCAGGGATAACACCTGTTTGGGTGCGGGCTTTCTCTCGCTTTTATTTCTACCTTTTTTATTGGGAATGGAGAGTTTTAGACTGGGAAGGGTGGGAGGTGGGGCGATGAGGAACGCCGTAGTGCAGGGCTCTGGGTTAGTTTAGGCCGCGCATTCTTCTTTAATGTGCGCTGACGGCGCACATCACAACCGCGTTCTTTCTTTTTTTGCCTCCGTCAAAAACATTCAGGGGTCATCTATTGGACTGATAGGGAGCAAATGCGGCAGCACTCTATTTTCTATCGCTCATCTATTCTAAATCTGATTATATTTCAGCTTCCATCGAATTCCACTCTTGGTTTTCTTCCAACTGTGATTAATTTCCAATTCAGATTCTTTTCTGTTTCTGATCGCTTCTTTTAATACTGTTGCTCGCATCACTTAGATTTTTTCATGTGAGCTGAGCCATGCTTAGTCCTGCCTCTCCCTGCTCTCCTCTAAATGAAGACGGAGAGGATGGAAAGCTGGGACGAGGAGGCAGAGAGGGCAGGGTAGATAAGGACGGTTGACATATGGCAGGTGGGGCCACCTGCTAGGTGTGTCGAAACCGGTCGACGGGTTTTCTCCCTGACGAAGCTTCTCTGCTGTCACACAATACTGCCACCGCAAACGGGATCGAACCCGCGACCTGGGATCAGCAGCAGAATTTCAAAGCCACCAAGACACCACGGAGCGTTTATCACCAAAAGAATTGAACTCCCACCTGTCCGGGTCGAACTGTAGAGGGTCGGGCCAAAAGCGTGGGTCCCTATGGATCTGGTAGAGAGGCGCCATGAAGCAAGTTCCAGCCTTGAACAGCGTGCCTTTATACTCGAAGTCCTCCTTGGCCTGCCTCGTCACAAACCTGCAACACCACGTGACTCTCAGAATATTGGGGGCGTTTGGGGGGGGGGGGGGGGGCACGTATGTAAAATTAGATGCAAAAGCTATGTCATTTGCCTGTGGTCAGCGGCCGTTCACACAGGCAACTGAAGAGTATTGAGAATGCCGCGAGTTTAAGTGCGATGAATGTGTAGAACTTGTAACTAAGGCATGCGGAGTCTTTCTGTCTGTTAAGATATGAAATAGTGACGCAACCGAAGAACAAAGCCGCGTCGGCGTATACAGATTGCTCTCCAGTGCGCAGGGACGAGAAGAGATGACGTCACGTCATCGAAGAAACCCTTATTTCAAGGAAGGAAACCAACGCCACCGAAGGTGAAGCCCACGGAGCATCAATTGTAAGCGTTGGAAAACGCACGGCAGTTCATGGGCGAAGGCAGTGGAAGTCTGAAATTTCGGCAACAATAACGTCATCACGAGCTTCTCCGCACCTCTCCAACGCAGTGAAGAGAAGCCTGAATATAGTCGCGTGTTTAATTGGCGATTACCACACCATTTTAAATGTTGGCGCAAAACTACTTGGAACGCTTTGCCTGCAAGCTTCTTGCATTTTAATTCTTGTATAACCTCAAATTCTAAAAAAAGTCATTTAACCTTACCTTTAAGCAGTAAAAGACGGGGGAGCCTATTGGCGTATATTTATGCCAACATCGTGGCACTGGTCAATGTGAGCATCGAGGTGTTCACGGAGGGATAGAACTAGAGCTCTAGTGCCGAAACGAAAAATTTTAGTGCCCTGAGATACACTGAGGCCGAGGAAAACACGATGATGTTTTCTCATAGTCCAGCAGAGGTGAACGAGAGCAGGTTACGCTAATGAATTTTAGGGAACATCAACTGTAACGCTCCCACTCAACATGGTCAGCTCTTAACTTTGCACGTTGAGCACGAAATGCCACCTAGGTACATTGAGTCAAGTGCTGCTCTTGGGAATACCTAGCTGGACATGCACTTCCTGCCCGGTTAGGTTGCTTCAGCCGGTCAGAGCTTGTGTTGGGGCACAGATGTACAATCCGAGCCCACATTTCTTTTAATGAGTTGTAGATCGTATGGTAGTTTTTAAAACTAAACCATGTTGCAGTGGTTTCACTAGCGAAGCTTTCAGGCCACTGAAATATACTTCTTCATTTACATGATGCCTTCATGTAGACCTGTCTAATGTACAGAGACAAGAAATATTAGAGAGAACACAGGAGCTCGTGGTCACCACACTGCGCGGACCACTGTCACCGAAATGCAGCGAGAATCGCGGCAAACATGAATGCTCATTACGCTGCTCTTTCCGCGCATGCCTCTGGTGCCGCCCATTCTCGTTGGCAGTCGATGGCAGGGCTTTGCGAAGTGGGGAGGCTACGCGCTGCCGTGTTCGCTCTCATATGGTCCCAGCTGTACTCATAAATGAACTAATAAAGCTCAAAGGCCGCTGAAGTGAAATGCCATCTACTATCTAATTTTGCGCCCTGAATTGTGCGTGGTAAAAGTGAAAAGTGTATGCCATAGTTGATGCGGCAAAGACCAAGAGTAAGAAATGAGTGTTCATATTTTGGCTGCGCTCTTGTGACGCGCCTGCTTTTTTTCTTACAGAAACACACCTTCAGGTTTGTACACACCCCAAACTACCTCTCAAATCTGTGCTTTCATCTTAAACATTGGGTTTTGATACCGACGACGCGTATGTGTGCTGTGCTCTTCTGCTACGGTCAGCCATGTCGCATATTTATAGCCAGAGGTAGTGCGCAATTGAGTGCGCTTGCAGCGACATGCTAATTGTTACAGGTATAGTTCTCATCTAGCAAGATTGAAATACCGAGGCATAGAAGCCGGATTATCAAAACATATAAGTCTAACGTGAAAAAGAGACGGAAAAGGTCTCTAACTGTGGGAATCCTCTTTCTTTAATTCGACCTTTATGATCGAATTTTAGGTCGTTGTGATCATTACGCTAGATTTACTGTTACAGACGATGTGAAATGACAGCCTGCAGGAAATTGCCCTTCTGGTGGAGAAGTAGAATGACCCACATTTCAGGAGAAGTTAGTATTGCAATAATAGGACTGCAACGCCGTCACTTAGAATCTGCCCCCCATGTTCCACTAGTGGAGCAGTTTTGGTAAATCATGTTTGGCATTTGTCCATCTACCACTTTTACAGAGGCAGCTGGAGAGCCCAAAGGTTACGTTGATCTTATAGCGTTCTTCGGCAAGCCTTGGCGGTCATTGAAAACATCGTCGGTAGTTGGCGGAACACTTACGTGAGGCCAGGAGGGTACAGCCGAAACGTCTCGTAGATTACTTGGTCCAAGTATTCCAGCTTCTTCATTAGTGTATCAAAATCTAGTTTGCCCTGGAAGACAAATTGAGAGAGCAAGTTTTCGTGAACAGATGGCGTTAAGAAGAGAAAGAAGTGGGGCGTAGGGAAGGCACAACAACAACAACCTTTTTCCTTGTCTGCGACTCCCTCTGGAGAATGCTTGGCAGATTCCAAAGCTGCGCCATTCTCAAAAGCCTTGTGCCCCTCTACGCCACCAAAACCGCCACCAACCGAGCCCTCCAAACAATTCTCCACAAGTACAAGGGTACGGGCCAAGCTCTCATCGAAGACCTCAACAAGCAATACTTTGGCTCTCATCACCCACTCCCCGCCCTCAACCGATATTCAGGCCACCTTAATAACAAAATAAACGGCCTCATCACCTGTACCGATGAATACGCCCCTGTACGATCCATCACTGCATCCAGCGCACCAGGGGCAGGTAAAATCACCAATGCCATTCTGCGCAACTTTTCCGCCGACGCTCTTCACTCTCACACATATATTAGTGACCCACTATGGATTTTGCGGTATCTGCCGCCAAAATGGAAGCACGCGAAAATATCTTAATCTCAAAGCCTATCAAACCGCCACCCATCTCAGCACTTCAACGAATCTCCCTCACCTGCTACCTTGGAAAGCTGTTCAAACGGGTTTTTGTATACGCCTCTAGAACTCCATAGAAGGACACAACTTGCCCCCCCCCCCCCCCCTTTCATGTTTGGATTGCATCCATGCGTCTCCACTCAAGACACTGTCTCATACCTCAACGTACTCACTGGTATATCCTCCGGCGCTAAGCACCTCCTCCTAACCCTGAATATATACGTAGAATTCCGATTTTTTCCGAATTTACGGGCACCTCTATAAGAAACCAAGCCCTATCTTCCTAAAATTTTACAAACAACCCATTAAGGAGCGCATGCTTGTGCGAGTAGTTGGACTCGGTGTCCAGCATGATCCTTACCATCCCCACTCTTCGCACTACCATTCCTAACATTGCCCGCATGATTTGGCGCACAGCAGGAACCAATGTAACTTGTAACGATGCGTTTTTTCTTAAATTGTTGCTCAAGCAAGGCAACATGTTTAACACAACCATTTTCTTTATTAAGGCAAACGTACCCGCAAAGAATAATCTCGTACAACGCTCTTAATAGGATCTCATCATGCTCTAGCTTGTTGTACAGGAAGAAAGTGGAGAAAAAACAGTCGCCTAAAGAAAACTTCCCTGGTGGCAGATGTTGCGCTTTAATTCAAAGGCAAACGGCCGAGCGGAATTGTACGCGTGTTAGGTTGGTTGGTGCTTTCGCGAAAATGCAAGATATTGCATATAAGTTCACGTTGGGCATGCTTGGAAGGAGGAAGTAGCACGTAGTATATTTTGACAAAGTAGCGCAACCCAGGAGTCAGGAAGTTCTATATCAAGCATTCAATGCTGGCAGTTCGTTTTCCTCAATGTAACAGCGTATTCGAATCAGCGGAAGGAAATAGAGCTGCAATATTTTAATGTATAAGTTTTCTAACTTGTACACCCGCCATCTGCAACTTATCCTAAAACTGGTAAGAAATAGAAAGTGGTAGTATTTTTATTTATTAAGGCTGCGAAGCCATCAATTGTAAAGCCTGGCAGGAGTGCAAAAACCAGATATCATTCTGCATCACGGTTCAACAAAATAGAGAACAAGGAAAGCACATAATGAAAACCCAAACGCCTTGCGTTTATAGAAAAGACACTACAGAAGAAGAAAAATACCGCTCTTTCGACAAGAAAACAGGCCACAAGAAACCTTTTCCACCCGGATGTTGTCTTTGGAAAAAAAGAAAAGACAGCAGTTCACGCTTTGCTCTGCACTGAGGAACAAAGATTACTGCGTTTTGTTGGCTGCCTGCTCAACATGTTTTGTCATAAAGGATGTCAGCCGCGGATTCCGTCTTCGTTTGATTGTTCATGACATTGCGAGTCATTTTCGACCAGTACAACTTGCGGCGAGATTCAAGCATCTAGAACTCGGAGCAGTGGTGGAAACGCGTCCGCCACTTGCGTCGAAAAGGAATCTAAATGCTGTTACTATCCTATCTTTAACACAGTTTATATCTACCTCCTGATGCTGGTGACAAATGGCGTCAGCTTATTACACTAATGGGCGTACTTGGGAAGTGTAAGCTGCCGACATTGTCTTACTTGTACAATGCTCAGACTTTTTTTACAAGTTGAAGCCTGCTGAAGACCTTTGTGCATAGTAAAAATGAATAAAGATTTTTTGGTTTGGTTTATTCGGGTTTAACGCCCAAAAGCAACTCAGGCTATGAAAGACGCCGTAGTGAAAGGCTCCGGAAATTTTGACCACCTGGGGTTCTTTAAAGGGAGACTGAGGCGGTTTTCGAATCAGCTAATTTTTTAGGGTTTTGAAGTAGTGTCATTGCTGATCACGTCTGTGAAATTATTTTTTCGATTTTGTCCAGAACAGTGGCGCAATCACCAATTAAAAACGCGATGTTTAAATCTCCCGCGCCGCGCGCGACCGCAGGAGAGGAGAACAGCGGAGAGGGAAACCTCGTCCATGTCGGCCAACGTGACGTCACGTTGAGGAGCCGGGGATACTTCGGCGCGCCCGAGAGAGCTTTCAGCGCGCGTTGTTTCTCGTGCTGCATGCGTTGTTCCTCGTACTGCGTGCGTTGTGACGTACAAAGCGTGTCAGCCGACCTTGAGAATCAGATTCAACACGAGGTACTACTCTGCTTTCGTGTCCACGAACAACTACGCCCGCGACTGTGTCGTCTTCCACTGTTTTCCGCAAGATCATACGCTCGCAGCGCAAGCGCTCGCTGCTTTGACGAAGAATTCAAGCCGACCAAAGCAAGCGTACTCTGCTCGAAGCACTTTAGTGAGACCGGCTACATGCAGAGCTTGTCCCTAATGTGATCTCTGGAGATTTCGGTCGCGGCTGAACCATGACGCAGTTCCTTTCATTTCCTCGCGCATGAGAGGCGTGTCACCACTTCGAAGAAGCGCCTCTTCTAAAAGCAGAAATATGCTCACTAGAAACACGCCCCTGCAGAAACCTAATAGATGCTCAAGCATGTGTTGCTCTTCTCAGCTTATAGGTGCGGCCAGACCACCTGAGGCGTGCTCAGCAAGGCTCGGTTAGTGATTTTGTACTCGGTTCGACGTGTCCAAGCAAGCAAGCAAAGCAAAACACAATAAAGCAAAGCAAGCAAGCATTGAAGCTCTTCATATGCGGCATCTCGTTTAATCGTATCTAAGCGATTAAAATGAAAGCGATCGACGTTCTGATTTCGGATGCAAATTTAACAGAGAAATGAATGCCAATCAAGTTTTTGCAAAAAAACATCATGTCTCGCAACCTTAGTCGGTTTCTTCAAGTTGTGGCAGCGAACGAGTTGCAGCTAGCTTGGCTTTTAAACACACATATAGTTGGCCACTACTTCACTGAACCTAAACTGCAAATCTAGGAAGGGCGAACGTTTCCGAGGCAGCGATTAATATTTTATGGCATCTGCTGAACGCGCCACGAGTGAAGCAGCAGCCTTGTGCGCGTATTTAGCTTGGTTTCCAGCGCACAATGATTCCTTCAATATCCTGTGGTCACATGCCTCGCAGTGCTTGGCCACTGCGCTTCGCTAATTTTGACATCAGCTTTGTGCTGCCTCATCGTTTCCTTGAAATACTTTCTTGCCCCAACCTACGCCGGGTAGTGAGAATAGGATTTTTTGTACACAGCGCTTTGAGCCTTTTCTTTAGGATGACGCTCTTTCGGGCGAGCCAGGAGGCGTCCGGTGGTGGTAATTGACTTGAGTATTGTTCGCACCCCTTCCTTTCCGAGAATACCAGCCGAGGTTGTGCTGGCACCTTTTACGCATGATCTGCGTACGTGTCTTTCACGCTAGCGTATGCTTGTGCTAGGCGTAGAATTTTTTGCTCGTGTCTTTTTTGCTTTCAGGTGATACGTGGAATGAACAAACTGTAGTATCCTTTTCTTTGGAGGTCAGTAAAAAAAATAGTCGCCATATTCGCTATTACAATGCCACGGAAAGCTGCGATCTGCACTCAGCGCAGCGCCGGATCCGCATCGGCAGCTTCTCCAGTCCTCAAAATGACGTGACGACCTCGCTTGACCAATCACGGGCGGCGGCGCGGCGCGCTGCGTGCCCCGCGGCACAGGCCGCATATTTCTGCTAAAAAAGTCAATTCGCGCTTGTTTTTGCCTTATTTGGATGCGATATTCGAGCATACAGCATGAAAAACTATAGGTCGCCGCTGCCAGCCGGATTTTCAAAAAAAGTGCTTCAGTCTCCCTTTAACATGCACTGACAGCGCACAGCACCCGGGGCTCTAGAATTTCGCCTTCATCGAAATTCAGCCGCCGCGGTCCGTATCGAACCCGCGTCTTTCGGGTCAGCAGCCGAGTGCCGTAACCACTGTGCCACCGCGGCGGGACAAAATGAATAAAGAACACGGGAAGACAGATGGCAGCATCAAACTAAAGCGTAGGGAATGAAAGAGGGCCGCAGCATGCTGTACTAGCGCACAGTTCGAGAACGGCAACACGCTATAGGGAGAAAAGCACCTGACAGATGTACCGCGACCACGATAGGTAAGCCAGACAGCGGGAAGTCAGAACGTATTTCATCAATCTCAGTAGTGACGCATGCACGCAGACCAGCAACTTGGGCCTGTTTGTTGCTTACCTCTGTGCCCACGACATTGTGAATTTCTTGACGAACTTTTTCTTGCACATCCGGATACTTAGCCAGAACAAAAGTGAGGTAGCTCAAAGATGTCGCTATTGTTTCGTACCTGTGTTAAAGTGCGCAAACAGACAGGTAAGATTAGTGATCTCGCGAGCCTACAGGTAAGCAAGAAATGATCCTTCTTTCGTGTACGTCACGTTTGCTCGACAGTGAGGTTAATTTTGCCGCATGGCGCTCGTGTATGTGTTTGCGCTGTTTCCGCCCTTTCTATAAACCTTTTATACGAGGCTGTTAAAGGCAAGAAAAACACACAGCTCCACTGAATCCGACGCCGTGGCGACAGGTTAGAATTCCATTTGTGGCAGGTCTTGCAATATTGTGACAGGCTGCAACGAGTCGTACCTCAGCTCAGAGAAGCGATAAGCTGATGCTGCGCTTGTCTCTTTCGGTGCATTGTTCAGTCAGAGCACTTGTTGAAGAGGAAGGTCAAAATAACCGCGTTGTAATCAAAGAGGATCTTTCACTACATGCCTGGCTAGTTTATTGCGCGCAGAAATAAAGAACAGGTCAACTGCTGGTAGAAAAACCAACAAAGCGGAACCATTACGATCATTTTACATACGGTCTGTCAGTGTTAACAAGTGTGCAAGCTGGAAAGCCTTTAAGAAGTAGACTTAATTCCTATGGCTGAGAAAGATGCTAACCGCGAAGACAAGATCCAAGGCGTTCGCCGAAGCGAAAGCTAGTTTATTTATAATTAGTGTCGTGAGCTTTACACTAAAAAATTGCCATAAATTTCATACATTGCTTCATGGTGCATCAAGTGCAAAAAATTAATAAGGACATGTAGCAAGCTCCTGCAGCTGTGAAACGAGCAATACTATAAACTAGTTGTAGTGCTCTATACGAAGCAAACGATGATATACAAATGAAGTTATATAAGTGCTTTTTGAGGAATTTACCGTGATTCAGCTGACAACTTGTCTTGTGCCTGCGTCCCATTATTTCCCTGGTTGTTGTTTTCTTTTGCTAAAACATGAACAAACTCGCCCAGGAATTCACGCTTCTGAAGCTTCTAGGGGCGTTTCTAATTTGACGTCTTTCCACAAAGTAAAAAAAAAGCGTCTCATTCCTTTCACATTTGTCCGAATGATATTTATGGGCCAGATTTATGGGCACCAGAGCAGTAAGTCCCTTTTTACAAAGATATGTTCACTTTAATCAAACAATGAAAAATAAAGCCTCAAATTTTCATTCCCACATAGGTTAAGTTGCCAGGGAGATTAGAAGTTGTCGGATTCGGCATTTTTGAATGGCACTGCTCACTCTATTCCCTACCGTACACTCGTTCAAACACGATAACCTTAACTCAGCACCATCGTGTCGATGATGACAATCATGATATTTGAGGTTATTCTCAAAGCACCAGATGTACAGAAAAGAACAGCCTATTTCCACGTGGCTTGTGGAATTGACGAGTTTAAAATTCGTATAGTGTAGCAGCGGCAAACTTTTCTCTAGTCTTACCCGGCAATGAAGAGGGTGACTGCGCCGGTGATGACTTCAGCTGTGGTCAGCGACCTGGAATTGAGTACTTCTAGCGGAGAAAAAGCAGAGAACCAGTAGAAATATGCACTTCAAAAACATTGTCTGCAGAAGCCTTTTGGCGCTAGATGAATATATGTCACCAGCCTAGCGCTGAGGCAGCCCAAATTTACGCACAACTGTCTGTTTACATTGCATGCAGAACACGTATAAGCAGACAGCTGCTTATTTTGATAGCCTCCTTTAGGGGCAAAGTAATAGACCAAATTTGGGAGATTTCAGCTCGAGGAAAAATAATGTGTTTCGTGCAGTAGAGAAAATGAGCTCAACAAAATGCTTTGAGGAATGAAACGACAAGCGTGCTCCGTGCGATTCGCAGAAAAAGTTACTTTCTTTTCCGCTAGTCCCCATCCTGCAAAATTTATGCACAACTTTAGAGAAGTTATTTTCCTGTTCAGAAACCAAGCACAGGTGTACTCAAGGAATGTTAATAAGCCACTAGCTCCGTGCTAGTGCTGTTCATGTCATACCAGAAGCTTTTCATGCCAAATAATTCTGTCCTGTCACAGGATATCTGGTCGGTTCTTGTCGCTTACACAGCTTGTTAACAATCAACTGTTTTGACACTCGGCCCTTACACTTGATAGCACGGCGCTCCTTGCTCTTCAGTTGAAAAGTGTTATTTTAGTAATACAAAAATGTATCTTTGGCCTCCACCTACCACTTTCCAAGTTTGCCGAAAAGAGGTCGGTTTTAGAGTTTGCCTGCTACGATCCTGGGCCATCTTTTGAAAGTACTCAAACATGTCAACTTGTCACATGGAATGCGCTCCGCAGATGACTGCACTGGGGTCGCATGCGCAGGCAATAGTACGTTCACATGTAGTCTGCAGCATAAAGTCAGTTGCACAGCATAGTACAGCAGAAGCTGTTTATGGGACACCTTCCGCTGCCTATTACGCGTAGCTACCGCTGACCACAAGCAGATCTTCCCGAGAATCAGCTGATGAACCTGTCCACGCAATACCTTCGTTGTCAACCTAGGGGGAATTGCTGGCCTCTCCTCTTCTTCGGTGCTTGCCTCGAAACGTAGAACATGTATAAACTGGTCATTCAGAAGACCAATATGGCTCCCGATACGATGCTGCACATTTCCGACTTAAGTAATCTCATGCCACTGTTTGTTAAGCTAGAAGTTTAGTTCAGTGGTAACAGAACTCGAAGCGCTAACGAAAATACGCAGTGAAACAACACTGTTTTTTTTAGGTTGCCAGAAGCCTAGCATAAGATGATTCCTCGCTACATTTCTCCTTCCTAGATGCTTCAGCGGGTGAAGAGCTGCTAAATTTCTTCATCAGGTATAGCAAAGATAAAACACATCCTACCATTGCTTTTTTGGTTCTCCGTCCACTTTTCATCCTCGACGTGTTCAGCGTCCAGCAGATTTTGGAGTATATCAGGCTTTCGGTACTTGACAGAATTAGAGAAAACGTGATGCCCAGGTCAGTAAAAGACGGTTAATCAATTTAAAAGAGTCAGCCGATCCCAGGTTGTAGCACGAATGCTTACTCGTCGATCCCCATTGGGCAAACTCCACAATCAAACCTGGCATACTTCTATCCAAAGAAGCCTGCAAGCTTATAACGTATATAGAGATAGATGTTCTCATTCATCGTACAAAAATATTGGTATTTCCAGTAGGCTACATGGAATGGACATCACTGTATGGCAAGTTTGCCTTCCCTCCGTAGACAATTTGACCACAAATATACATAACTGAAACAGAACAACAGTACTTGTGATATCTTGTTGCACAAAACAATATATACGGTTGCGTCCAGCAATGAAGACAATGCTCACCGTGTTTTTTGTGCCCTATAAAGGACTGCACGTTAAGAAATCAATTACTTTCTAGCGTAAATACCGAGATCTTACGACACTCAAGAAGCCCCCCACTTATGACAAAAGGAACAAGAAAAAAGCAGCGAATGATACGTCAGTGCCTTCAGGAAGAGTAAGGCGCGTTTTAGCACGGGCATGAACTCTCCAAGGGGGTCGTTACTAACCCAATGGGTTCCTGATGATGCTTGCATTTTGACCGTGTCTTCCCAGGTTATGAAAGCGAATGCTTTACTAGTTTGTGAACATAAAAGAGTTGTGTAAAAAAACCACATGATGATTCCACGAATGAACCAATGTTAACGGGCTATTGATAACGAATTTGGTTACAATGAGTCACAAACCACTAGACCACTGCAGCAGGGGCCTAAGGTTTGGAGGAACCGCCTTCTCTAATCGAGGAGCAGGGTGGTTGGAGCTGGGACCAAAGGCGCTAGGTCCATGTTTACAGCGGTGAGCTTGCGGACGCCAACGCAAACTTCACAAAACTGAGGAAAGAGCACAGGGAAGCTAATTGCGTAACCACCTCACAACGTGCTCTTAGTCTCAGAAGAGAAACATAATCTCTGCAGACAACGCGGACTTGAAGAAAATAAAAACGGTGCAAGCGCTGACTTCAGCTGAGCTTCAGTGCAGGAAAAGCTTAATTTATACGCTCTAAAGGAAACGACCGCAGCCGGCCATCAAAGCGCTTATCCGTCAAGGCTCTGCACGTGGAACCCTTAAAAAGAAAAAAAAAACGGTGAACCAGTAATGAAGGGCATTGCCGGTACTTGTCTTTTGATTTTTTTTTTTTGGCGGGGGGGTCCCACGTGGCCAGCCTTTATGGATAGGTGCACTGATTGCCGGTACCTGTCGTTTTATTTTAGGGTTCTCTCTTGACGTATAAATTAAGCTTTTTTCCTTGTACTAAAGCTCAGCTGTAGTCTGCGCATGCCCCGTCTTCACTTCAAGTCCGCGTTATCTACCACGCTGTTGTCGAGGTGAATTTTACAGTGTATGGACATCGCATAGCACACTGGCTTTCTTTTCATTTCGCTTTCATTTAAAAATAGCTGGTTTTGCGACGATTTAACCTGCAAAAATTCCAAAGACACTAATGCACTGTGCTGGGTCTATTGTTGCTTTTATCCCGATGCTACATATTGCAGCGCCTTTCTTGTGGTTATATTTAGTGTGTTTAAAGTAGAAAAACGACTCAGCCTGTCAGGAGAGCCACTGCGGAGGGCTCCGGATAATTTCAATCACCTGGGCCAGGATCGAGCCCGCGTCTTTGGGGCCAGCAGACAAGCACCATAGCCACTGATCCGCAGAGGCAGTGGGACATGAGAATCTTAAAATGGACAGTGGCATGTCCACGTTGATCCGGAATGCGAGGGCTGTCCAGTAAAAACTGAGGCTCGGTGTAGTTTTCTTTGCTATGAGCTTGCTGCGTCATTTCTCAGCGTTTTTTGTGAGCGTTGTGGCTCCACCAATTTGTACCAGATGCCGCTTCGCTGTGGCTCGAATTCGGCGGCAGGAATATTCATTCAAACAGAAGGTAGTATTTCATCCCCTCGATGCGTACTGGTTGTGTGACCCATGTCGACCTTGCGTGAACAACGCTACGCTATCAAGTTTTGTGAGCTGCTTAGCAAAACGGCCACACAAAACTACGCCGATCTGGCGCTCACATGGTGAGGACACTATGTCTCGTTTGACTTGTTTTCGGTGGGTGAAGGCCTTCAAAGAGGGCAAGGAAGGCCCTGAATTGCAGGGAGGTGATGGTGCACCTGTTACAACCTTTTCTTAGGAAACCATCAAGGCAGATGATGTAATGGTCAAAAGTTATGGACGCCTGCCTGTCAGGAAACTTGCTCAATACGCGAAGATTTCAGTAGGAAGCTCCCACAAAAATTTGTAAGAAAACCTTCATATGTCGAGAATTTGTGCGCAGTGGATCCCCGCCTGCTTACGCCAGTCCAGAAACAAAACCGTGCAGTCGCTTGTTTTGACTGGAAGTGCTGTCTAGAAGAGGAGAGCGAAGACAGATGCAATACCGTTATTACTGCAGACGAGCCTTGGGTTTACTGCTATGATCCAGCCATGACGTGCCAGGTCGCTCAGTGGGTTGAAAAAGGACAGCCTCTACTAATGAAGGCTAAGGCGCAAAGGTCGGCAAACAAGGCAATGGTGATCACATTTTTCTACCACAAGAAATTGGAAACTGCTCAACGACAATGCAAGGGTTCACACTGCGAACAGTGTCGCTCAATTTCCTGCTCGGAAAAACATAGCAACAGTTATTCACACACCCTACAGTCCTGACCTGGTCCCTTGCGACTTATCCTTGTACATAATGGCAAAAAACGAACGGAAGGGCCGCTATTTTGATACGGCGAAGAATGCGGTTTTCAAGCACAAGCTTTGAAAAACGGATTCGTCCATGGTTTCCATGCTTGGCAAAAACAGTGGGACAAGCACATTTCACTGAACAAAGAGTACTTTGAGGGTGATGAAAGGCCTGATGAGTAACTTTCAGAAATAAATATATCAAGAATCAGCCTCAGTCTTTACTGAATAACCATCGTTTGTACCAAGCAATATTAGAAAGACAAGCCTTCAGACAGTTCAAAGTATTCAAGCGCAAGCTACGAGTCTTGCTTGGACTACCTAAATGGGCCTCAACGGCAGCCACTATTCTTGTCGCCGGGGAGTCTCCTGTTGCTTCATACATTGATGTTGAAACCATGAGAACGTACATTCGGCACCTCACGCGAGTTCCGAGTCATCATCTTGCAGCTCTTCCCGTACTCAGACCACATACTGCACTTGTAAAAGTAATTCAAGCTCATCGTGCCTATCTTCCATCGCAGTTCACCCATGCTTCAAGACCATGTTCACCCATATGGAGTCTCCACGAGCCTCGGGTATACCTTTCTATTCCGAGAATCACTAAGAAATCTCAATTATCACTGCCTTCTCTCAAACAAACGACACTGCATCATCTGCATTTTAACCATAAACACTGCATACATGTCTACACAGATGGCTCAGTGACTTCAAGAAGTTGTGCTGGGTCTGTGGTGATACCGGCCAGGCCTATTTTAATGAAAGTGAGGACTACCTATCTCACCTCTTCAACTGGTGCAGAACTGGCTGCCCTATGGGCTGCAGTTCAATTCATCAGTCAAGAATATGCACATGGCTGGATAGTTTTCACCGACTCTAAAGCAGCCCTTAAAGGCCCGCAAGCTGCACTACGCCGCGGGTCACACGAACAACTCTTTGCAGAAATCCGCAAGCTGTACCTGACGTCACACTGAAAGGACATCACATAATTTTCTAGTGGCTCCCGGACCACTGCGGTATTTATGGAAATCAACAGGCCGACGAAGCTCACAATAACGGAATCCCTGTCAATATCCCTATAACGAGAGCTGACGCAGCGTGTGGGCTTCGCTCGTTGATGCTGGAGCTCACACTTTCAGCATGGAACACGGGAGAATTCTGCAACCGACACCTCAGGGCATTCGACCCTGGTCTGCGCCTCCGTCTTCTATGTGATGTAGCGCGTCGTGAAGCAGTTACTGTGTCGTCTATGGCTCCGCGTTGCCCTTCACAAATCACTATGCCTTCCTGATCGCGATAGCCGACAGCCCTTCTTGTGTAAACTGTGTATGTGAAGAGACGATCACTCATCTCTTGTGTGAGTGCCCTCCCTGCCTTCGTAGCCGAAAGACATAAGCTGCGTTGTGCTCTGGACTGCCTTGATCCCCGCCCTTTCACAGAGGCCAAGATCCTCGGTCCGTGGCCCCAGCAGTCGTCTGCCATCAAGGCTTACAACACTGCTTTGTTTTATGAGAGAAACTGCCTTGATTGACAGATTGTGACTGTGTTTCCCGTTCCTTCTCTCTTCCCTCTTAATTCCCCTCATTCCCTTACCCTGTGAAGGGTAGCCAACAGGAAAGCTTTCTGATTACCATCCCTGCCTTTCCCCTCTCTCTGCATCTAAACAGAGCCAGTATATCAATATGGCACTTATTGTGACCTGTTGTATTATTGTGATGTAACGCCCCCCCCCCCTTATGTAATGCCCCACCAGCCAGGGGTCTTTAAGGGTCAATAAATGATAAATGATGATGATCTATCTATCAATCAATCTATCAATCTATCAATCTATCAATCTATCAATCTATCAATCTATCAATCTATCAATCTATCAATCTGTCTGTCTGTCTGTCTGTCTGTCTGTCTGTCTGTCTGTCTGTCTGTCTGTCTGTCTGTCTGTCTGTCTGTCTGTCTGTCTGTCTGTCTGTCTGTCTGTCTGTCTGTCTGTCTGTCTGTCTGTCTGTCTGTCTGTCTGTCTGTCTGTCTGTCTGTCTGTCTGTCTGTCTGTCTGTCTGTCTGTCTGTCTGTCTGTCTGTCTGTCTGTCTGTCTGTCTGTCTGTCTGTCTGTCTGTCTGTCTGTCTGTCTGTCTGTCTGTCTGTCTGTCTGTCTGTCTGTCTGTCTGTCTGTCTGTCTGTCTGTCTGTCTGTCTGTCTGTCTGTCTGTCTGTCTGTCTGTCTGTCTGTCTGTCTGTCTGTCTGTCTGTCTGTCTGTCTGTCTGTCTGTCTGTCTGTCTGTCTGTCTGTCTGTCTGTCTGTCTGTCTGTCTGTCTGTCTGTCTGTCTGTCTGTCTGTCTGTCTGTCTGTCTGTCTGTCTGTCTGTCTGTCTGTCTGTCTGTCTGTCTGTCTGTCTGTCTGTCTGTCTGTCTGTCTGTCTGTCTGTCTGTCTGTCTGTCTGTCTGTCTGTCTGTCTGTCTGTCTGTCTGTCTGTCTGTCTGTCTGTCTGTCTGTCTGTCTGTCTGTCTGTCTGTCTGTCTGTCTGTCTGTCTGTCTGTCTGTCTGTCTGTCTGTCTGTCTGTCTGTCTGTCTGTCTGTCTGTCTGTCTGTCTGTCTGTCTGTCTGTCTGTCTGTCTGTCTGTCTGTCTGTCTGTCTGTCTGTCTGTCTGTCTGTCTGTCTGTCTGTCTGTCTGTCTGTCTGTCTGTCTGTCTGTCTGTCTGTCTGTCTGTCTGTCTGTCTGTCTGTCTGTCTGTCTGTCTGTCTGTCTGTCTGTCTGTCTGTCTGTCTGTCTGTCTGTCTGTCTGTCTGTCTGTCTGTCTGTCTGTCTGTCTGTCTGTCTGTCTGTCTGTCTGTCTGTCTGTCTGTCTGTCTGTCTGTCTGTCTGTCTGTCTGTCTGTCTGTCTGTCTGTCTGTCTGTCTGTCTGTCTGTCTGTCTGTCTGTCTGTCTGTCTGTCTGTCTGTCTGTCTGTCTGTCTGTCTGTCTGTCTGTCTGTCTGTCTGTCTGTCTGTCTGTCTGTCTGTCTGTCTGTCTGTCTGTCTGTCTGTCTGTCTGTCTGTCTGTCTGTCTGTCTGTCTGTCTGTCTGTCTGTCTGTCTGTCTGTCTGTCTGTCTGTCTGTCTGTCTGTCTGTCTGTCTGTCTGTCTGTCTGTCTGTCTGTCTGTCTGTCTGTCTGTCTGTCTGTCTGTCTGTCTGTCTGTCTGTCTGTCTGTCTGTCTGTCTGTCTGTCTGTCTGTCTGTCTGTCTGTCTGTCTGTCTGTCTGTCTGTCTGTCTGTCTGTCTGTCTGTCTGTCTGTCTGTCTGTCTGTCTGTCTGTCTGTCTGTCTGTCTGTCTGTCTGTCTGTCTGTCTGTCTGTCTGTCTGTCTGTCTGTCTGTCTGTCTGTCTGTCTGTCTGTCTGTCTGTCTGTCTGTCTGTCTGTCTGTCTGTCTGTCTGTCTGTCTGTCTGTCTGTCTGTCTGTCTGTCTGTCTGTCTGTCTGTCTGTCTGTCTGTCTGTCTGTCTGTCTGTCTGTCTGTCTGTCTGTCTGTCTGTCTGTCTGTCTGTCTGTCTGTCTGTCTGTCTGTCTGTCTGTCTGTCTGTCTGTCTGTCTGTCTGTCTGTCTGTCTGTCTGTCTGTCTGTCTGTCTGTCTGTCTGTCTGTCTGTCTGTCTGTCTGTCTGTCTGTCTGTCTGTCTGTCTGTCTGTCTGTCTGTCTGTCTGTCTGTCTGTCTGTCTGTCTGTCTGTCTGTCTGTCTGTCTGTCTGTCTGTCTGTCTGTCTGTCTGTCTGTCTGTCTGTCTGTCTGTCTGTCTGTCTGTCTGTCTGTCTGTCTGTCTGTCTGTCTGTCTGTCTGTCTGTCTGTCTGTCTGTCTGTCTGTCTGTCTGTCTGTCTGTCTGTCTGTCTGTCTGTCTGTCTGTCTGTCTGTCTGTCTGTCTGTCTGTCTGTCTGTCTGTCTGTCTGTCTGTCTGTCTGTCTGTCTGTCTGTCTGTCTGTCTGTCTGTCTGTCTGTCTGTCTGTCTGTCTGTCTGTCTGTCTGTCTGTCTGTCTGTCTGTCTGTCTGTCTGTCTGTCTGTCTGTCTGTCTGTCTGTCTGTCTGTCTGTCTGTCTGTCTGTCTGTCTGTCTGTCTGTCTGTCTGTCTGTCTGTCTGTCTGTCTGTCTGTCTGTCTGTCTGTCTGTCTGTCTGTCTGTCTGTCTGTCTGTCTGTCTGTCTGTCTGTCTGTCTGTCTGTCTGTCTGTCTGTCTGTCTGTCTGTCTGTCTGTCTGTCTGTCTGTCTGTCTGTCTGTCTGTCTGTCTGTCTGTCTGTCTGTCTGTCTGTCTGTCTGTCTGTCTGTCTGTCTGTCTGTCTGTCTGTCTGTCTGTCTGTCTGTCTGTCTGTCTGTCTGTCTGTCTGTCTGTCTGTCTGTCTGTCTGTCTGTCTGTCTGTCTGTCTGTCTGTCTGTCTGTCTGTCTGTCTGTCTGTCTGTCTGTCTGTCTATCTATCTATCTATCTATCTATCTATCTATCTATCTATCTATCTATCTATCCATCCATCTATCTATCTATCTATCTATCGTATGTACCCGTTTTGCTATCAATCACAACAATCCCACTTCAATACTGTTTCAAAGCAAGTCATGCGCGCAAGCCATATCCTCTTCCATCTTCAATATCTTCGGACGAGAGAAGCAGTGCTTATTTTGAAGCAGAGACTTATTTTTTAAGCGCAGCCATCCGTTTTTTCCTTGTGAAGTGTGCAGTAGACAGCCGCAGTGTCATATGTGCGCGTACATATGACTCGAGATTAAAATTTTCAAAAACACGGAGCAACTTCCAAAGCGAATCACCACTGTGGTTTTTCATTCTAAAGATCGCCATTTTTTACCAACTTTCACAGCCGTCGAGAAGCCGCAGGGCATTATATAGGAATAAAATTTGGCGAAGAGCATAAAGTAACTGTTCGCTTCTTGCAAAAAATTGATCTTCGTCCATATTAGGACGCACACCTTTCATCCAACCCTCGGCCATTTAGGCAGCGCAAGAGAAAAGCGGTAAATTTTCACATTGACACATGCTAAGCAATTCAAAACCGTGAAAAAGACATCACCAACAGCAGCCATGATTGGTCGCTGTGGGATCTTTACAAAGCCTCTACATGATTAAAATTTTTCTACTCACCGAAAGGTCCCTTCTTCGTATTTCGATTATTTTGGCTGTCTCCCGTGTGACCTTGTCAACGTTATCAATAACGAGGGAAAGCCAGGAGAGTGGCTTCGCTAAAGGACCGAAGGCAGTTGTACTTTCTGGAGAAGGAGCCACACAGGCTACGTTACGAGCGATGCGCTATTAAAATCAAATTCTTTAAACATTTATTACTGCATAAAGTTGCGCTAGTTTGCAGGTCATGATGCAATACAGGGCGCAAGAAGACAAAATACTGAGAAGAATGAACGAACACTAGTACGGCTTGGAAGTGATACTAATTGCAAAGCTTCACTTTCAATGAGCACGCCCTCTCTTTTTAAGGATATGATGTAAGAAATGCAAGTGCTGAACACGATGAGGCTTGATTCCTGATTTAGAAATGCTATAAGGAAGCCCGATTAAATTGCATTCAGTTCTCTTGTACTGCACTATAGGAGGCGAATCCGCCAGCGTGCACCACCTTCCACACGACTTGCCCTGTATAAGCAAGGCAATTATCAGTCATGCACAGCGGCAGTATAATTAGAGCACCATCGCAACTACAGTGGGGGGCTTTCATGGTAAGTGTAAGCCTGAAGCCATATGTGATGCCATCGAATTCTATGCCAAGCTCTCGTCTACTCTTCCAATTCTGCCAAAGTCTCTTGCACATAAGCCACCTGTCAGTATAGCATTCGAGGGACAAAGTCGAGCGAACCAAACAGCTGCCGTCCCGATTGCTTCATCAAATCTGCAGCGCGCCAGGGTGACACACCACCTAATATGCGCCTTTCTAAGGAGTTACTTGTGAGGGAGCACAGGGTCGACCTCAAAGGAGAAAGGGTGCTTAGCAACGCAGAAAGGCTGAGATTAGTTACTGCAGTGAACACTGTATGGATGAACACAGCAAATCCTAACCATTTTCTGGTTCGCATTACTTCGGACTAGAAAGCCTGCAGCGCATAGTTTAAGATAATACTACCGCACTGAAGAGAAGTGTCCGTAGAGTGTAGACTCACGTGCGACCATATGTAGAGTGCCCGTCATCAGCTTCCGGGATGCAGACTTCGCGATGGCTTCAAACGGGTGTCCTGACGTTCCCTGGAATCGCTCGTCCAAACCGAATGAGCCGCGGAACATGAAGTCCAATGCCAGCTGCTCGTACTTGTGCAGCATGTCCACCTCCTCGCCAAGTTTGGCGTGCTCCTCGAGTAAGCTCAGCAGGAGAGCGACATCCTCTTCCAGTAGAGGCATCATCTGTAGACGTGAAAAACTCAATATAAAATGTGTGCCAAAGAAATCCCTCGCGTCAGGCACCGCCGTTTATGAGAGGCACGCGGTAACAACATTATTCGATATTTGTAATGGCAATGACTCGCACTTATTTTCGCGAAAGACTTCTCAAGAAGGTCTTTTCATTGCATTGTATCTTCTAGTGTGCCTGCGATGGAAATAAACCAGCTCCGCTTTAAGCATTATAGCTAGGTTAAAGAGTTTCTTTCATCGTATAGCACGTTCTTCTGATGCTATCAAAGGCGAAGACGGAGCCGCACAAAATCTCCCGTGTCTAAAACACGGCGGCAGCGAAAATTACGTGTTTTAAAAACTCCGCGGCCTTTTTGGATGTACTCATTGCAGACGTGCACAACTTATAGGGCCCTTATACGCCGCAGCGGAAATTTTATGTCCAGAAGCGAAAGGCAATATTGCAGGCTCTCTCTCTGCCGAGAGCACATGTAAGCATGAAATGTTTTACAACCGCAAAGTAGTAGCGATAAATCTGCAGTGATGTGGAAGGCGCTAGCGGCATTCTTGAAGTCCGCCTCGACCGCGCAATGCCACACCACACCTGACCGTCAAGCACTACTGCCGTCGACCGTTTTGAAGCGAACAACAAGCTATATACGAACGAGCTCACTATCACAGCGCTAGGCTGTGAGATTACTGAGTCCCGAGTCAAACCGACCATTTTTTGAAGCGCACATTTTTCGTGACCTCGATAAAACTTGAGTTGAGTCCTCCGTTCGAACAAAAGTGTAAAAACACCGAGAAAAAAAGTAGACAACGAGTAGAGCCTTCCCTTCACAAAACCGCCTCTTTCCCTTGGATATTCGGCTCAAGCCGCACTCATACGTGTTCGTATAAATGTGAGGAAAGTCTCCCTCCTGCCAAACACAAACAAAGCATTCGTTTTTGACTAACGCCTCCAGGGCGCACAGAAACGCAACCTTATCATTTTAGCCTTCTAAGCAGCTCCCTGTGGGTGCTAATCACCAAAACCGCGCACTTCGATCATTGTAAAGGCTGTCATCACAGTTCCGCGGTAATACCCCCGGAAACCTCGGCCCAGATGCTCCTAGACGCGGAAAATTCAGTGCAACGCGCTGCCTAAGCCGCATCCGGGAGAACATGTTTACATAACACCAGCTGCTATAAATATCTCCTGTTTGGCGCTGACTACTTCAGCACTGGCCCCTTGCCATGATATCTGTAGACAAAGAGACATCACAGCGAACACAACACAACTGACACCTAGGCATGTGACCGTACAGCTGCACTCAATTAGGCGAGTCCAGAGCTAGGCAGCCATATACTAATACCGTAACAATGGTAATGACATTAAAATCCACTCTATCATATCACTGCTTTCTCTATCTGGTGCCAATAGTGCAAACTGTGGCTAATGGAAGGAATTAAATTTTATTATTCTGCAATTAATGTTGTTTCTGCATTTCTGCCACTTTCCTCTCATCCTGTTTCAGAAACATTTTGAGAAATTTTACAAATTCCGTGTTTTCTTACATGTTTTTAAAAGTGGATTTGAAAAAGTGTAGAGAATATTAAAATCTGGATATAGCGCTTGTAACTTTTTTGTCGTAGAGCTGCTCTTCATACACATGAAAATCTGAATAAACAAAGAGAGAAAAATGATTTATTCCAAACATTTTGTAAAACTTAAGCTGCCGCCAATCAAGCTTTTTGCTCTGGAGATACTGATTTCATCACACAGTTGTATCGGACGCACAGTTGTAAGAAGTACATGGCGGAGCATATTACACCATGTAAGTAAATTGAAGAATTGTTTTTTTTTTGCTCGAACTTAATAAATGAGAATAAATCTGCTTACTTCTCCACCTGCCGCATATACAGCTACGGCAGCTGCCAAAGAAAGCTTTCTTCAGACAACCCGATGGCCCCCACCACACTTTTTCGAGCAGTGACAGCTTGGGTTATATCATTAGTTGAGACCGTGTCACAGCGAGAAAATTTCGAGTTTCTTAGGATCACTTAATCAGGTAGCCTTCATTTTTAGCTTCGTATATTTGTGGCGCTTTATTTGCACGGACAGTTGACTTTCCTTCTGCAGTGTTATAAGGTCAGCCTTCTCGTTCTTTCTTGCGAGTGGTTCTCTAGTGTTTTAAATTCATATGATGGAAGTTTTGCCCAAGCTTGAAATAAGTAGTGAGGCCTGCGACCATGAGCAAAAAGTAACCACATGACTACATGATAGCACAGCGGAATAACCACAGCACTTTGCAGCGACGTTAACTGGCAAAGTCTAGAGTGTAGGAAGACAACTTACCAGCTTTAGTTTCGCTGCGCTAAAGCCACTGGCCACCGTGTTCCGGATGCTTTTCCACTTGCAGCCGTCCAGGTATATTATCGACTTCCCCAAAAAGGGATGCATTTTTTCCACCATCATGGTGAGCTAAGAAAGAAGAGAAAGTTTTGTTTTTAGGGCACCTTTTGTCACTTGAGGCTCCTTCCTGTGCCGTCCTCCAGGAATGCGTGCCAGGATAAGGAACAGCATTGACAGGAAAAGAAAGCAAAAACATGGGAGTCACTTCAAAAGAGCCCCAAAGCAATACGAAGCCTAACTGTATTATCGAGTGCTATCCAAGGTTGAATAATGTGTTCCGATCGTTAAAAACAGAAAATTGAGCGAATACAAAAGGCACCCCCTTATTGCAGCTTGCGTGAGAAGACTGATGTCCCAAGGTGCGCTTGGTAGTTTCTAATTCGAGCCCTGGTTGCTACTATGCCTTCCAACTTGGGGTGGTTTTGATTCGCTTACTGTCCTGCAACACATTTGTCTCAAAATTGCATTCGGTCATTTTTTCTCTTTACTTTAACTCTAGTCATTACAAGAGTTGTATTGGTCTCCTGAGGATTGATGCTCCAGATTATCTCACAAGTAAGGATTGCACCTTGCCGTATCTTTCCCGAAACAGGTTCTTTTGAGATCTTCCGCTGCTACCGTGGTTAAAGACTTTAACGAAGAAGAATCTAGTCGTCTTCCTCGGTCGGCTTTTCTTGCCGTTCATTCTGATTAACAGTTCGCTGTTATTCAGCATACTCTCTGGACCGTCAATGCCAGAAGACTTTTGTGGTGTCCTGCTTTCGGGTCCGCAGTATTTGAACGGGTATGTTCATTTGGTCAGTTTTGTTCTCCCCCATGCTTGTGAATACCATCACGCGTATTGCTGCCTAGAAGAAGGCAGGATGAAGAGGTTCTTTTTCTTCCTGTTCGCAGTAGACGTGCATTAAAGGTATTGAGTTCGAGACAGTTTCTGTGTCTACAGAGGTCGTAGCTAGCAAACTTGAAACCAATAACCGTGTTGAGCGCAAATTTTGGCTGATGGCACCAGCCGATTATAAAAGCCACCCCACCATGGACCACACACCACTATGGACTTCCATTCTATGCATGGCTCAGCAAAGTAGTTAAGCGCCTGTGGTTTCCGGAGAGAGTTTCAGACTTATAAACGTTTTCTACTGGAATCTTTCAAGGAAAGCGCTTTGCCACTCCACATGGCTCTAGGTACACCTCTTATTCAGATGAACGCCTGATGGTCATCAAAAATGACTCCGCTGTCATGTCTCTCGCAAACTCCAAACGAACTTCTCATGTTTCGGTACAAGTGAAAGGTGTTAAATAGGAGTTTACAGCGAGTTTTCTCCTTTTACCAGACGTGGTCCTGCAAATTCCACTCCTGTGACGTCAAAGGGTTGAGGCTGGGCCACTATATAACACCGAACCAGTGCAGTTACTTCAGTGATTGATCGTTCATTGTAGAATTGAAAGGCTACGCAACCTCTGATGATTATTTTTACTAGCTAGCAGGCTTGTACAGCACAGTACTTATCTCTAAACAATACCATAGTATTTCGCACTTCTCCGTGTAGCACTTGGTGGTGTACTTGACGCACGAGCAGTTGTGCCCGGCGAAGTCGGCTACACAGTAGAATGGGATACCGTTCGTCGTAGGGCTTGTCACTTTGTCAAAGACTGCCACTTATTCGAAGAATACGGTCCTTGTAAGTAAGAACTGGAATGTCGCTCAGTGTCTAGTCTGGTGGAAAGCGATCTCCTCTTTTCACGCACTGAATTTCGCTCTTCAAGCCTTCTCGCTGAGCTTGCCGTAGTATCTCTTGGCGACGTCCAGTTCAAACGCCGTCAGTGAACCTTTGTTAGCGTTCAAATGTCGTAACTTGTTGATATACCGTAGGACCCATACTAACACTCGGCACACTCTTCTTGCTTTGCTGTGCCGAACTGCGTCTGACAGCGTTGGAACTTCAGGGACACTTGTCGCTAGAAGGATTTTCACTCTTCTTCTTTCTCCATCTACTCCGAATGTTCCTTGGAAGCGAGGAGCGCGGCCGGGTGTGTTCAGTCGCCTTCATCCATGGTGATTCTTCCCACGAAATGAAACTCTAAATAATCTGATCAGCTATAACACTTCTGGTCATGAGATCCGCAGGAATCTCTGATCTAGGACAATGTTTCCGCGCATAGGTGTCGGTTTCGGGCTGAAGTTTCTTTACACGCTTCCTTGCAGACTGTTTCCATTAAGTGGGCTCTTCCGTGATCCAAAACAACGCGATTGTCTAATCAGTCCAAAAATGTGTCGCCCGTCATGGCTCCTTCAGGCTTGTCTGCACGACACGCCATCAGTTCCAGCCTCGTAGGATCGGGATGACCTTTGGCTTGCTAATTGTGATGATCGAAGTTCTAATCTCATCCGCTTTTGTTGCGCACATGTATGCTACTGGGCTGCTTATAGCAAAGATGTCCAGGTCTGTTTTCATGGCAGGCTCGATTGCGCCTAATTTGTAGCAGCGCTGCGCTTTAATCCTTTTCAATTCGTGTAGTGCCTCGCCCCACCGCACACACTTTGTGTTCAGATCGCGTAGTAGGATAGCATATCATTCTACATTTCTTTCCACAGCTCTTGGATTAAAGCCTTTGTCAAGACAGAGAATGCATCTAGATATTCAAGTCTATGATGCAGTCTTCCTGTGGTCTTGAGGAGAGACCTTTTATTGCTTGTTCCAGGCTTAGGTAGCTGCTGGACTGTTGTGTGATTGTGATGTTGTCTGTTTTGTGATTCCATGGCAGCCCTAACAACCTAAGAACAACCTTGCTGGTATCTTAATTTTATTGCTTCACAGTCATCCGTCGCAAATGCTCATTTAGTGTATTGTTGGCGTAGGCCCACTTGTGCACTTGCATAAAGGCCACGCTTAAGAGGTTCCTAGCTTTTTTATAAATGCGAGAAAGACACAGCACTAAAAAAAGAGCATAGGCATGGTAAAAGAACGGGACAAGCTCTGTACTTTCAAAAAGCTTTATATGGAGAAGAGCGTTTATATAGGGACTCCGTTACCCATGCGCAAAGGAGCGGACCGCAAACATCCACGTGTTTATAGATATGAATGAAGAAAAACCATTTCGCTTCGGTGAACAACAATTAACCTGTCACTAGAGCAATCATCTCCTCGTTCTTTTTATGAAAGGCTTCTAGAAGTTCACGTTCTGTTTTGTCACGACGCTTCATTAACACTTCAAAATCAGGACGATGGGGCTGGCAGGTGACTGGATTTTTTTTTTCCGAGCAGGCTTTCAGGCTTTCCGAGCAAGATGGGAACCTTATTTTGATAATTGCGCTCCAAGCAGTTTGTAATCTCCCTTTCGGCAAGTGATATGCGAAGTGCAATTGTTGGCATGCACTGTGAGTCGCCAGTATTTACTCCTACTGGTCCTTGAATGCACCGCCAAAGGCAATATCGTCCGCTAGGAGTTTCCCGTTGAGCTGCGTGTTTCTTCTAGTTACAAGTTCCCAGTGATACCCTGACCCAATGAGGAGATTGTCGTCATCTTTTTTTTTTATCACAGGTCCTGCTGGCCAAGCAAAGGTACAAGTAGATTGTTTATCTCAAGAGCTCCTATGTGATGAATCTTCTGGTTTTGCATGGTCAGCGACACAACTACTTTATTACACTCATGCTGATTTATGTCCACCGTATAAGCGACCTTTCAACGTTTCATTGCCAAGATCTCTGCAAACGAGTTTTCCCGATGCTCGCTTCGTAATGAATGAACGTTGGCTTTCGCTTTCGAAGAGAGTACGTAAGCAGACCGCTTTGGTTTCACCGGCACACAATATCACTACCGTGTGTAGGGGTACTTCTCGTTTGTGCGTTTCTTCCGTCATAGATTTCAAATTTATTGGGGCCATTACCCCATCAGACACACTAACTTTGACTTTCTAATACACACTGTTGCCGCATGCCACCCTGCGCAGTTAATGCATTTAATATTGCTTCCGCGCTAGTAGGAAAAGAGATTTTATTACATGGAGTGGAAGCAGCACCTTCCCGAAGAAAGCATTGTCCTGCATTGTCCATGAAATAATAGCACGCCAGGCGGCGCTTCGTGCCTGTTTTAATACAAATGAAACAACAATCTGTTCTTCCTGATAGCTGCAGTGCAGCTGCTGAGGATTTTGCTTTTGTTTTAATGATGTTATTTTAATTCCCAGTTGGTTTCAACGTCTTGAGCATTGATGCCTGGTGCTACTTGCTTGCCCCTTGCTGTGAAAGCAAGCTCTTCCAGCTTTGCGCTTGAATCCTCAGAAATTGAATTAACTTTGACAATAAAGACGGAGTGTAATTTGCAGCTGTTTCTGTTGACAGTACGCACGGAGATACAGCTCGCTTCGTGCGCCGTGCTGACGTTTCCAAGGCCTCCTAATACATGACGGCTCGGTGACACTCGAGCAATATTTCTTTCCGCAGCGCGCGCTGTAGTAGGAGTAAACCAGTGCGAGGTAGGCGACCTGTTTCCGGACGAGCACCTCCAACACACAGGAGAAAGACAAGGGTATCGCATAACTGTCAGAGGGAACGTATGTCTTTAGTGATTCCAAAAGGTTCAAGGTCTTAGTCCTTTTCCATGTGAGCGTGTTCGATAGCATCACTGAGCCGAAGCGCTATTTCAGCAATATGGCGTCGTCCTAGTACTTCGATGCTAGGGAAAGGCCCTTGTGCGTTCTTGCTGCTTCGACAGTCACAACACATTTTTAAGTATCCGAAATTGTCCAAGGTTGTAGTCCGTTCATCCTTCTGAACCATTTCCTCGTACTGTACACTTAAATTCTTGACACGACACATCTTTGCCGTCAAATTTTTCTAGCTGTAATTTCGGAAACTTCACCTGGCATGTTGGGGTTGCCACGCTTGCATTGTTGCTTACACAACTGTAAGCAGGCCACACGGCGGGTGCCCGGCACGCCTGCACTACGTGGCGATGACAAAGCGGGTCGTCAGGTCTATCTACTCCAAGTATGCCCAGAGGTTCGCCATTGTTCTGTTGTCGCGGTTGTGCGCACTATTACGCGGCCGTAGTAATGCTCTGAGATTGTCCGGAATCATTTCCAGCGCCCTGTACGCCGTGAGCATCACGCAATGCGACCCCGCCGAAGCCGGTGGTCTCATCGCAATGTGTCGTTCCAAGTCGCTGCGCTCGGTAGTACTGGGCGACGGCTTCGCAGTTTTTCTTCGCTGTTCGTGGGCGTCGTATGCAGGCAGTTGTTTTTAGTTTGCTCTCGACGAAAATCCTGGTCTGAGCACCAGTTTATCATGTCCATCATGCTCGGACAAAAATTTTGAAAATTGGAAAATTGTTACTCTTATGGAATCATCAAAGATGATGGCTCATTCTTCTGATATGTAGCAAAATCTTTCTTTTAAATTGTTTCCATAGATCGAATCGAACAGAAAAGACTGCCTTAGAAACCAACAGAAAAAAAACACTTTTGACGGCACCAAAAACGTCAACAGAAAAAAATTGCGAGACCGCCATCTGATGCTCTGCGAATACATTGATTGTTAGTGTGAAATCTTACATTATATGAAAAAATTGCGTTCATAAAAGGTATACACCTCAAAAATGGCGTTGTCCAGAATTTTTGGGTATGATTATGTCGCGTTTGTTAAAAAGATACAACTTCATTTAGCTACCAAATGACATCCGTTTATCTCATGTTGCGTGAGACGAGTGACGTCCCAAGTGGCACTCGGTAGTTTTTCTTTTGAAGCTTCCTTTGCATAGCTTCGCTTGCCTTTCGACTTGGAGCAATCCTGTTTCAGTTTAGGTTCGCAACTTAATACCTCGGCTTAGCAGAGCAGGCTGCAATCAGTAAATGCTTTAATGGAGCAATGACCCGACAAAACGTTCCCTCTGACTTTACAGATGGTCTGTCCGCGTCGGGCAGCCTATGACTAGGCAAAACAGAACGCGTACTCAGATCTGAAGCTACACAAAACTGTTGCTAATTGCGGCTACAACTTTCTGTAGCAATTCATTGCGACTGCAGCTGAACCTTGTTAAGCTGCTCAAGCAGAAGCGGAACCTTCCATCTGACGTCTGCAAACTGGAAGCCGATTCGGGAAGGTTTTCAAACCTTAGAATGACGCTTGACTCAGGTGCACTTCTGTTGTCCAAACGCTCGGCTACCACACAGCTGAAAAGACGAGCAACAGCCGGTCACGAACCGTGAGCGAATAAAACGAACTTTCAACCGAACTGGAGGAATTTATGGCGGGAAAATAATTTTTATACCTGATTAGGGCACCTAGAGCATCTAGAGTATGGTTTACGAAAATTGTAAATCGTTTTTTATTTCATATTTGGGGTGGTGTTTCCTTATTGTTTTGTAACAATGTAGTGTCTTTCTGATGCTTGCATTTTATTGAATTATCTTTGAAATTAAAAGCTTTTTGTTCCTTTTATGCTTGTCAAGTTGTATTCACGGTACCATAATTTGCATGGGAAGCAAGGCTGTTTTTCGTCATGTTCTTTTTTACTTTTCTTCTTTTCTATTAGACGTGCTTTACTACAATGAAAAAAGTTCTTTCGCGCCTACGAGTGAGTGAGTGAGTGAGTGAGTGAGTGAGTGAGTGAGTGAGTGAGTGAGTGAGTGAGTGAGTGAGTGAGTGAGTGAGTGAGTGAGTGAGTGAGTGAGTGAGTGAGTGAGTGAGTGAGTGAGTGAGTGAGTGAGTGAGTGAGAAACATTTCATTGCACAAGCCATGTCTCTGTCGTGAGCACCAGATCCCCAGTTAGGTTAGGCCAAAGCTCGGGGGTAGGGGGGGGGCGGTGCAGTGGCAGCTATCGGGTCTAGAGCTCTGGTGACATGGGGTGAATGAGCGGTGGTCTGTGGTGAGATGCTCAATACATCGTACGTTTATTTTATTGCTCGAATTATTGATGATACTTTTCTGCCAAAATACAAGAGAGACTATAGGTTACGCACCTAACAACGGCGCTTTCGAGATTTTATCACGTTCCGTTTTGCATATTTGCTGCTCACCAATGGTGGCGAAAAGCTGGCATGAAACTAGAATAAATTTCATAACGTTCATGTAATTCATTTGGGAAGTTCGCTTTCAACGGTAAAAAACACCATTCTCCGGCGTAGTTGCGAAGTCGTCACACTGAAGAATCCTGGTGCACTTCTTACTTTATATACGTCTATTACAATCAGAGTAAAGGTTGTTTTCTCGTAACAAACACATCTCAGAAAAGCCTATTTACTGTATATCATAGGTTCGTGTTCTGTAATGAAACATCTTCAATTATTTCAGCCCGAAAGGCAATGGAGCCTAAAACCACTAGCTTTACAAATCTACGTCCATTTCCACTCACCCCTCGACCCATGAAGTTCTTGAAGTGGCGTATGTTGACCGTCTCTATTAAGTCCAGGTCCATCGTCACGACAAATGGCACGTCCCCGTCATAGAAGCTGCGTGGTGATTGGAAACACTCATTACAACTGCGTCACGCGCAACACTAAGGTGAGCGACATAGCCGTGAAACAAAATAGAAGAATATACCCGGTGGTATTGTTACAAAGAGCAAACTCAAGGGGCCTGAAATCTCAAAAGCGGTGTGCTAGGGTGTGACTTCCAAACACTTTCGAAGTTGTCGCCTCCCAACTGCTTGTGCGTTCCTGCGCCTCACCATTTGAATTTGCCGGGATAAGTACCCACGACTTTCCATCGTACTACAGATTTCAAAAGTGGCACCGACAATTCCCCTCCTTAACGACACGATCAAGTAAGCAGCTCGCCAACTACTCATAAACAAGGAATAGTAGTAGTAATGCTAATATTACTCTGTTATTACTACTGGTATATTAGTACCTAACATTACATATATTGCTACTACCTCCCACCACGTGTTGCTGTCAACACCACCGCAAATGGAACTTTCCTGTGATCACTTACTGTGCCTTTGTCGTGGAACTTACGCATTGCATTGTTATGAACTACAAAGCCTCTAGTTTATTTACGCGACATCATTACCGTCTAGTAGCAGAACAACGGGGAAGCTTTACATCCCGAGATCCTCCGGCAGTGGCACGTCGCCACTAATCTCCAAGGACGTCCCGACATCCCCTTGTGGCACCGCTTATGAGCGTTATCTAAATATGGCATTCGTCGTATCACTACAGCCTACATTCATGTTGGAGTTTCCGTCGTCTAGAAATCTTCCAACTGCTTTCTCCATGTTCCACATTGTAACTTCATGTGGTTTCTGCCAAATGGCAATGATTGACCGATTTATCCTCGCAGACAACAGAGGATGCGCCCGAAGAGACGAGGACAGCCTGCGTGCGGAGCGGAGGCAGCGAATAAATCTCCTGTGGACTGCCGCTCTGCCAAGTCTGTCCAGATCTCAGCCTTGAAAAGAGAGCAAGGCTCAGAGGTCTGTACTGTATCTTCTTCTGCACTGCTTCGCATTTCATCGTTCAGTATTACGCGCCATGTATGGTGCGGTATTAAACTTCAATTCTGGCAATGCCTGTAAGACATAAACATTACTTCGCAATTCATTCCTGAACTGTATAACATGTAGACATTCACGAAACATTGCACGCAATCAGGAGATCATTGATATAGAAGTTCTGAATAAAACTTTCGATAATTCGGAGCAACTGTTTTTGTAACGAATAACATTCATTGACGCCTTTCTTCGTTCACATAAGCTGACCTACATTAGGTGACAAGTGCAGAGAATAAAGACTATCATAAGCGATTTCAACTGTAAACAGCTGCTTTCATGAGGCTATACGTTATACAAGGCACCAGGTACAGGTGCGGCCAGAATAATACGGAGCACAGGAAGGGTCACGGAGGAGCGGAAACGTTCTTATGCGCGCTGCCTAGCAGTGGCGACAGGAACTATCTTAATTTGGTCGCGGCGAGATGGCGCCGGTAGCATGGACCCACTTTTTCCTCAGGCCTATCAACATCACAGCATATAGCATGCAATCCCTTGCTCTATAATCGACTGATACTCTGCTGACAGCGCCATGCGCTTTGTTGCCCCGTCTCTCGCATCGAGGAGCGGCGCGCGCTTCAAACGGGCGCAAGACGGCCGTTTTGGCACTACGTGTTATCTCGGCCCTTCAGTCCGCGCGGCCACCGCTTTGCAGAGATAGCGGCAGGGTTGCAGCAAAGAGGGGGTCTCGGAGGCAGGCACTCTCGCTGCGCGCGGATAGCCAGGGGTGTCTTTGTTGTTCTGATAGGTGGCGCTTAGATGCAGTTTCTGCTAGCTTGGCCGCTTTTCGCGTGCTACGTATTATTCTGGCCGCACCTGTACCTTTCGTACCAGGTGTTTGAGGGAATACTTTAAGTAATTTTTAAAAATATGCTTTTTGGAATAAAAATGTCGCTTTTGCGGCATAGTATTACCAGTCCTGGCAGACACCAGAAAGCCGGTTGATCGTTTTATGTTATAAGGTGTTTGTTTAATTTCTATTACCTAACTTTTCTACTATTAAATTTAGGTGCCTAGCCACAATTCAAGATTTGTGGCCGGTCCTCAGTAATAACCATTTCAGTTTATAGAATCTCGAAAACGCGATAAGCCTCGGCGCTGTGGCTCGACAACATTTGGCTAAATCATGCCAAAATGCATTCTGTTTCGAAAAGCATGCAGGCAAAGCAACCTTTGCAGGGCATGTAACTAGTCAAGAAAGTCAAATTTTGTCCAGCGAAAGTGCTAATGGTAATCGCGTTTACTAAATTATAGAAACTGGTATGGTTATAAATAACGACTGGCTACAATTCTGTAATTGCTATTATGCAAATACAGAATCCCTAGCTGTAATAGTTAAAAGTGATTATTAAGAATTAGGTAACCAGCTCACTACTCAAAGCAATTCACCGGTTTTCTGGTGTCCACCAACGCTTGTAATGCGCTGCTGAAAAAGGCACATTTTTATTGTGAAAAACCTAACACTCGCCAAGAAATTGAAGAACAGGGTAAAAACAAATGACGTTTCGGGGCCCCTACGGATCCCTTGTTCACATATGAAAACGAAAAACGGATATGCCGTGTTTATACTGATGAAGGTCGCTGTAATGAGCATGTGCATGCTGTAGGCAAGGGCCCACGTGTCCGATTAAGTGTGTGTGGAGTTGATTGGATATGGAATGACTCTAGGAGTAGGCGTGATGATAATGATTTCTCGGTGGATATGATACTGGCTGCGTCCCAGGCGATAATGTGACTGGTGCTTTTGTGGTGATCTGCCAGGGCGTTTTCTTCGGTGCGCCCCTTGGCAACGTCATTTTTATGCTCCCTGACCCGTCTCCTGTAATTTGTTTTTACCCTGTTCTTCAATTTCTTGGTGAGTGTTAGGTTTTTCACAATGATGTCATTTCCTCGCCAGAAGAGTTTTCGTGGAACTCTGAACTAAGGCATATTTTGACCTCCAAAACACTATTGTGATAATTACTTAAAATCTTCCCTGAAGCACTTGGTACGTGACGTTTGTATTTATTTCGGCTGTAGTTCAGTAAACAAAGGAATGAATATGATTATTTTATTGACCGACCGACCAACCGACCGACCGACCGACCGACCGACCGACCGACTCATTTTTAAGCAGCCGAAGGAGCAGGAAAGCTACAGGCACAGAGGTCTTTTTTATGAAGTAATTTTTTCAATAACCAAAACCGAGAAGAGGCGTCCACTTGCGGTATCTCTTCTGCAAGCGAGGACCCGACTACACGCAAATAGTATGGAAGTGCTCTTTTTGATTGCGGTTACTAAGTATATGTGAACGTCATGATTTAAAGGGCATCATTACCAATGCAAGACATACAGATTTCAACCTATTTCAAGCTTTCTTTTACACAGATATTAACTACTGCTGTAAAACGAACAGGAATTTAATTCTCCGAAGGACATTGGTGTGGTTGAGTGCTTTCAATAACATACCTATAACTTTTGATGACAAGTCAATTCAAGCCTCAAGTTTACTCTGTCATTATGTGGTATTCTTAAATCGAACATTTAGTATGTCACGCTTACTACCGTTAATTAACGACACCATATTATATTGCCTCGTATTTAGCCACACTGAGTCGATGACACCTCCTTTGAGACCGACACCGATACCCCCACACGCTCTGAGGGTGTCTGCGAGTGCTCACCATAAGTGCGCGAAAAGGTTACACCGCCTCATGAGCGCCTACACTCTCTCGCGTTAAAAAGTGTTAAGGAGTAGCTCCAAAGAGAGAAAAACGTAGAAATAATACAAGAACATCGTCCAGCGGCCATTTCTTCATGCACTCAGCGCTAAAACAGGACTTGCCGCCCCGATTTCGCTACATCAGGTATTTTCTCCTGGTGTTCGCCGCTTTGCCTCGCGTCGGTCGACAGTGAACCAATCGGCACACAGAACTGGTTCGTGTGCGCCACCTTCCGCGTTTCCGATCCGTCCACCCTAAATGGCCTCCGTGGGCTTTCGCTCAAGTTATGCGTTTCATTGGGCATGAGCCTTCACATTATTGATAAAACATAACAGAATCGAGGATCGAAGTTACCTCACGTCCTTGCTGCGCCAGAGACGTCATTTGAAAAAGCGGCTCGCGCCGATCGTAGCGCAGCGGCTTCTGAATTCACGAATGCAAGCTTTTCTTCTCTGCATAGATTCATGGGCGTGATCGTCATTATGCAGATAACTCAAGTAATGTTTAGAATTAGACTTCTTGCGTGCATTAGTTGTTATATGGAGAAATTTAGGAGATTCGAAAGCAGTAAATACGCTCCGACGATCAAACTTTCCACGTCTGTTCACGGCGCTTCGTCTCTCATACAGTATAATTGCTCCCGCCGAAGTGCGTATCAGCGCCACGGTGGCTCAGTGGTTAAGGCGCTCGTCTATTGAGCAGGAGTACGCGGGCGGCCGTTTCGAAGGAGGCGAAACGTAAAAGGCGACCATGTGCTGTGCGAGGTCAGCGCACGTTAAAGATCCCCACTGGTCGAAATTGTTCCGGAGGCCTCCACTAAGGCACCTCTTTCTCTCTTTCTTGTTCCAGACCCTCCTTCCTCCATCCCTTTACGGCGTGGTTCGGGTGTTTACCGAGATATGAGACAATTACTGTCATTTCTTTTACTCAAAAACCATGTTTCAATTTTCAGAGCTGATAACTATTTCGGGTGTTGACTCCTGCGTAATGACGGCGTGAAAGCCTAACTTGAAGGGAAATCTTGCGAGTGATACATAGACTGACTCCTGTGGTGGCTAAAATACGTACTGGGCAATAGGGTACGATGCCAGTACCCACTGCGATTTTTTTCCTGTACGATATTTTAAAGCTTTGTGTCCTGTTTTATTGTATGCTGTAGACGCTGCTTAAGCGTCCGGCAGCCATTGATAATAATGTCAGCGTCGCCTGAACGGCTAACACTGAGCCGGGGCCGATGGCCGTGCGCGCCGAAGGCATTCCCTTCTTCTTCGCACGCACAGTTGCGCGGCGAAGTCGTGCACGCACGACGCGCAATTCCGGAATTTCGGAAGAATTTCGGAACGAAATCTGGCCCCTTAGAGTGCGACCTTTATGTACCTTCCGCGCACCTACCCGAAAATTTCTAGGCGCTAATAACTGCGCGACCGCGAGCGCGCGAAAATGAAGGTCAGCGCGAAACAATGTGAACACTGACACCGCCAGGAGTACGCGCACCTGCGCCTTCATCAACCGCGCAATGTGTATGACAGCTAGAATCCTCACGGAAGTGAAACACGCCATAGCAGGATTGTGACGTGGCACCTCAGCTGTCACTTTCATAACAGCTGCGGTTTCCACTAACGTCAGAGAACCTTTGCCTTTGTTTTGTAATTCTCTTCCTATTTTCTTTCAGGCTCACGTCTCTGCCTGGGCATACAGCTGCTATGTCCTCTCGCATGGCAACGCCACTGAACTGCTTATATTTCTTTATGACCCGCCTTAATGTTTATTTCCATTTGGTAGGGAGGTAGCTCAGAAGCACTGAAATTATGTAGTTTGCAGAAGTCTACATGTTGGCTTGCAAAGTTATGAAAAAGTTTGAAATTTACACATGCCCTATACAATATTGCTTTAAAGTCCAAGCTAATTGAATATTTTTGAGGAGCGCTTTAGATCTTAGAAAAAAGCAACTTATTACTGCAATATAACAATACATCCACATTTGAAAAGGCCTCTTCCAGAGCCTTTCCATTCTTTGTACAGTCCTCTAATAGCCGACATCGTGGCCCAGTGCTTATCATGCTAACGTTCTGAGAACAAGGACGGTGGTTCAGTTCCTGCGGAGGTCACGTTTCAATCGAGGGGAGCTCAAACAGTCGTCGATGAGCTGTGCGATGTCACCGTACAAAGAACTCCAAGTGCTTGAAATTGGTATTAAAGGTGCATTAAGAGCATCCTCAGCGCGTTTTTTTACCGCCGGAACTCAACATACACGCTCAGAGAATTCTTAAAAACTGCTAATTACTGTTCTGTCTGGCCTATTTCCCCATAAAATCGGATGAAACGTCCCGGCTTCCGCCTTTATTTTGAACTGACTTCCTATAGTAGGAGGAGTCCACCAACGCGTGCAGGCCGGTTCAGCCAGTCGCGTGGCGACTTCGCTGTCCTTATATTTTGATTTTAGGCTTCTGTGAATAAATAGTTTCAGCCGCAGACAATATAACCGCAAATTAGGCTCATGAAAATAAAAATACGCGGGCACACATTATTTTAGGCATAACTGTGCACATCGCAATGTGACAAGCCGCCACGCGCCTGCGGGCTTAACGGCACTCCACGCGTTGATTGATTCCTGCAACTCTCGGCGGTGAGTTAAAAAGAAAGGCAGCAGCTCGGATGTTTAATTTGATGTAATAGAGAAATCGGCCACAGACTGCAATAATTCAAAGTTTGTAAGAACGCTTGGGGCGTGTAAATCGAGTTCCCGCGGTAAAATATGACTTCAACATCGTCTTTAGTGCACCTTTAATCCTCCCAGTGTAACGCGGCCATCTTCCTTCCTTTTCTCGTACCCGACTCGATTAGTTCTCTACCTGCCCCCCCCCCTCCCCCACCTCGTCCCTGTTTAGGTGCCCAATGAGAGTGAGGCGGATACAGTGCCTTTGGTTTTCTTAACATCAATTATTACTGCTATTACGAGCAGATATTTCTTGCTAGTGTAAGACAGGGCTTCGGCTCCCGAACCATCGGCGGCTCGCGCTTAAGGCGGAAGACGAAAAATGAATCAACGTGCTGATGCTCGTGCGTGTTCTTTACTAATCGTTGCCTCTGGTCTGTACCGGAACTGTGCCGCTAGGCGTTCGCGACGCAGCGCCTTGGAAGACGTCCTACATTACACTTCGTGGAGGTGTCGCCTGCTCTCACCGTCGAGATGCGCACCAATGCCCAGGCTACAAGGTTCTACCACGCTGCCCGACACCATGGCTCCACCTCCCCAGCCTGTTCGCACTGCTGTCATCTGTTCCGGTGCCATCCGTCAGCGCGACCCTACGATCATCAGCGGCACGAACGATACCGATATAGAAGACTGGCTCGCCTCCAGTGAATGCGTCAGTGCGTATAACAAGTGGGCTGACAGCGTCAAACTCACTAACGTCATGTTTTATTTGAGCGACGTCGCCAACCAGTGGTTCCGGAACCACGAAGCTGACATCTCCAGCTGGGCGGATCATAAAACCAGCCTCATAGAGCTCTTTGGCAGTCCCGCTGTGCGTAAGCTTCGTGCCGAGCAACGCTTGCGCAGTCGGGCACAACAAAGCGGTGAAAACTTTACAAGCTGCAACGAAGATGCTGTGGACCTTTGCAAGCGCATCAAGGCTTTCATGAGCTAGGCCGACAAGATCAGAAATTTTCTGAAAGACATTGATGGTGACGCCTTTCAGATGCTCGTCGCGAAGAATCCCCAGTCTGTCTCCGATGTGATAAGCTACTGCCAAAGCTTCGATCAGCTGCGCAAACAGCGCCTTTCCACACGGCGGGCCGGTTTTCAAGAGGCAACCATTTTCAGCTTGGCTCTTCCCGGGGACAGTGCTCGGTACCACCCGTCGCTCCTCCAGCACATTCAGCAGTTTTTCCGTGAGTAAGTCGCCCGTCAGCTATGCTTGTCTACCGGCTCATCTACGCCTGCGCCGCCGCTCACTCCCAACCTCCAGCGTGTCATACAGGAGCAAGTCACCGAGGTACTGCCCCCTCTTCCTCCATCTACTCAGCACTAACAGATCGCGGCTCCTTTAACGTACGCTGATGCTGTACTGCGACCGCGGCCCTCACCTCCTGCTCCTCTCTACAGGCCTCCTCACCACCTGTTAGAACCCCAGCGACCTACACTTCCAACTTATCGTCCGGTTGCCCGGCCACGATCTCAGCCGCAGCCTGTCAAACCCTGGCACACGCAAGACAACCACCCTATTTGCTACGCCTGTGGAGTCGCTGGCCACGTGGCTCGTTTGTTCCGCATTCGCGACCATCATACGTACAATTATAGGCGTGAGCCGCCGTACGATCTTCCGCCGTCCTCCACGCCTGCGTCACATGACCGCCTCCGGATTTCTCGTCTCCTAGTTACCATTTCCGCTCCCACCGTTCGCCGTACCCTGGCCGACGAACCCATTCTCCGATGCTCCGCCGCCAACCCGCCATGCAAGCGGAAAATTAACGGCCGCAGTTCCGGAGGCAAGAACTGCGCGGCCAGCGACTCGCTAAAGACCTGTTTCCGTGCCCGCCAACATTATCAACGTGTTCGGTGAGGGAGTCACCGACGAAGCACTTCTTGACACTTGCGCAGCTGTTTTGTGTTCTTAGTCACACCCTCTGTCGCAGACTCAAAAAAAGTGTCGACGGCTCTACCTGCCGTTTCTCTCCGCACCGCCAGCGCTCAGGACATTCGGCCATCAGCCGCATTCACTGCCCGCCTGCTTATCGAGAACGTCGCCTACACAATACAGTTCATCGTTCTCGCCCGCTCACCTCACGACGTCATCCTTGGTTGGCACCTCCTTTCTACACACCACTCCGTTATTGGCTGCGCGCATGCTCAGATTCAGTTATCGCCCTTCAGTGAAACTCCCTTGGACGTACACGGTGCTGCTACCGCTACTTTGGTCGTCTCATAGGACACAGACTTACCGCCTTTTTCTACAGTGCTGGTGCCTCTTGTGCTGCTCCCTCCGACGCACCTGTCACTTATACGCCCTCTTCACGATGCGCTAACCAGAAATCTATTCTGCTGCCTCATGCCGTGCTTACAATTAATTATTCGTGGCTCAAGCATTATTTATGTGTCCAAACCGTTCTCCTGCCCTACCACTTAACTCCGTGGGCAATCGCTTGGTAGTGTTGCCTTTCTCGAGCCGGCCTTAGCATACCCCTTCGTTGATAGCACGGCCGGCCTTCATGTCAGCGCCTTTACACCTCTTCCCATCGCCAGTCCATCTTCTCCGGATGTTTTTCGCCGTTCCGTCGACGCCGCCCTGACGTCTACCCAAAGAGCCCAGCTTGTCGCCGTCCTGCACCGCTTTGCAGCTTCGTTTGACTACAAGCAAACAACATTGGGCCGCGCAACCACCATTACCCACAGTATTGACACTGGCACCAATGCCCCTTTACGCCGACGTCCGTACCGCGTGCCAGCCGCTGAGCGTCGCATCATTGACGAACAGGGGACCGACATGCTCGAGCGCCACGTGATATAGCCGTCGCACAGCCCGTGGGCATCGCCGGTAGTCCTGGTCAAGAAAAAAGACGGTTCCATCCGTTTCTGCGTCGACTACCGTCGTCTAAACAAAATTACACGCAAGGACGTTTACCCTCTCCCTCGCATCGGCGACGCCCTCGACTGCCTGCAGGGTGCTGAGTTGTTCTCTTCATTGTACTTGCGCTCTGGTTACTGACAGGTGCCGATGGCAGACGCCGATCGCCCAAAAACTGCATTCGTCACACCCGACGGCCTCTACCAATTTAATGTCATGCCCTTCGGCCTCTGCAATGCCCCCGCCGCATTCGAGCACATCATGGGCAACCTATTACGCGGGCTTAAATGAGACATGCCTTCGTTAGCTTGATGACGTTGAAAACATTTCCCCGAATTTTTCGTCTCACCTCCAGCGCCTTGAGACTTCTTCGATGCCTGGCCGACGCTGGCCTCCAACTCAATTTCAAAAAATGCCGCTTCGGGGCTCGGCATCTCACCATTCTTGGACATGTCTTGTCAAAGGATGGTGTGATCCTGGACCCGGCAAAGTTGCGAGCTGTAGCATAATTTCCGAAACCCACTTCTGCAAAAGACTTCCGCAGCTTCGTCGGCCTCTGCTCCTACTTCCGCCGCATTGTCCGCAACTTTGTCCGCAACTATCATCGACCCCCTCACCAAGCTCCTTTCTGGCCATGACCTTTCGGCCTGGTCGCCAGCCTGTTATGAAGACTTTACGACACTCAGTAGCCTACTGACCACTCCGCCAATTCTGCGTCATTTCGACCCTCATTCTCCGAAGGAACCCACACCGATGCCAGTGGCGTCGACCTCGGTGCAGTACTCGAGCAACGCAAGCCTGGCTTTGACGAATATGTTGTCGCTTACGCCAGCCGAAAAATGACAAAAACTAAAGCCATCTATTCTATCACCGAGAAAGAGTGTTTAGCGAACCTTTGGTCGATCGTCAAATGCCGTCCTGACTCATACCGGCACCCTTTTGACGTTCCGATCAACACGCCCTCCGCTGGTTGTCCTCTTTTGAAAGATCGCTCTGGTCGACTGGTGCGCTAGGCTCTGCGACTTCAAGAGTACGACATTCACATTGTCTATCGTTCCGGCAGTAACCTTGCCGATGCTAATGCCCTCTCACGTTCCCCTCTGCCATCTGAGGCAGTGCATTGCATATCCACCCTGCGTTCTTTGACGTTTGAGTCCACTGATACAGCTTCCGAGCAACACAGAGACCCGTGGATCACTTGCCTCTTGGATTTCTTATCTGGCCAATCGTCTCCATCTCCTTCCCGTGCTCTCCGTCGTCAGTCCCACCATTTCGCCATTAGAGACGAGCTTCTTTACCGCCGAAACTACCTTCCGGATTATCGCAAGTGGCTGCTTGTCATTTCGACCCATCTGCGCTCATTCATATGTTCTTCCTACCACGATGATCCCCAGTGTGCCCATGCCGGCTTGTTGAAGACCTTCACCCGCCTACGACATCGGTACTACTGGCGTGGGATGCATCGTTATGTTCACAAGTGCGTTCAGTCCTCCACCGCATGGCAGCACCGAAAAAACCAACCTCGCCGACCCGCCGCTCCTCTGCAACCGCTGCCTTGCCCAGCGCACCCTTCGAGCGTGTTGTCATTGACCTCTACGGCCCTCTTAATAGCACATCAGCCGGAAACCGCTGGATCATTGTTGCCATCGGTAATCTTACCCGCTACACCGAAATGTCGCCTTTACCATCTGGTACAGCCCACGACATTGCATCCTTCATCCTCCATCGCATCATTCTTCGCCATGGTGCTCCCAAAGTGTTGCTGAGTTATAGAGGTCCGGCCTTTCTATCTCAAGTTGTAAACGCTCTCATCGAGGACTGCAACATCGTTCACCGCACCACCTCCGCCTACCATGCGCAGACAAATGGCCTGGTTGAGCGTTTTCACCGCTCTCTTGGCGACATGCTGCCCATGTATGTAGCTTCCGACCACTGCAACTGGGACCGCGTTCTGCCTTTCCTCACCTATGCTTTGTAGGGTCCGCTCACGGGCCCACTCATATTCCACGCCGCTCACCGCGGGTAGCCTCGACAACCCTTCCTATCGAGTGGCGGGGCAGGGGGAACAAGGATACGCGGGGGAGCCTACTTAACGAAGGCACGACCGCCGAGGCTCTCTCTCTTGACACCGGCTCTCTTGACACCTGCCCGAGGATCACCTGACCCTGCTCACCCAACGACGCCCGACCCCCTGCCGCGACAGAATGTGACATTACAACTCTTGTTCCAAAGACCTGCCTCGAGTCACTGCATGTGCGTCCTCGCGCAGAGGAATCGCCCTTAGCTTATAACTCCGCTTCTCAAGCCATCACCGTATTCTCTCCATACTTTCTCCTCTACGGCAGTGAGCCTTCTTGCACAATGGACACCATGCTCCCATATCGCCCTGATGCTTCTGAATTGACTATTTCTCAAGACGCCACTTATGCCGAAGAAAGCCGCCAGCTTTCTCGGTCTTTCTGTTCACGCACCCAGCAGCAACAAAAAAGCACCCATGTTTCCTCTGCCCTTCTTCCCACTTATCTTCCTGACTCTTTCATCTTGCTCAGGGTGCCTTCCTCAAGTCCCGGCCTTTCCTCCAAACTTCTCAGCAAGTACCAGGGCCCCTACCGCGTTCTTAAGCAGACCTTCACCGTCTACCTGATTGAACCCCTTACTCCGTCCACTGACCCGTCTCAAACCATACTACGACCCTGCCGTCGTCACATCACCCTAGGACGCCAGGATGGCGCCTTTTCGCCCGCGGGAAGTTGTAAGACAGGCCTTCGGCTGCCGAACCCTCGGCGGCTAGCTTAAGGGAGAAGACGACGAAGACAACGGCGCCGATGCTCATGCGTGAGCGCTGATCGCTGCCGCTGGGACTGATCGCTGCCTCAGGACTGAACCTAGCCGGTATAGCCGTTCGCGACGCAGCGCCTTCGAAGACGCCCTACACTACAGAACGAAAGAAGAAAGGAAGTAAGAAGTGTCGTAGTGGAGTGCTCCGGAATAATTTCTACCACCTGGGGATATTTAACGTGCACTGATATCGCACAGCAGATGGGGGGGGGGGGGGGGGGGGGGTATCTGTTGCAGCTAGCGTCTTCACTGCGCTGCGTTTGCAGCGTCTTCACTTCGGCGGACACGGTTGTTACGACGCGCGTCTGTTCATTCACTCTTTCCTCTCATATCTTTCAACTCACGTCTATTTGCTCTGCACGTGGCAGCGGTTGCGGCTCAGCTCGATCCAGTCGGCAGGCCCGTGCAATTTCCTTTTCATCCTCCTTTCAGTTGCAACAACAGCAGCACACGGGCGTCTTTTGCCTTTCGCCTCCATCGAAACGCGGTCGCTACTGGCGGTCTTGTTCGAACCCGGGTACGACGGCTCTGTATACGAGTGCCTCAACCACTGAGCCATCGCAGTGCCGATCCTTGTCTGAAGACCGCTCTACGTTGAAAACCGAGCCTCGAACAGAAACTGAACTGCCAACGCACCTAATTCAAATTTTGCCTAAGCACGCTAAAACACCAGTCAATTTTTTCCCAATATCAATGAAGAACGCACATATTCTCTTCGTCCCGTGATGATATCCAAACATTAAGAAAATAAATAGAAACAAAATGATCCGTATAGCACAGACACATTATATCTTTAGTCCTTTAAACCGCCTAAAACAGTTCTATAAAAACTGCAGAACGAACAAAAAAAAAACCTGGATGGCACGCTCAATTGCGCACGAAAGTGCTTGAGTTTTTCTTTCCCTTCTCGTACGTAATGGCGAAAAAAAAAAAGACGAGTCTTTTTCCAGATACCGTGCCGGACGGGTGGCGGACAGACTTCTCTGTGGCTTTCCTCCTGTAAAATGCTTCCAATAACTCCAAGATTGATTGACGTTTTTAATTAGAAATCTCCTACATGTGCTAGAAAACGTGCTCAGAGTGGCCTTCTCTCAAAGGCGGTCACAATTGAGCGCACACGGTATTTCAGAAACAATTTCCGAAGCTATGCGGCGCAATTCTTGTACCTTATCATCAAATATCTCTGGAGTTAATAGAAGTGTTCTACGTCGAACAAACAAAAAAACGTGGGAAAGTGCATCGCTCGTTGGAGCGATGCACTTCCTGGTTTTTGTCTTTGAAATATGGCTTTCAGAGCGAAAAAACAAGAGATAGTGCATTACACACATCCTCATGTGTCACCCTTTGTTTTTCTGTGAATTTCTACGTTGTCTTCAATTGCTTTTGTACACTGAATTTATTAATGCGAAAACACTACTGCAGACGCGCCAACCGCGAGCAACAATCCTTTCATTTTGTCTAGTTTGCGATAGGATTCTTGGAAAGAGTAACAAGGGTTTTAGAATCGCTACTGGTGGCTGTGAGAGAAATAGCCACCTGTCAGTGCCCTGGCGCGTAGCTTAACCACTGCGCCACTTTTTGCCAGTCTTGCCAGTCCAGATATATGTTCTCACCGTCTGTTGACGGAACCTCCGTGCAGTACGCCACAAGCGCTGCATTTAACCCGCCTAATCATCGAGAGAAGAACGCTAGTGAACGACACCTTGTTTTACTTCAGGCAGGTCAGCGCAAAAGTACGTGCACCTCTGCGTGAGCTTCAAAATGCTAGCACAGCACCTAATATATCGTACCGAACTTCGTCGTGTCTTTGCCCTGTGAAGCACCTATCGTGAAAGGGAGGCATAGTGGCTTCGTCTTACATAAATACGGGAGGGAAAGTGCATTTGTAGTGCGTAGTACGTTGCCGGAAACGTAGATTTCTAATAGAACTTATCTTCTCAGTGTAGCACCGTGTCAGCACAGTGACACTTCATGAGGTAAAATGCAGCCGCTGGCAGTCACACTAACTTTGCCTGTCTGACAGCTGCATAACTATATCACTTCTATGGCACCCACAGTGGCGTGCACACTGGTCATAAGGCTAAGAAAGAACTGGACTGGCGTTAGGCAAGTGTGACCCAGGAAATATTCCAGGCCCGCGAGCGCGGTACAAGAGAAACGCACGCCCAAATGAGAGAAAACCACGAAACAGGGCTTATGGGGTTACATGCGAGTCCATTGTTTTCATAAAATCATCATTGCTTTCAACAATCGTGCAATACTTCGTACTTCGTGCGTGTAGAATGATACCACGTAATACTCTCAGTTCGGAGCTGTGTTCCTAGTGACTTGCGTTGTATCACGACGAATGCTTTCGCACTTCATAGACAATCAGCACAGTGATTTCTGCAAAATTCTGTAAACAGTGAAGGCCAAATATTCGAACACATATCTGAGCCTACCTGTACATCACTCTACAGCCTGACTGATCACACAGATGTGATCATGTGTTCAGCCGTCATTTCCAACAACGAAGTGGCGGCAGCTTCATCATCAGGGCCTCCCCCCATCGCTTTTAGTTTGCCGTGCACTGCAGCCGCCGCGGTGACCCTATTCTACAGAATTCTTTGATCTTACAACCATACAAGACCCTCGTCTGGCCATGTTGCGTTTCACTTTTTTTGAGGCGCACTTGTCAGCTTAAAAGACAGACAGTTATGTGTGTTCATGCCTCGACCATATCCCTATCCTCTTCCAAATTTAGGCTCTCCTTTGTATGCGGACATTCTGATTAGTAGTCAACGAGTGTTTTTTTTTGGAGGGCATAGGGATTCGAAACTGGTGGCTCCCACAAACGATCGAGTCGGATACTCTACCCTCAAGCTCTCCTTATACGATTGAGTCAACTCCACCTTGCTTATTTCGGTGAAACGCTAGAATGAGCATTTTGTTTTGCACTTACCCAAAGATATCACCGTACTCTTTAATCCACCTGCCGATCACCTTGTAGTGGTCCTGAGAAAAGAGAGGTACAAATGTTGAAGGAGAGTCCCCTAAATTGCTGGAGATGTTAACCTAGTAATGTTCTACCTGGAAGGCTACTCGAGATTTTTTTTATAAATATGGTTCAGCCCTCACAAAAAAAATGAACCTTTAAGAACGCTACCGATTTACACAAAAGCGCACGGCACCGATTGATAGAGTCGGCGACGGCGAAAGCCACTTCAATCTTATGCCGACAGTCTGATATGAATGCCTTACTGCACCTGAAACGTGGCTTCAACGTAAGCAGTATTGCGCATATTTAGCTTAAATAAACTAACTGCCCTGCACTCACTGCTTGCTTCCATCGCCAAAATATTGCTACCAACTTCAAAACATTAGATCTCCATAAAGAAAGGAAAGAATATAATTAATAACTGGCGTTACTTTTGCCATGGCTACTCTAAGGACCCACCTGGCGGAAAGCTATTACGCCACACATTATGGGTCAATCGGTACCAAAAGGAATGCGAAATGCATAACAGCATACGAATACGAACAGATAATTGCTTTAACATTATTACAAAGCTCTGCTCCGGCTTGAAAAGAGAGGCTAAGGTACCGGCATAAAATCGTGCCGAATTTTTCTCTCGCTTCTCGAGTGAAAAAGAGACAGTGATGGCTGCCTTGGACCTCATCCTAGACGGTCACTATCGTGCGCAGGCAATCAGGCGTAGTAACATACCGAGGGTAAAAACCACCAGCCAGAAATATATGCGCAATGAATGCTAAGTCAAGAGGATCAAATGTTAGCGACTTTGTACGCGTTTTGTTCGTAAGACAAAACTTCTGTTCTTTGCTGCTTTTCGTTACCTCAGGTTCTACCAGTGTGAGCTCTACCAGCGATGCAAGATCCTGCTACAAATTAGATGTCTCCATTTTAGAGCGAGCGCCATTTGTGCCGGTCTATGTGCACAGAAACATTGTGCCGAGCTCTCACCGTGGAATGGTACTCCATGATGTTGCCCCATATCAGGTTGGGCTTCGGTCCAGGGATCCCAATCCTCCTGAAGTAGGAGAAGTGTCTCCATCGCCACCTGAAGCAGAGGAAAATTTGAACGGGAGTGTTGCCAACACCAAAGTAGAAAGGGCCAGAAGGTATTTGTGACACTCAGACAGTGGAACAGCGCTGGGCTTTTGAGCCGGCGCTGGGCTCGAGACAGCAGTTAAGAAAAGGCGGATATTTGTTTCTTGAGGTCTTGTGAACACACTTGATGTAGAAACAAGCGTCCTGTACTAGACAGTGGCCGCAACCAGGCGTTTCGCATTGGATTACGCGCTGTAGATCACGCTAGGAGAGAAAAACATTGGAGACATTACTACAAACAGGATGTGTTTATGGTAGTTGCATTGATTGGTTGAAGAGCTGAAAAAAAACTGATTTATTGTTGTCGCAAAGAATAACACGAATTCTGATGCATACCGTAGTGAACGGCTCTGAAATAATCTCCACAGCATCGGTTATTTAGCTTAGGGCGAAATATGAGCACATGACAGCGTCCTCGGAATGCGTGGCCATTGAAATACTGCAGCAGCAGTCAGGATCGAGCCCGTGACTTCGATATTAGAACTCGAACATTGGACGCCACTGAACCAAAGCGGCGGGCCGGTAGTTATGTAAGTGACGTCCTCAAAGATGATCAGCGCTGGCGTCAGCGTAGGAGTAGAAATCAAAGTCACAGTCTAAGCCAAACCTCCCGCGCTCACCTGCTAACCATCGACGATGACATATTACTTTGCTCCTGTCACACGGGTGGCTCAAGGACTTGTTATCATCATTACTGCTGCTAAAGGCGAATTAAGCAGCAACCATGGCATTAATAGTACCCCTTCGCCTTTGAAATAACGTCATAATAACGCCAACTTATGGGCTACTTTGTCCGACATTTCCATTTTCTCATGTATTCACTTATCGAAAATACGGCAGGCAAATTTCGCCCGAACACAAAGGGCATAACAACCAAGGAGGATAGCTAGCAGCTTAATACAGCACTCACAGAGCCAGACAACCGAGGAACAAACAAATAAAAAAAAAGGGAAACGGTGTCGAAATACACAAAAATACACACTATAACTCCAAAAATTGAACCACGTTATTTTAGAAGAGATGAGGCTTGGGCATGTTGGTATGACATACTTAAGGAAAATAAATACCGCACAAGAGAAGACGGGACAAGCGAGGAGACAAAGACAAGCGCTAACTTTCAACAGACGGTTTATTGCAAAATCGGTAGCATATATACACATGTCCAGAAAGGCAACAAAGAACAGGATCGAAGATAACATCACCAAGACACACACCCCCTCGACAGCCATCTGCTTATCGTACCAGATATGCAAGCTCTTTTTTCGACAAATTAACGGAAGGTTCACTGGCACAATCCGGTCCAAAACGCACGATGTTCGACGCTTCAACAATCTCCCTGGTGAGTTGGTCGCGGTGATGGTACAAGATTACAGTATCTTCAAAAATTGGACGGCAAGGAGGGTCACAGTCACATGTCTTGCAATGCAAGCTCTTTTTTCGACAAATTAACGGAAGGTTCATTGGCACAATCCGGTCCAAAACGCACGATGTACGACGCTTCAACAATCTCCCTGGTGAGTTGGTCGCGGTGATGGTACAAGATTACAGTATCTTCAAAAATTGGACGGCAAGGAGGGTCACAGTCACATGTCTTGCAATGCAAAGCCAGATGCCTGTCGACACCACCTCTGACTTTCTTCGCATGTTCTTTTAGGCGTACGTTGACGCATCTGCCCATTTGCCCGATGTAGAATCTACTACAGGACAAGGGGATCTTGTAGACTACCCCCAGCCGACAATGAACGTAGGCCTGCCTATGTCTGATAGTACAGTCGGGCCTGCGCATTTTGACCGGGCAACTCATTCTGCACGATCTCCCCAGCCTCTCAGGAGCCGTGAACACGACCTTAACATGAGACCGCTGACCCACCTTCTTGAGGGTGTGTGATACCTTATGCATGTAAGGTATCACCGCCAACTTTCCTTTGTCTCTTCTATCCTTTTTCTTTTTTCTGTCCTCTGCTCTTTGTTCATGACTCAGGCGAGAAGCTTCCATCCTTTTGCGAGCCAAGCATTCAGCAACCGAAGCTATCACGTTAGTCGGATAGCCCGCGCCCTGCAAACGTGCAACTTGCATATTTAAACCCTCCTCGAACGTCTGCGGGCATGACTTGTCAAGAGCATTGGACAGGAACGAAAGAACGATATTTCCTTTCACAAGTTTAGAATGCGCTGAACTGTATGGCAAAGGGGGCTTGTTAGCTCTGGGCTCGTATATCCAACATGCACGGTCCTTTCTAAACCGCAGCTGCAGGTCTAAGAACCTAATGCTGTCATGCTCAGACGTGAATGTCAACGGGTGAAAACAATCAACAAAAGAATTTAAAATGCGCGTGACAATAGGGTGACTACTAACGAGAAGATTAGATCGTCTGACAGGAGGGTCACTCTTGTTTTTAGCTCGTTCTGACAAGGCTCTTTTTGAGCGACTAACTGATCTAAAGATTTTAAAGATCTTTCGTTATGTGGATGACTCTTTAATTCTTTTTGACCTGTCTGTTTTTACTGACGCTCCTGTCAGACGATCTAATCTTCTCGTTAGTAGTCACCCTATTGTCAAGCACATTTTAAATTCTTTTGTTGATTGTTTTTACCAGTTGAAATTCACGTCTGAAATGCCTGAGCATGACAGCATTAGGTTCTTAGACCTGCGGCTGCGGTTTAGAAAGAACCATGCCTGTTGGATATACGAGCCCAGAGCTAACAAGCCCCCTTTGCCATACAGTTCAGCGCATTCTAAACTTGTCAAAAGAAATATCGTTCTTTCGCTCCTGTCCAATACTCTTGACAAGTCATGCCGGCATACGTTCGAGGAGGGTTTAAACATGCAAGTTTCACGTTTGCAGGGCGCGGGCTATCCGACTCACGTGATAGCTTCGGTTGCTGAATGCTTGCATCGCAAAAGGAAGGAAGCTTTTCGCCTGGGTCATGAACAAAGAGCAGAGGACAGGAAAAAGAAAGAGGATAGAAGAGACAAAGAAAAGTTGGCGGTGATACCTTACATGCATAAGGTATCAAACAACCTCAAGAAGGTGGGTCAGCGGTCTCATGTTAAGGTCGTGTTCACGGCTCCTGAGAGGCTGGGGAGATCGTGCAGAATGAGTTGCCCGGTCAAAATGCGCAGGCCCGACTGGACTATCAGACATAGGCAGGCCTACGTTCATTGTCGGCTGGGGGTAGTCTACAAGATCCCCTTGTCCTGTAGTAGATTCTACATCGGGCAAATGGGCAGATGCGTCAACGTACGCCTAAAAGAGCATGCGAAGAAAGTCAGAGGTGGTGTCGTCGGGCATCTGGCTTTGCATTGCAAGACATGTGACTGTGACCCTCTTTGCCGTCCAATTTTTGAAGATACTGTAATCTTGTACCATCACCGCGACCAACTCACCAGGGAGATTGTTGAAGCGTCGAACATCGTGCGTTTTGGACCGTATTGTGTCAGTGAACCTTTCGTTAATGTGTCGAAAGAAGAGCTTGCATATCTGGCACGATAAGCAGATGGCTGTCGAGGGGGTGTGTGTCTTGTTGATGTTATCTTCGATCCTGTTCTTTGTTGCCTTTCTGGACATGTGTATATATGCTTCCGATTTTGCAATAAACCGTCTGTTGAAAGTTAGCGCTTGCCTGTGTCTCCTCGCTTGTCCCGTCTTCTCTTGTGCGCTCTTTATTTTCCTTAAGTACGTTATTTTAGAGCCAGTTTTCAAAGGTATTACATTAAATCACTGATACCGGCGAGGAATTCCTATCTGCGATTGTTCTCGGAAAGAATCTATTTAAATCCTTCTGTGCGGGCGAATATTCTGGCCAGGGAACTGTTTTGAGGGTGTCTGGTTTTTCACACACCATATGACCTTTATACAATCAAGTGAGCGTACAATTTACCGCGCCTGCAACAATTTTAAGCAGAAATATTAATCTTAATATTTTCTAGGGCTCTGTAATGCACGAATTTCGCGCATTTTTTCTGGACTCGCTCTAATTGAGTAATGTGTTTATTACGGAGTTCTCGCAGAAGGACAAAGAAACGAAAGAAAGAAACCTGTGGCACAGTTCCGTCAGGTTTCAAAGAATGCGGCAAATTTTAAGAGCTAAACATTATGTACAGCGCAAAAAACCAAGACTGGGGAAGAAACACTCAAACAAACAAGCGGTGACTATCAAATGAAATTTTATTAGGAAATACTCGTGCTTATAAAGGCTTCAACCCAGCACGCGCAGGCGCACAAAGCATGAAACACAACAAAACAGAAACGGCAAACCAAACCCCCCGTGCCAATCAGCCTCATTGCCCTGCAGCTGTACTCTCAAGATAGTTCATTTCTACCTGGTGTAACGCCGCCGAAGGTTTTGCAACGCACGGGATGCGCGATGTGGTGATCAGATACGGCTCTACTATTTCCCGGCACTTCTGATTCATAAGTACGACGTTGTAAAGCTACGCAAGCTGTAAGTGCGGAAACCTTATCCTGACACCCTTTTTACTGCAAAAACCCATAAAACGAGCCACCCTTTGCGTGTGATAAGCCTCAGGAAACGATGTGCAGCAAGAGTGTTTAGGAAAGCGTTTGCTAGAGATAAAACTCGTCTTTCAGTTCGCGGACCTTATCAGGTTAAATGGCACTGAAGATCAATAGAGGCTGGCCTGGCGCATAGCTTACAGCTTGCTAATCACAAGGAGACCATTCTTACTGAACAAAAAAAAGATCTTGCTTAAGCTAGAAAATACCTTGAAACAAGATACAGTCGTCGCAACTAATGGCCGATTTCTCATGCAAAGTTCATGCGCTGAGGCCTATTTGTCAGTTTGGATTCCGGACATTACGCCATTCCGCCGCTGGCTTCAGAACGATAGCAACCTGTCCTTTTCGGTAAGGGTGTAGAGTTCTTAAGTGACTGACGGGAAAATTTTTTTACCAAATTTTTGCGATAAATGCGTATTTCGCATCCTGATAAACGGCACCATAGCGAGTGAGCGCCAGAAAATCAATGTTTTAAAAAAAAACAATGACTTGGTGGAGTTGCCCTTATTGTCTCCCTAAGAACGCCGACGACGCGATTGGATTCCTTAAGACTGACAGAGACAAGCAGATTTTTTTAATTTTGTATTGACGGGAAGGATGTGTATTACTTCCAGCCCGATCAGAAAATTTTTTTGAGCGTCATATATGCGCCCGATGAATATGTAGCTATTGCGTCTCAGAGTGCATCTGGTATCTCCAATGAATATTTCCACGCTTCTTACTGGCTTAGCGTGAGTCTACCTATGCTGAATAAGTAGGAAGGGGAACACACTGCTCTTTGTTAAGACTTTTCTCTTGTCCTTCTGTCGTTGCAAATGTTTCACAATGAGGATTAAGGCGGCAGTCGCAGACTTTGACGCTCAAGATGAATAAAAGCTTTACAAAAATGTATTAGCTGGCCCTAAAGCATACGTTTTCTTTTGGTCGTTTTGTAGCTGTAGCACTTGTCATACCTGTTCCAGTAAATTACCAAGTCTGCGAGACGTGGGAAGAGGAGTGTAGCTCGTATAAAAATTATATTTTGGGCTTTTGTTCCGCAGGGGACGGTACATTTGTGTGGCAACTGCGGGCAAGGGTCCGGTTTATGCCCATCGTTGCAGTGATCGTTGCTCCCCTGTGAGTGATTTCTGTATCACTCACGAGACGTACTCTAGTACGAGTCATAGGCGCTTTCCGCCGCGTTCCTTGCAGCGGTATCAGCCAGGTGTTACGAACCACGGTCCATCATTTTTCTTATTAGGCTTCAGAGGCACGCATGGGTCAGTTATCGTAATTGCCTACGGTCGCACAATGCGACTACAGCCGAGCAGTCTAGCTTTGATCTGCCGCATAGCTGCAGTACTGAACAAAAAAAAAACAAAGTGATCCCGCTAAAAACGCGCACCCAGCTTTTATATATTTTTATTTCAAAATTCGTTGACTTATGTTCCTGACATTACTGAAACCGCTTTTCCGGTTCCAGCACATACCCGATATCTGTACTGCAAATATTCACTCGGGCCTTCCCTCCTCTCCTACCCGTCATTCTTCTTTCACTGCTGCGCGCCGCACTCATCTGAGTTCAACACCATTGAAACTTTCTCGGAAACGAATGCCTATAACGTAACCGAAATTTCGACAGCGAGAGAGACCGGTTAATCAACGACGCTTCTCGAACATGCCTGAACGACTTGTTCATTTTAAATCCCTCGCCCCTGTTCCGGCTACCTCATAATTTGTTCTTCTAAGCAGTGACTGCAGCTTCAGGCTGACTTTGGGGGCTTCTGGTAAATGCACTGCCTCGCGCTGTGGAGAACACGGCGCCTTGCTAACCGCTTCTGGTGAGCCACTGTTATAAGCAACTCTAGGAGCGTAAGCTTTGAATGTATACATTAAGCATTTAAACCGCTGATCTCAAGGTCGCGGTATCGAGTCCAGGTCGCAGCGACCGCATTTGGATGGAGGCGAAATGCAAGAACATCCGCGTGCTGTGCATTGTCAGTGCATATTAGTGAACCACAGGTAGCCGAAATTGTCTGCACTACGACCTCCATCATAGCTTCATGTGTCGCTTTTGGAGGTGAGAAGCTTAATGCCAACAAGGAGCCAGTCAGCTACAGCATCCCTGGTTTTATTTTTTCACAGAGTGAGACGGTAGATTTCCAGAAGAATCGGATCCTCCTCAACTTGCCGTGGTGGCGTCTGGATTTCTTGGTTTTCTTTAGCGCTGCAAAGAAGGTTGTTCTTGCCGCCATGCTGCTGTCGAAACGTGGTGTCTACCATTCGATCGCGACGTATGGGAACCTACTTCATCAAAATGTCTCACCATTTCTCGCGTTGCTTTAAAACTTAAATGATGGAGGAGACGATGTTCGTCATTCGCGATTTTCTCAGAAACGCAATTCTATTTCATACCAGAGAAAGTGTAGGCACAGTTTCTAAAGCCTTACTTATAGTTTTCGATATTTTTGGTGCACCGTTTTTTGAACAAAAACAGTGCCTTTTTTTCACTTTCTAACCATCTGTTTATATTTCACTCCGTTATTAAGACAGGCAAAGTTCAGAAGGAAATTCGAGTGCATGTGGTCGCCAAAACAATGGGCAGAATGTTTTGCTGCTGATCAAGCTGGATCCCTTCAATTCTCTTCAGCACGAAGAGGTTACTAAAGAGGATAAAATACGGAGCATAAAATCTGAAACTTTATTTACAGCGCCTGACGAAAAACGAGGGCTATCTGAAATTCCTCCGGTAGCTGCATCTCAGGTATTTTTCCTCTCTTTGAGAATTCTGGCGCTCCTAGTAAGTGAACGCGGATATGAGAATGCGTCTCACTGCTTGAAGCATCAAGTTACTGATTTGAAAAGCATGGAGGAGGTGCAGATCAAATAACTCGATTTCAAGAAAAGTCAAGCCGCCACGAAAGAAAGGTAAAATTGCAGCTGTAGCAGTACGAACAGCAGAGCTAGTCGGTATTGCATTTTGAAAAGAGCCCTAACAGACGAGGCACAATGGTTTCTGTTACGTCCAGTGTTGCGTGTCTGTTTGCGCTGTTGCTTAGACTAGGAATGTTGTTATTGTCTTTAGTACACAGCGATCGTGGGATGGCTGCTAAGGCTAGAAGTGTAGTTATGACAGCGTGATTAATTCGATCATCTACGTTGTTTTATTTCGTTTACTAGCTTAACTCTATACGTAAAAATTTCGGCCCCAGTAGTCGCGTTAAAGGGCCCATTCTCAGGCTTCATCGCACAAGACTAAATAATATTAGATGTATTGCGTTCATTCTTTTAAGAGCATTATGGTAAAATGCTGCAACATTTTCCGCGCTTGGAACATATTTACCTTACAACCTTTTCAGTAGAAACACAATAGGTCTGTCCCCGGTTTCTCCTTGAAACTGCCTATATAAAGGTGACCATAGCATTCAGGCTATGAATACCGGTGTCATCAAACCGATAAGAAGGGCAAGTGCGCATATTGAAGTCAGCGAGATCCCTTTTTTTGACAAATGCTCGAAGTGTCAAAAACGGGGTAGGTAATCCAACTGCGACAGCAAAAGTGTGTGAACTCGTGGCAGACGCTGGACGCTGGGGAGTTTTCAAACCTATTCGAGCGTCACACAAAAGCGAAAGGTAGAAAGCGCAAGCCATAAATTAACGGCTTCGTTTCTCAAACCATATACGATTTTTCCGGGGCGATCAGATCACGCCGGAACAGGACATTCAATGAGAGGTTCCAATATATGAATACCTATAAATAAAGCGAACGGAAACAGAATTACTTCCCACTCCACACCGACAGCGCGCCTGTGGCTGCTGTAAAAATTAAAAGAAAGCCCAGTCGCGCTTGCCTACGGTATGGGCCGGCATATAATGATGGTAGTGCAGGTCGATACAAACGAGATACAAAAGGCCGGCATGCATCGGCACGAGCTCGCATGTTACCTACTATATTATTTGGGCCTGTACAACAGCCGCAAGAAAACTTTAAGCGACTGCTTGCGTCAGTTGCAAGTAAATGCACGGCTTCGACAACAGTAGTGTGATGTCTGCCGAACAACGTCTCTAGAAACTTGCGAAATACTTTTTTACTCGCCATAATCACCCTTGGCCTTTAGCAAGCCAATTGACCTCGTGGGCAACAAGTAGCTATCAAAAAGTACCAGACGAAGGGCCATACGTGCTATTGCAGTAGAAAAAAGGAAATGTTCCTGCTTTATATAGGAGGACCCATGAACGAGCCCTAGAAGTGAACACATAATTTTTTTTTTCTTTTTTTAAAGAGGCTTCTTTTTTCTGGAGTTGTCTACCTTCAACTACATGTTTTTCTTTTTGTTGTTCTTGAGCAGTCGACTGTTTTGTCAGAAATTCATCAGGTGTGTTAATTCTCAGAGCTCAAAGTATACTAACAAGCTGAACGCAGCATTACGACTGACCCGAAAGACGCGGGTTCGATCCCGGCCGCGGCGGTTGAATTTCTTTGGAGGAGAAATTCTAGAGGCCCGTGTACTGTGCGATGTCAGTGCACGTTAAAGAACCCCAGGTGGTCGAAATTTCTGGAGCCCTCCACTACGGCGTCTCTCATAGCCTTAGTCGCTTTGGGACGTTAAACCTCATAAACCAACCAACCAATATGCATAGTTTTTGAAGTATCGACGCTAGCTACGTAAGACGACCTCATGTATACTGCTTCGTCCGCAGGCTTTGTAGTGGTAATGAGGCGAAAGCCTTTAATGCCTCATCGTGGTCGACAGAAGGTTGTCAGCACAGGTGTCACGCTTTTGACGGGTGTCCACCGAGATATACGGGACAGTTACTACGTTATTTCTTTTCCTCAAATAGAATTTTCATTTTCTTCATTACGGCCCCTCTCTCTCTTTCTTCTTTCTTTCTCACTTCCTCCCTTTCTCTACGGTGCGATTGAAGTGTCCACCGAGATGACGGAGAATTAGAGCGTCATTTCCTTCCCTCAAAGAGCGTCGCGTTCAAAGGGCAACGCATCGCGCCGAACGGGTGATGCCGTTCCGTGGGCTCCCTGGCAACGCTACAACACGCTGTCGCGTTCAACTCCTAAAGGCGCAGCTTAAGCGTAATTAATTAACAGTTGATTAGTATTTAGTCATTAAAAAGTAATTAGTCATTAAAAGTAATTATTCATTAGTCATTAACTATGTTTGACGTCATTCAGTGATGGCATCGCCAGTGCCACACAGGCAGTCAAAGTGGTGCGGAAAAGTGCCCCTGAATTTTTCGGATTGCACGAGTTGAGCTAATGTCAAGGCGCTGGCCAGCGTAAGAATACTCCATACTTTCCAAAAATGGTGTCATTCTGTCAAGTCTAAGCGCATCATATGTCACGCGCTGCAGCGCCAGATAATTGACTAGAATCTCCTGCCTTCTTGCCACTCAATCGACAATGCTGAAGTTTTAAGGCCGTATAAAAATTCACATTGGAGTGCAATATTCTTCTTTCCGCTGGTTTTTTAGTTTTTGTAGTCCTTGCTATGTCTTTTCGCTTGTAACATGCCAATTTGGGATCTGCCTTTTTTCATTGCCTTCCAGGTTTTTTGCTTTCTTTGTTTTCATGCTAGTGCTGACCCCTTTCATCCCACTTATACGTCAGGAGGCCTTCTTGGGAAGTTATGAACATAAAGTTCTTAGGCTGGTTTGGTTTGGTTTATTGGGGTTTAACGTCCCAAAGCGACTCAGGCTATGAGGAACGCAGTAGTGAAGGGCTCCGGAAATTTTGACCACCTGGGGTTCTTTAACGTGCACTGACATCGCACAGTACACGGGCCTGCAGAATTTCGCCTCCATCGAAATTCAGCCGCCGCGGCCGAATTTCGATGGAGGCGAAATTCTGCAGGCCCGTGTACTGTGCGAAGTTCTTAGGAGGTCCTCAGCGAGTCGTTTCACCTCTTTCACAGCCGAACGTTCATTATATCCCAGGTTGACCCACTAATAACTTTGTCACACGGGCGCCCTTAAGCACGGGTAAGGTCACCGCGGCTTTGGCTAACTATAGTTACTACTGTTCAAAACGCGAAAGAAACTGCGGTTACACATGCTAACAACGGTTATCGCGAACCGAGCTTGACGACCTCGGTTTGCGTCGCTAACCGACAGGATGTCGGCGTCTGTTGACGGGGAGTACCCTTAGGCGTCCGGGTGTGAAAAACTTCAATGACAGCTGGCCCGCTTCAATGACATACTTTATTGCACAAAATTCTGTTTCAAGACCAACACATTGTGTATTGTATCGTCCGACGGCGCTTTTACGTAGCCTTCGATTACCGTTCGACGGCGCAGACACAGCGTACTGGAGAACCGTCCCGCAGTGCTCAAGCTACGCATTACAGGGCTCTAACTTCCAAAAAAGACCGGCTATTGTGCATTGTTAAAGCATTTTTAGAGCTCGCAGCACCCCATTGCACGTGCTTACCCGAATAGTGCAGACCGCGGGCGCGGCAGACGACGGCGCTGTTACCATGTGCTGCTCCCTAGTCGTCGCTAGGCCTAAGTTCTTTCGCCTAACTGGGCCTAACGTTTTTCGTATGGAAGCCACAGCGGAGTGCGCTTTTGAATTGACCGGCGCTATAGCATGTGGTCTACTCATGAAACTACCTTACTGACTACCCCATTGTCTTTTATTAAAAAAAATACATGATCGATTTTCTTTTCTTCCAACTTAAACAGCGCTACATTTTCAGACGATACCCAGATAGACATGACAGGGCAAATTTCAAGAAAAGGAAATGCATCACCAACTAGCCCGCAACGTGTTTTACTAAATGATCGATTTGAGCGGCGCCTTAGCAGTGGAACTGGCGTACAAGTAGTTTGGATCAGCCGCGATGCACTGACGGCCTCTGCTACGCCGCTCTGAACATAAACTAGCTTGTACCTCAGTTACTAATCCTACCATCAACTCCGCACATGTCAGCTATCGTCAAAAAAGATTCGTTTTTGACATTCCCTTATCCCAGGACTTCTTATTGACGAGAGCTAGAAAGTTTAACACAGAGTTTTTGGACGCTGGCGCCTGCGATCCGCCGTAGAGATATTGCCTTGGCAAGGACGGCTGCCGGAAACACGACAATGTACAGTGATGGAGGGAGGCAGTGCTGCCACTGGACGACATCGTCGGACGGTACTCTGGACACCGTGTTTTAAGATATGTGCAAATGCCTCCACGCTCTGCCGATCAGCGCGTCACTTCGTTCAAAGCACCGAAGGGGCCGTTTGTAGCCGTAACTAAGAACGATGGCGAGCCATGTGGCAAAGGTGAACCGTGATTCGTGATAACCACAATTAGGTTCAGTAAGCGTGGTTAGGCTTAGCCACGGTTAGACTGCCCGTGTGGCTATGATATAAAGTTCATCACTCCTACGATGTTACAATTAGGTTAGTTATATCCGAGGTCAACACAATAAATTTGTTACACCCGAGGTCCAGGCGCAAAAATTTCTTTACATCGGAGGTGGCACATTTAACTTTCCTCTATCCGAAGTAGCACACGTTTTTTCCTTACATGCGCGGTTAACGCAGAGATGTTTGTTATGCAAGAGGTTAGCACAAAAAAGTCATTATATCTGAGGTAGTAGACAAAGTTTGTATGGGTAGCATAGTAAGTTCGTTCGTAGCCCGGGGGGTAGGTTTACACCTGCACATCGTTGCATGTGAGCCACCTGCCGCTGGCTTATAAGGGACTGCGGTCCTCATTTCCGCTTGCACTGACCCCTCTAACGCTCACGCATTAAAATATACTGCCGACCGAAAACAGGAAGACAGGTGCTGAGACCAGGCGGATGACTGTAGGACAAGTAACGATTTTTTACTCTCTGCATACTACACCTCCTTCGAGAATGCTCTAGTCCGTCTTTTGTGTGTCTGGTCAATGGATGAAAAAATAAAACCTTTGGATTTCTTTGGAGCTCGTTAACAATGCGCCATTTCTTTTTGTCAAAGACGAAGGCCAAAGCATGTAGAAGCCCATATATGTCAAAGAAAGTTTCCTGAAGAACTCTAGTTTGGGCTAGTTGGTTCATGATTCAACAGGAAAATGGCGCAAAAGACGTGGACAAAAGAGGCAAACACGACAGGACAGCGCCAACTTACAAATGAATTTTATTTCGCACCAAACCCGCATTTATGTAGGCCAACACGCCCTAACATCCGTGTAATCACGCACGGCAGTAGAAAAGATCAGTGTAAGATATCTAACACATGAAGCGCGATAGCAACCACGTAACATACTATCATGGCTAAAAATAAACCAAACAAAAGTATAGCAAAGAACACTAAAACGGTCATGGCCAAGCAACTCTTAAACACCAAAAACGATACACACTCATGAGTGATACGAGATGACCAACAAGAAACGTGGAAAAAAAAAAGGTGAAGAATGAAGGGTTAAGACCGAAGAATGAAGCGTTGAGAGAGAGGTGGTCGAAGCCTTTTACATCAGGAAAGAAGGGAGCAGATGCGTCAGCAAGCCATCCATTACGCTTAGCAACGAGGAGTACACTTTTCTAGAAAGTTTTCTGTAGGCTCTTCGTCTTGTTTTGTTGTGCACGCTCTTTCCTTTGGCATTGGTTGCAATTTTTGACGATTTTTTGACGATGTGCGGTTTTTGCGCGGTTTTTTGTTCTCGTTTTTTACACCTTTGACGCTGACCTTGGTCTGAGCTCCGCATTCATCCTTTTTCATGTTTCTTGTTGGTCATCGGTTATCATTCATATGGCTGCTGGTTGTTCGTTTAAAATTTTTTCTCGTTTTTATACCTTTGACGCCGACTTTGGTCTCAGCTTCGCGTCCATCTTTTTTCTGGTTGGTCATCGGTTACAATTCATGTGGCTGCTGGTTTTTCGTTTCCAATTTTAAGGTTCGCACTCTTCATCCATTTCAACCTTTTTTTACCTTTGACACTGCTTTGGTCTTAACGCTTCATTCTTCACCTTTTTTTTTCCACGTTTCTTGTTGGTCATCTCGTATCGCTCATGAGTGTGTATCGTTTTTGGTGTTTAAGAGTTGCTTGGCCATGACCGTTTTAGTGTTGTTTGCTATACTTTTGTTTGGTTTATTTTTAGCCATGATAGTATTTTACGTGGTTGCTATCGCGCTTCATGTGTTAGATATCTTACAGTGATCTTTTCTACTGCCGTGCGTGATTAAACGGATGTTAGGGCGTGTTGGCCTAAATAAAGGCGGGTTTGGTGCGAAATAAAATTCAGTTGTAAGTTGGCGCTGGTCCTGTCGTGTTTGTCTCTTTTGTCCACGTCTTTTGCGCCATTTTCCTGTTGAAAGTTTCCTGAACGGCCAATTAGCAGGAACACAGGGTATAATTTGTGATCATGCTGGAGCTCCAACTATCGGCCTAACGGACATTGCTTTTTATCTCGTGGGACTTTCTTCGGAAAATAAACTATCAGTTAATTTATGCCGATAATAGCACTTGACCACTTGACTGACGACAGCCCCAGAAGGACAATTTAATGGATACGGGCGGCCCTGTGATTGAAGGCGAAGAATCTTAAGATTTAGGAAGACTGACAATCTCGTGTGCCTCGTAAGGATCAGTAAATTAGCATGTACTGAAGGCTCACTAAACACGTAGTCTTGTATGCTTTTGTCAGGCAAACAAGACTGTATTAGCGAGCTTTAAAGTAAGTGCTATGATACCGATTATTTTCGCATCAGCAACCGTCATCGATAGTGTGTTAACCTTGCATGCCAAGTTCCCTGAAATGCCTGCTTCGGTCCAAAAGTGCCCCCTCTTTTGGCCGGCAATTAACCTTGCATGCCGAGGTCCCTAGCACGCTCGCATGGCTCCAAAAGTCCCCGTTTCTTTCGCCTAAAAAAATACAAGTCAGTGGAACGTACTTATATTAGTAGTATTGTGCTCATTCCTGCAGTGCGACGTTGGAAAGTACTCACGCAGTCAATAGGAATGGCTTCGTAGGCAGTGTCACTGAATCTCGCCTAGCTGCCATACAGTCGTTTCACCCTTATTACGTCAGGAAGGCTTCATAGGTTCGCGTAGCAAGGAAGTTTAATTTTTCAATCAACTCAAGAGCATTTTCACAAAGAAAAAACTACTTATCAATCTTTAAAGAGAGCAGTGCTGTCATCTAAGCGACGCAGGTGTCACAAAATTCGGCGCATTTTAGAAACAAACAAAGAAAAACCGCCGCGCGCACGGCGTCTCGCCGGCGCGAGCCCAACGGGAGAGAGGGAAAGCCCCGCCGAGCGCGTGCCTCTCTCTCCACTGCCACGGCGTGCGCCGAAGGAATGAGTCATCCACGCCGATCTCTCTCGAACATGCGAGTTGTTTCTACTGTTAACGGGGGGAAGAAGGGGAAGCCTTGCGTGCGCTAAGACATGTTCCCCTCCTCTGCACTCGGACGTCGGCTACGCCGCCACGACGGTGGTGGTGAAAACTTTTAATTACTGAAATAGAGTTTGGGAGCCACAGAGTGGCCCCGCTACATGGTCGGCGTCCCTAGTCCGGGACACCGCATGACAATGCCCCGTCTCTAGCCCGTTTCACCAGAGCCCTTTGGGACTCAAGCGAGGAGCAGTTGAGAAGGGCAGTCTCCCATGCCTCTCTGGAAGGGGTAGGGGAAGGGGGGAGGTGGGGATTTTGAGTACATGCCCACACCATGTGGAAGATATCACAGGCACGGCCGCTCAATGGGAGCGCACTGCCGTGTCACAGGTCTCCCCACAGTGTGGGCATCGCCCATCCGTGTTAGGATCGTAATGCTTTAAGATTGCAGGACAGAGTAGAGTACCTGTCTGCAGGCGCCTTAAAGTTCGCTCCTCCGTCTTACTCAGCCCCTTTGCAGGGACCGGGAAAAGGCGGTGGATGTCGCTATAATGCGTTATAATTTCCTTGAATCGCAGCAGCGGCTGGTTAGTCTCCGAGCCAGAAGAGCTGGGATGAGGAGCCCGGTGAGTAAGCGCTCGGGCAGCCGCGTCAGCGGCCTCATTACCTCGTACGCCCTGGTGGCCAGGAGCCCAAATGATTCTTTTGGGTGTTGGATCAGTGGCAGTCCGTCTTAGAATACAAGCAGCTAAGGGGGAGATCTCCCCTGCCAAGTAATGATCACATGCTTTTCGGGAGTCCGTAATGATGATTCTCGAATTGGCGTGGGCGGCAGCAAGCGCTATCGCTACTTCCTCGGCTCGCATTGAATTCGGGGCTCGAAAAGAGAGTCCATCAACGTGCATTTCCTGGTGAACGACAGCGGCCGTGTAAAATCCCGTGGGCGATGGGCCTGCTACGTCTACATAATATACACCAGGTCGGGAGCCGTGTTGTCTCTCAAGAGCCCGAGCCCGAGCTTGTCGCCTGTTTACGTGCATGTCGGTGTCCATGTTACGGGGGAGCGGGGAGACCCAGAGCATATGGCGCCGGCGCCACGCTAGAACACGCTGGAACCTTCGCGAAACGACTCCTGACTCTGACCAATGGGGACGCGGCCGGCGAGAGAAAGAAAGGGAAACTACACTGGAGATGCTGCGTGTATGTGCGCGCCTACTTTGGCGCGTAGAACAAACAGACGTGAGAGCGAGCCTATAAAAGAAGGACGCTGACAGCTATGAGTCAGCCCGGACCGCCGTTTAAGCTTCATCGAAGCGCGCCCGTCCGACTCCCGGGAAAACACCACTCGGCCAGCATCGGACCAACGAGGCAACGTTCGCCAGTCTGCGGGACGGCATCGTCGTGGAACTCTGCATGGTCGTCGGACTGCCGCAGTGCCCGGTGAACAAATTGTGTTTTGTTTGTTTACCTCTCTCTCTTGTGTTAGTGCACTTTAGGTGCAATATTGCCTGTGTATTGTATTCTCTCTCGAGTTTAACTTTGCACGCGTTGCATTCTTTTGTTAATCACTTGGTATGTGTTTGCACTAGTGATTGTGTAATCCTCTGTATCGTCTCTTTGTTGCATAAACTTTGTTTTGTTTTGTAAACCTTTGGCTCCGACCCATTCTCTGGCTTGCGACCAGCGAAAGCTGGGCACCGAACGCCCAAAAACCTCTTGTCACTTGGTAGCTGGTCTCCGCTGAGTTTGCCACGCTGAGTCGAGGGCATCTCCTTCGAGACCGAGACCGCTACCCCCACACGCTCTAAGGGTGTCTGGGAGCTTCCCACTAAAAGTGCGCGAAGTCTGGGTGACAGCAGGCATGACTGAAAAGGGTCAGGATATACGGCCTTCGCGCTTTTAGCGTGAACCAGCGAACTTGTTATGAAATGGAAAGAATGGCCGGAACGCTTTCTTTTTTTCGCGCAGAACTGCTTAAGGCATATGGAAGAAACAAGTTTAGCATCGGTTTGCTGCAGATGGTGTTGCTTGAAAATTCCGAGTATCTGCGACACTAGTGAGTAGGTGATAAACTTATTTCCCAAGTTCTATGCATGCATTATCTAGACTAAACAACCTGAGGAGATTCAAAGGTGGCTGCAGAATTTACATATAGCCCGTCTGTTTTAACATTCATCCCAGATAATTAATTCTGTTAAAAAACTGTTAGTGCTAACAACCACCGTGTGCCACTGAAGAAGAAGGTTTCGAAGAGCTAAGGTATTGCGGATTAGTTCATTTGTTTGAAGAGTGGTTATGTACGACAATTAAACGAAGTCTATTGGGCCGCCAAAATGCCCTGCTATAGTTTTGTGAATATCTTCATTATTTGCTTCGATAGTCCTCTCGCATGATGCAAATTTTTAACACGGGGCGCCGGCAAGCTAAAGGGTGCTGTGATTTTCACTACTAGCATAGGCCGTTAAGAATAACATATAAAAAGAAGAATCCAGTCACTAAAGCAAGTGAAACAGCAGAGAAAGAGACAGGTAAGTTTTAGGTGCTGCCTTATATGCACAAGCTCTCACGCAAGTTGAAGAGAGTGGTGGTGAAATTTGAAGTTGATGTCGAGTTTTCTGCTTCTCTCAAGATTTGAAGACTTCAGAAACTTGAGAAGCAGGCCAAGGCAGGGCTAAGAATCCACCATGCGGAACAAACAAGAAGCTGCTCGTTTCCTGTACTTACACAGGAGGGACACGAATCCGTGTTAACATTACGCCTGGAGAGAATTCCTCGTCGCGTCGCACGCAAATTGAGCAGTGCAAGAATAAAACGCATTTGTTGAAGTTTCCCATTATTTGTTATTTCATAAATTACGTCACCTAAGTACTGAATAAACTCTTCAGATGAACTGGGTGCTTTCTTTTTAATCGTCTACAATTTGCCTCTGCTAACGGTTACAACTCATCAATTCGTTATTGTACTCCCTGATGTTCCAAAGCGTTCTCTTCTCGGACCAGTATTGTTCCCAATTTATATCAGTTATCTTCCCTATGTGTCATCCCACATACGTTCTTTCGCCGATGACTGCGTTACTTTTCGCGAGGTTAAAAGCGATAATGATATTAACACCCTGCAGCGCGACTTTACGGCTAAAATTAATTTCTGCAATCAATTCTTAACTGAACTTACTTCAACAAATGCAATCTTACGCGTGTATCCCGTACCCCTAGCCTGCCTCTCTTATTCTATCTGAAGGATATGACACTTTAAACCGTCGAATCTCATAAATAGCTAGGCATTCACATTACATTTAACAAAACTTAGAGGCTTCACCTAAATTACATAGTCAATAAAGCTAACAAAACGTTCGGTTATCTGCAACGCAATTTTTCTCACGCATCATCTTCATTGAAATCAGTTCTTTATACAACCTTAATAAGTCCAAAGATAGAATACTAAACAGCAGTCTGGGATCCTGCCATGAATACCTAATTACTTGAATTACATGAATACCTAATTACAAAATAACTTCGTTGGATTTCTAACTGTAACCAGGAAGCAAGTATAACGCAAATTAAAGCTTATATCAGACTTCAGTCATTGGCTTCACAGCAGAAGATTGGCTGTGGTTTAGCTATGGTTAAACCTGAAGTTACGCAATAGCTACAGCTGGCCGAGTGGAACTCGCTGAGTCGAATTGCAAAGTCAGTCTTTCCTCGCTGCGTTTCGCTGGGCGTTCCTTCATCTTCGTCGCGGGGTGTCGAGTCACAGTAACTGTGTAATTTCCTTTCCTCAAATTTATTTTCTTCATTACGGCCCCTGTTTCTCTTTCTTCTTTCGCTCCCACATCCTCCCTTCCTCTACAAACGGATGACGGGTGTCCACCGAGATATGCGAGACAGTTACTGCGTAAGTTTCTTTCCTCAAATACAATTTTCATTTTCTTCATTACGGCCCCTCTTTCTCTTCCTTCTTTCACTCCACTTCCTCCCTTCCTCTACAAACGGATGACGGGTGTCCACCGAGATATGCGAGACAGTTACTGCGTAATTTCCTTTCCTCAAGTACAATTTTCATTTTCTTCATTACGGCCCCTCTTCCTTCTTTCACTCCCACTTCCTCCCTTCCTGTACGGTGCTTTTCGGGGGTCCACAAAGATGACAGAGAATTACTTCTTCATTAATTAGCGAACTACAGACCATCACTACGCTTAGGCCATAGGCTTAGCTGTGGTTAAGCGATGTAATGCTACTGACGATTTTTTTGGGTAATCTCTGACGTCAATATGCTACTGACCGAAATATGTGAGACAGTTACTGGGTAATTTTTTTCGGTTTCTTCATTACGGCCCCTCTTTCCGTTTCTTCTTTCACTCCCACTTCCTTCCTCTACAAACGGATGACGGGTTTCCACTGCAGCCACAGGCATACGGCCGAGGTGCGACCACGCTCGACGGGGCGAAGTGGCTGCCGCAGTGGAGCTGTCGCATTAAAAGGGTTGTCAGCTAACCCTATTTCACGTTATGTTGTCATTTCAGCCTACACAGTAGTGTCTTTATGCACCCTATTACAGATCGCGTCGCATTGATCATCCCCACAAAGTTGCTATGCCCATAAGCATGCAGTTTGTTTCTAACACCCGTTTGTTCCCTGTACCTGCAGCGTGTATAGAATGATCTTTCTAATGAAATTGTCTCTATTACTAACATGAAAAACGTTTGTTAGCGAGCGTTGTATAAACTCTGAGAGTATTAATCTGCAGTGATGAATTTATTTTCTTCGCTGAAATTGCATTAGCAGGATTAATTACTTATGCTTCCGTTTGTTAAACTTTGTTTGCTGTACATTTTGCTACCCACTCCCCTCTGGAATGCCTCTACGGATCTGAGGATAAAAATAAACAAATTAAATAAATAAACTATAAAGATTTGTTTCGCTTTCCAAACCGTACACAGCTGTTGGGCCGTGGTAAAGATTAATTAACGAGAAGAATCTTCATAGCATATGAAAGTAGGAAATGCCGTAGTGAACCTGTGTTTATCTCCTACACCAAAAATTTAATTTTTGAAGCATACCTAAGCTCATAAAACAGATTTCCTTCACAATAATTCTATTTTATCTTTCACTGGTTGACTTTGGGTTATGTTATATCACCTTTCTTTTTCTGCAAATTATTTTTCTGCAAATATCTCGGACCATTTTTACGCTACATTACTGTGTGTACGATGCTCGAAATTCACATTTAATGTTTGTTATGCAACTGTAAGACAACTGTAGTACAAAAACCATTTAAGCTCCCTTAGTTAAAAAATTTACGACCACAACTATACTGTCACTTTCTGTCCGCTTGCTTATATAACCTTCGTGCAGATACGGCATCCGTGCACAGCGCATGATTTCTAAAAATTCCTTACAGCATAATTTTGAAAAGTCTGTATATACAGTGAGATCGCTTACGCAAGTCAGACACTCGTAAAATGAGACTGCGGTATGCGCCTGTCCCGTCCTGCCTGTCTTGCAAATTCATCTTTTACCAGTATGCTGTATGAACCAACTGGACTAATAACGCATCTTGCACAACCCTATATTCAATCTCATACCAGTAACATTCTAGTAACATGATGGAAAGTGCAGTGCGCTCATCGGGAGAGTCTACTATACACTGAGATAGATACGTAAAGTGCGGCTTTTATATCGCATCTTTATAAGGCACTTTGCACAGTATAATCAAAGCGCCTACTGTCTGTCTGAGTCAATTGCCTTTTATACGTTACTTTGTTTGCTGTTGCCAAAAGAGCGGAATGTTGCTTTTTCAAGCTGTCGAGAGACACCTCTTACTTCACTTCCCTTGTATCATCATCGGCATGATGGTCAAAATGATCATCATTATTAGTTTTATTACTACTGGCCTCCCATTTCTATTGCGGTGGTGGCAAGTGCCTCCTTAGCCAGTCAATAAAGTGGTTAATTATTTTATTTGTTTTTGTAACTGGACACCACCTTCTTTAAACTTTGAATCCTGTTCAGTTAATTTTTAGATCCCCATCATTAGAGGCTATTTTTCATGCCGTAATCTATATTACATTCGATTTCTGTGGCGTTTGGCACAATTTACGCATTCAGATTTTGTGCCCCAATAATAGTCTTCATTTGCTCGTCCCTGCAGCAGTATCTCTGACATCCAGAGCTACTGGAAGGCTGATATGTCCTTTCGACTTGCCTTCGCTTAGTTTTGCACTCTCCCAGAACATCTGTAATATCTTCAACACTGCTCCCGCATGCTGCGCAAATGTCATCTCCCTGTTCCTAGTTGGTCCTATATTGCCTGATTCTAAGGCAACCTGATCTACCCTCAAATAAGAGTATTCTGCTTCTTGAATTATCATAGAGCATTTCCTTGCGGTTTTCATTCTTACCAGCTTTGTATTTACGAAATGATTCTTTTATCCATTTTCTTGCCAACAACTTGCAGTCTCTGTTTTGTGGGCCTTCTTTTTTATGTTGGGGGACCCTGGGGCGTGCCCTGAATTCCTGTTGAAATAAAGCTTGCTCTCTCCCTATTGCCCTGTTGCCTCTGTAGCCTGTCGCAAGCTTTCTAGTCGTTTTCCTCTATCTTCCGTCCGCGTTTTAATTCTACAAATACGTGAAGACTCCGGCTGCCCACCTCTTCACTTTTCGTAGTCTTTCCTCAAACGATGTACTGCTCTGTGCTTCTCTCGCCTCAAAGGACACCCAACCGATATATGCCTGTACAGCTTCGTTTTTTGTCTTTACCATGGGCCCCTAACGCTAATCTCCCCACCTTTCTTTGGATAATCTCTTTGAACGAGATCTCATTTTAAGCACAGTACCGCCTTCGCAAAACTCACTCCCGGGACCATTGCACCCTGCCACAGTCTTCGTATTATTTCGTAGCTCTTGAATCTCTATGGAGCTCTATGCTTCATCATAGCCGCGCTGCTCTTTCCTTTCGACCTGAGATGCACATCATGGGACTTTAAATATTCTCTTTCTTCGCTGAATCCACAGCCCCCATTATCCGTACCTCTTCACGAGGGCTAACTGACGCCCCTGTATCAATACTGTTGCAGTCCCGTTATGGTTAAATACCACAACGCCCAAACAGTGAGGTCGAATTCAATATTAGCTGCAGCCTTTTTACTGATATCAGAGAGGAGTTGTAGCTCGTTTCGGCTACCTGCAAAGAGTACCACTTCATCTGCGTAAAGTAAACCCGGAAGACATTGGCCTACTGTTTGCCCATGTCGAATGTAGGCTAAATTAAACGCAGCTGTACTGTACTCTAGCTTGCGAGCTTGCGTTCCTTCTTTTCTACATATATCTTGAACAGCACTGGCGACAAGGGGCACCGCTGTCGTGAACGCCGTTCAATGTCCCCCTTCATTTTATTATTTAGCCCTCGCCAGTTTATTTGCACTCTAATATCTCTGAATGCCACCGCTATAAATTTACTACTTCGGCATCTAGCCCCACTTCCGTTAGAAAGTCTCGCAGTACTGTCATGTGCACCTTTCATGTCCAGAAAACCCAACCATAGCGGCTCTTTTGCGTCTTAGTTGTTTCCGTACGCTGTGTTACTACAAACAGATTGACCTCCAAGCGTCTGCCATGCCTGAAACTATTTCGCGCTTCTCCCAGCCTTCCATTTTTCGCCACCCATGTTTGCAGCAATAGCCTGCATAGCAAGCCGGTATATAACCTACTTAATAATGATTGGTCTGTATGAGACAGTAATTGCTTTTTCTGCTTTACATATATAAATTAAACTTAGTCTGCTGCGCAGCGAATCTTCTGGTACCTGCTTACTCTGAAAGCCTTGCTTTATGTTTTTGAGCAGCAATGCCTCTTTAGTTTTCGGCGCCAGCTGAGTAATCAACCTTATCTGAATTGCAGCATGACCGGCTGCTATGTTCTTTGAAATTCTTCATAGCGCTGTCCACCGCTCCATGTCTTTCAAACTTAACTTTTTGTCTGCCATCTTAAGCGTCGCAGTGTCTGTTGGCTTAGAGAGCATGCCTCCATTTTCTGTAAACTTCTCGCTAACTACCCCACCGATGTAGTCCAAAGACGCGCTGCCATTTCAATTGTTGCCTTCCTCGTCCTTTATAAAATCGTGTATGTATTCGGAACTCTTATGTAAAGCTGTATTTACGCAGGGGATCCCGACGCGGATGAATGTGGAAAGGAGGTGCACGACGTCACCGATCCCCAAAACTCCACACCTGCTCTCTGATTAACTATTCACATGGGCAGCGAGGAGCCGCCGAAAGGGGGCCGCCTGGCTTCCGAGGCAGAATGGAAAGGGTGAAAGAGGAAAAAAAGGGGCCAAAACTATACCCCCCTGCGGCGGTATAGGGGTATAGGTATAGTGGTTGTGCTGGTGTCAGGACAGCAGAGCCCTGAAAGACTAAGCAAGGAAAAAAAAATAGAAGTTCGAAATGAAGGGAGATAAGAGAGAAAGGAAATCCAAAGATGGGAAACAAAATAAAAAACAACAGTGGGCAGCATCCTGCGCACGCCAGGGAAAGCGAAGGGCCACCACATCTCCGGTAGAGACGGGGACATAACATTCCGGCCGAACGAATGGTGCCTTCCTCGATCGGATGGCGGCCAACGGAGCAAAACCGTAAGCTGCGTCGCCGCGCGGCCTCTCGAAGACGTGACGTGTGCGCACTTGCCTTAACTTAGAAAGGGACGTCATCGCTCGTGTGTATACCGGTTATTCTTTTGTCTCATCTCCATCATCCAACGAGCACTTTCCGTTTTAATTTTCGTGTGTATGAGTTCGCGGACAACAAAGCTGCGTGGTCGGTACTTGTCCCATTTTCTGTCCACTCCCTTCAGACTATCCCCGGCCCTCTTGGCCGCTCGGTGCACCATCTATGCCTGTTTCGTGAGTTGAGTTGCCTCTTTAATGTACGCATTCCGCCAGCTTCGAGGCATCTTTCTGCTTTTCCAGTAGTTCTTTTCCTCTACGCTTTCCATTTCTTTTTTGATTAAGCCAATTAGTGCGTCATATCCGCAGGCTTTCTTTCCGATTGTGGTACTTCACTCTCAACTCGTTGCACTGTGTCCGACACTTGCTTGCTGCTGATAAACATCTTGTCCTCATCCTCGATTAAGTATGCTTTTCTCTCCATATAGCACCAGCCGACAGTGATCCGTTTATAGTGACGGCCTTAACTTTAGAAACACTGGTCATGTTTTTTTCCATTTTGTTTAACCTTTCTTAAATATCTTCAGCAACAATGCTGTAGTTAAATATTGTCTGTTGTTTTCCCTATTCCCACATTATGTGCGAATAGGGAAAACAGATCCCTGCACTTCCTTTGTCTAATAACTATAATGAAGTCTTGCCTACGATGAATAGTTTCCCTTTGTTGTGCCTTCACTCATCGAGTTGCTCAACGTGCCCATTCATGTTTCTGATCAGGATGACGTGTTTATCATTTTTAATCCGATAGCATTAAGGAGTTCCTGTCGCAGAATATCGGGCGTCGGCGTAGTCGGCGTCTTTGATCATGAGCGAAAAATCCGCGAAAAGTCCTCAGAGGAGCAACCTTGGAGGCAGGTAGCCCACCTATGTCACGTAACCTTACTACGCTATCACAATGTCCCATGGGATTATGAGCAAATTGAGCACCGTGGCGGTTGGTGGTTAAATTAATGATTTCTATTGGAATGTTGCCAGCGAAGAGCAACCTGGGTCACAAAAGCCCAACCGATGGCAGCAAATGCCATCGCACGGCAATGCCACATCGATTAAACGCTGAGCCACTGCGCTGGTAGTAGTGTGAGTATTCGCCACGATCTAGGAATGCTAAGCAGACGATGATCAGTTCGGCGTATATGGGCATTAACCCACTAAAGCTATCGCGTCATAACCTTAAGACGGAGCTTAAATGTCCCCTTCAATTTTAAAACTCTTCCTATCTTAAAGAGTTAACAGAAGAGTTAACGGTTAATTGTCATATTTACACTCTCTACCCGTCCACAAATAAACTGCTCCTATCTATGTGCTTTATCTTGTCACTGTGCAATGGGTCCACAAATGTTCTTCGCATGTTTCTTTGATGCACCGCCAATTTGTACTTTGTCGAATAAGTACGCCGAATCCTTGCCCTTTATTGGCGCTTCTTTACGGTTTCATCCTTCGCAGATGTAGTCTTCTATTATACGGGGCCTGCAATAGTGCCCGATATCACTGATTGAATGGCTTACGTGAAAAGCGCCGCTGTCAGCACCACGACGAGGAGGATCAGTAGGGCCGCCACGGACATAACCTGGCTGCTGGTGGGCGCACCGTTCGCTGCTGGCCGGAATGATGTAGGGAGCGGAACGCGGCTAACTTAATAACCGGCAGCTGCACTTCGAATGACGTCCGTGCGCGCGTAAACTGACGAGCGCGTCGAGCGACCTGCAGGTGTCGGCCCCTTCGCCGTGAGTCGCGTTTTCGTCGCGACACAAACTCTGGCTTTAGCAGCGCGGCCTTGGGGGAGAAGGACAATGATGCTATGCCGTATGCGTCACCGACGCTCACAAGATGACCTTGTTTGACAGGCATAAAGATTTTCCGCATGTCTACGCATTTATGGGGCGTACGCACTTTTGATAGGCAGAAAGTGTTGAATTGAGCACACCATAGCCGAGATAAGAACTGGCTCGCTGTGGTTGTTATTGTCTTCCAATCTGCACGTTTTCGTCGCGACACGAACTCTGGCTTTAGCAGCGCGGCCTTGGGGGATATCATTGGCTCAAATATCTGCTCAAGTCATAGCAGCGCAGATCTGCATCAGCGACTTACTACGCCGCTGCAAACAGCATTTAATGGCCGAGACAATAGAACAATCCTAGCTCAACTATTTCTTTTTGTTCTTTGTCAATGGCTGGGCTTTGTCACCCCTGTGTTATCACTCGGTCATCAGGTCGGCGCCGTGCTTTGCGCACGTGGAATCAAGTCGATTGAAAAGATTAGTCTCTTCATAGCAGCCCAGGTCTTTTTAGAAAGCGCCATTCGAATTTATTAGAGGAATGAGGGTTGGTTTAATTAGCAGTCGCATATTTCCAAAACTACTGAACGTAAAAAGCGCGGGGGGGGGGGGGGGGGGGCTTTGCATTTTTCATAAGTCCGCCATATTGGTTGACCCAATGGTTTCTACTATTATTTTCCATTCTTGTGCGCAGCGCCGAATGGCTGCCCTCAGCGATAGTGCTAAAAACGCGGTGCCTGGGGTGGTGGGGGGGGGGGGAGAGAGGATGATGGGTGAAAGGAATCCTTATCAGAAAAAAAATTGCGATTTTGGGTAGTCAGGCCAAATTCGAATTAGGTGCGCTAACACTTCTGTTTTCTTTTCGGTTCCGGTTCCAGGACCGGTTTCGATGGTCAAGCAAGGTCCTGACAAAGATCGGCAAGTTCGGTGAGTGAGCTCCATAGTCCCAGCGCACTAAAACAGGACGAGACACTTAGGCTCCGTTTTAAGGCCATTAGGCGATAAAGTTAATGGTTTAGTGCCCATGTATGCGGAATTGGTGATCCTGTACTTAACATTAATAATTCGCTAGGAGTCCTCCTACCATTCCGGGTACCATTCCGGGTACCATTCCTGGTACCATTCCTGGTACCATTCCTGGTGCCATTCCTCCTACCATTCCTCCTACCTTTCCAGTGGTGCGTCGTTTTAGCGACGCACCACTGGACTCCGATAGCATCTGCAGCCACCGATAGGACTTGTTAAACTCAGGTTGCTTTTCCCTAGCAACCTGCGTCACAGACAGACAGTGGCAAAGTAAGTGGGTGGGGCTCTGAGTGCTGGAGCAATAAAACGTGCACATCATGACGGAATATGCATTTGCATATACAGAGAATGTTTCATGCAAATTTAACCAGGGATATAAAGAAAGCAGCGCATAGGAGCTGGGAGAAACCAACGACATGTTGTGTCGCGTCACCTGGCGCTCCGCAGACTACTTTTTGGTTTGGTTTATGGGGTTTAACGTCCCAAAGCGACTAAGGCTATGACAGACGCCGTAGTGGAGGCCTCCGGAAATTTCGACCACCTGCGGTTCTTTAACGTGCACTGACATCGCACAGTACACGGGCCTCTAGAATTTCTCCTCCAAAGAAATTCGAGCCGCTGCGGCCGGTATCGAAACCGCGTCTTTCGGGATAGCAGCCGAGCACCATAACCGCTGAGCCACCGCAGCGGCAGACTACTTTTTAGGTCCCCCTTTAGGTAATTACATAAAATTTTGATCCAAAATTTTTAATTTTGACTTCATGGTGATGTTTCTTTTGTTAAGTTGTAGAGGCTATTAAGAAATAACGGATTAATTTTTTTTTTTGCAAGTGTAGCAACGTATCTCCTACGCGGTAATTTTGCGAGTTATTCAAAGAAAGCTCCCTAGACACGCAATTAAAACCACGTGACTGCGCTCATGGGTAATGTTATTCGAATGCTCCCGAGTGTGTTTTGAACAAACAAAACGTGCGGCCTGAACGTGCCCAACTGAGCTGCAGCTGCTCATTTTAACGGGCTGCACAATTACACAAAATAAAGAACATGGAGGCTACCTTCAACTACACGACTTCACGGCTTTTTCTTCCTTTTTTTGTTTTGTCTGTCCAAAACCTCATTTCAAGCTCTGTCTCAATTGGCTGTCAGTGGCCCGCCTATCATTCATCACAGACCACGGTACGCGTTTGCTGTGTTGCGAACGAATGTGATTACGCAGATTTCCAGACTACGCAGAAAACGACGTCGGCCGCTCATTTGCAGTCGGTGAGCGCGCGCGTTTTTTTTTCGTTCAGAACATGTTTCGTACCGCTCAAATACGGCACCGTAAGATCGCGATCACGCGGTGCTTTCATATTTCAAGGTCTTTCTTTAAATGCTGGCAAAAATGTTTGGTTTGGTTTGGTTTGGTTTATGGGGTTTAACGTCCCAAAGCGACTGTGGCTATGAGAGACGCCGTAGTGAAGGGCTCCGGAAATTTCGACCACCTGGGGTTCTTTAACGTGCACTGACATCGCACAGTACACGGGCCTCTAGAATTTCTCCTCGAAAGAAATTCCAGCCGCCGCGGCCGGGATCGAACCCGCGTCTTTCGGGACAGCAGCCGAGCACCATAGCCACTGAGCCACCGCGGCGGCGTGGCAAAAATGTACCACGTAGGGTACATGTTGCGACAAATAAAACACATGTTTGGTTCTTTCTCCACCACCTCTACAATTTAACGAAACTCACGTGAGTCTAAAGTGAATGTTAAAAAGTTTTTCGTAATTATCCTTATCTAATTGACTAGTGGAAGAAAAACTAGCCACTCTGTATACGCAATGCCTTGTGTCCTCGAGCGTACCTAGAGCTTGGAAAAACGCTAACATTATCTTAATTCATACTGAAAAAATTGCGCAGAAAAAACGAGGACGAAGCAAAGACAAGACCAGAACGAGCGCTAACTCATAACTGAAGATTTATTCCGAGACACATGCACATATAAACAGGAAAAAAACAAAAAAAAAAAACTAATCATACCAATCTGACATCAAGAACATCACATGTCACCCCCCTGCGTACCCGAGTGATTTAGCCAGAACTCACTATCAGAGAAGCGGACGGAAGTCTGGCTGACGCATGTATCTCCGCTGATACGCATATGAAATGCTTCCATGAGTTCCCGCACAAGTTGCTCTCTATGCCTAAACAGAATTGTTGTTTTTTCAAAGAGCGGTTTACACTGCCGCTTCTTATCACCGGCATTACAAGTGCGGCAATGTTTTGGGAGGTTGTCAAGGGAATCTCCCCTGAGTAATCTTCGGTATTCACCTAATCTTTCGTTGACACATCGCCCTGTTTGGCCGATGTACACCGAACCACAAGATAGCGGCAGCTTATACACAACTCCCCTGGCGCAAGGAACGAACGGGGCTGTGTGCTTGATACTGCACTCAATTTTTCTCCCTTTCCTACTGCCGCCTCCTTCCTTCTGGCTGCTCACCTGGGAACAGATTGAAGCCAACTTTCTAGGGGCGGAAAACACAAGAGGGACGTTGTAGCGTCCGGCTACGTTCTTCAGCCCATGCGCCAACCTGTGCACGTATGGTATAACGGCGACCCTTCACCGGTCTGTTTCCCGGAGTTTGGGCTTCGAACCTGCCTTGATCCACCTTGACAACCTCCCGCAGGCTTCCACGATTGTTTACGGGGGGTGTCCACTCTGTTTCAGCCTTTCCAATTGAGACGCAACACTTTCGTTCATGACATGTGGGCACGACTTAAAGACGGCCGCCTTAAGACATGAAGTGACTATCCCATTCTTTATGACTTTGGAATGGCCAGATGAGTAATCAAGCAATGATTTCTTGGCCCTGGGATGGTATGCCCAGCAAACGTGTTTGGGGCGAAAATGCAATGACAGGTCTAGGAACTGGAGCATTCCGTCTCTTGGTACCTCTACTGTGGAGCTGAGACCGGGGCCACACTCTTTGAACAATTTGAGCACGTTGACAACATTGCGTTGCAATGGGAGAGTCACTTCATGTCTTAAGGCGGCCGTCTTTAAGTCGTGCTCACATGTCATGAACGAAAGTGTTGCGTCTCAATTCGAAAGGCTGAAACATAGTGGATACCCTCCGCAAACAATTGTGGAAGCCTGCGGGTGGTTGTCAAGGTGGATCAAGGCAGGTTCGAAGCCCAAACTCCGGGAAACAGACCGGCGAAGGGTCGCCGTTATACCATACGTGCACAGGTTGGCGCACGGGCTGAAGAACGTAGCCGGACGCTACAACGTCCCTCTTGTGTTTTCCGCCCCTAGAAAGTTGGCTTCAATCTGTTCCCAGGTGAGCAGCCAGAAGGAAGGAGGCGGCAGTAGGAAAGGGAGAAAAATTGAGTGCAGTATCAAGCACACAGCCCCGTTCGTTCCTTGCGCCAGGGGAGTTGTGTATAAGCTGCCGCTATCTTGTGGTTCGGTGTACATCGGCCAAACAGGGCGATGTGTCAACGAAAGATTAGGTGAATACCGAAGACTACTCAGGGGAGATTCCCTTGACAACGTCCCAAAACATTGCCGCACTTGTAATGCCGGTGATAGGAAGCGGCAGTGTAAACCGCTCTTTGAAAAAACAACAATTCTGTTTAGGCATAGAGACCAACTTGTGCGGGAACTCATGGAAGCATTTCATATGCGTATCAGCGGAGATACATGCGTCAGCCAGACTTCCGTCCGCTTCTCTGGTAGGGAGTTCTGGCTAAATCACTCGGGTACGCAGGGGGGTGACATGTGATGTTCTTGATGTCAGATTGGTATGATTAGTTTTTTTTTCCTGTTTATATGTGCATGTGTCTCGGAATAAATCTTCAGTTGTGAGTTAGCGCTCGTCCTGGTCTTGTCTTTGCGGCGTCCTCGTTTTTTCTGCGCAATTTTTTCAGTATGCATATCAACCAACTTGCCCAACTTTCTGCTCTTCTAAGTGTAATTATCTTAATTCACAAGAAAGGAGACGCCAAGGACTTGAAGAATTACTGACCAATCAGCTTACTGTCCGTTCCATTCAAGGTATTTGCTTAAGGTAATCGCTAATAAGGCCAGGACAACCTTACACTCCAATCAACCAAAGAACCAGGCAGGCTTTCGTAAAGGATGCTCGACAATGGACCATATTCACGCAGTCAATCAGATGATAGAGAAATGCGCAGAATATAACCAGCCCCTATATATAGCGTTCATTGATTACGAGAAAGCATTCGACTCAGCATAAACCTCAGCAGTCATGCAGGCATTCGGAATCATGGTGTAGAAGAGTGCTATGTGAAAATATTGGAGATATTTATAACGATTGCACAGCTACCATAGTTCTCCATAAAGTCAGCAATAAAATTTCAATAAGGAAAGGTGTCAGGCAGAGAGACACGATCTCGCCGATGTTATTCACTGCCTGTTTACAGGAGGTATTCCGGGGCCTGAAATGGGAACAGTTGGGGATAAGAGTTAATGGAGAATACCTCAGTAATTTGCGATTCGCTGATGACATTTCCTTCCTAAGGCACTCAGGACATGAACTGCAAAGCATGATCAATGAATTAGACAGGCAGAGCAGAACGGGGGGGGGGGGGGGGGGGGGGGGCTAAAATTTAACATGCAGGAAACCAAAGTAATGTTCAACCGCCTAGCAAGGGAACTGCAGTTCGTAATTGGTAGCCACGTGCTGGAAGTAGTAAGAGAATATGTCTATTTAGGGCAGGTAGTGACAGCTGATCCAGATCATGAGAGGTAAATAACTAGAAGAATAAGAATAGGGTGGAGCGCATATGGCAGGTTATCTCAGATCATGAATGGCAGTTTACCAATATCCCTCAAGAGAAAAGTATACAACAGGTGTATCTTACCGGTACTCACCTGTGGGGCAGAAACGTGGAGGCTAACAAAGAGGGTTCAGCTTAAGTTAAGGACAACGCAGCAAGCTATGGAAAAAAATGATAGCTGTAACGTTAAGAGATCGGAAGCGGGCGGAGTGGGTGAGAGAACAAAGCCGCGTTAATGATATCCTAGTTGAAATCAAGAGGAAGAAGTGGGCTTGGGCAGGGCATGTAATGCGAAGGCAAGATAACAGCTGGTCCTTAAGGGTAGCGGAGTGGATTCCAAGAGAAGGCAAGCGTAGCAGGGGGCGGCAGAAAATTAGGTGGGCGGATGAGATTAGGAAATTTGCGGGAATATGGTGGCCGCGGCTGGCGAAGGACAGGGTTAATTGGAGAGACATGGGAGAGGCCTTTGCCTTGCAGTGGGCGTAGTCACGCTGATGATGAGACTAGTAAACTTGAATGTTAAAACTACTCTGAGAAGCGCCACATGACAGGAATAAATGCGTCGCCAGTCCCACGCAGCTCCGATGTGCCGCCTTTTTTTAAATCCTTGGTTCAGGTTACGTAAAACACTGTGTGTCTAACAAATGGTTCCGCTTCTTTACGTGCGGTGTTGCTGAATAAGTCTTCAAATCCAAAGCGGCAAGCGGGCTATTAGCTATGCCGTGGTAAAGGGTTTCGAATTACTCTTGACTACTTGCGGTTCTTCAATTCCCGTTGGAGGTGCACAACACTCGGGCATCATTTGCATTTTGCCTCCTTCCAAATGCAGCCATTGCTGCGGAAGTTTGATTCCGCTATCTTGTTCTCAGCAACCGCACGCTATGACCTCTGAGCCACCGCGATGGGTGCTAACACTACATTCGTCAAAACGATGGCGCTGTACCAGAATACAACGAGGAATTATGGGCGACTCTTAACCTAAGCATAAAATGCAATAGGATCCAAAATACTCTTCGCGCCCGTACTCATTCTCGTTAATAGGTTGCGGGGAGTCCTCACACCAGTTGTCGTGCGGTGGGGCGGTGGTAAAGCGTTGCTTCACTTCCCGCCAGGTGGCAGCCTCAAACAGAGCCACCTGTGGGGCTTATGAGACCCATCTTGCTCTTTCCGAGCACCACTCATGTTTGCACATATATTTCAAATGGACGGGGTTTGCCTCTCAACCAATGAGCTTATGCGAAGTTCTGCAGTCAATAAGTGATAATTGCAGAAAATTTACTTGAAATAATTTCATTGCCGCCTGCCATGAGGGTGGCAACAACGCGGTGGCAAGCAGATGGTAGGGCGACCACCTCTTTCGTGAAAAGTACGATCACTGGCTTTTCTCGAAAACGGGACCTGTAGTAACATGACATTAATATATGAGACATGGCTCACAATTCTTGCGCTTACTCACTCGGTTTAAGTCGAAGGCACATCCCGTTTGAAATTCCCTTCGCGCATGCGCGGAGGCATTGGCGGCTTATAATGAGGGCAAGCAGGTTGTGGGAACTGCGATTTAAAAAGGCCAAACGAAAAGAGATGAGCCTGAGCAGGTGAATTAAAGCTAATTTTTTACTCTGTTATTCCACACCAAAGTTTACAAAGAAAAAAAAAGTCACAGTTTTTCTATTCATTACACTCTGCTCTGAAAACAAGGAAGTCGCCCCAAGAAATGATGCTTTCAAGATATACCTGAAACAAGATTCCCTCATTCTAGCCGATGCTTTTTCAAAAATGCTCCACACAACTACATTTAAAACTTGAACTTGGGTTCAACTACACTAAGAATGCAGTTGCTGGAAGGAAATGAACTTGTGAAAGTTGACACAAACGGATGAGAGACGGGTGAGGGCAACACCTCACGGTGCAAGTTTTACACATAAAATATTGATGACTTCCGCAATCCTGACATGGCGTTGATGCTCTCTAAAAGTCGTCTGGCGTTCTGTATGCTGCGCTTCATATTGATCCGGGTTTCATGACTGGCTTGGCTTTCGAAATTGGTTTTATTTTTCAGCTGGTGCTATCGAAGGTCGCTGATCGCGAATTCCTCTAAAAGGTCTCGTGTGAGTTGGTCCTTGTTTATGGTGTAAATGGCGTTAACCTTGCGAATTTGCAGTGCAGGTGCAATGCCACCATGGAAAGGTCTTTCCGTTAACGCGATGAAACATTTTCACCAAGTAAGCGGTTTAAACAGCAGCCCCTATACGTATGCTATATAATGAGCCTTTTACTCTTTTCCAAGTTACCTCAACCTTCGGCACACTGAGTGTTCGGGACATTGAGAGCGACGTTATTAGTACGGTTCAGGCATCGGTTACCCCCGCCTTAGCGGCTCTCTTTGTAAAAGGCGTAGGATTGGACCGCAGCGGCCGAGTAGTCGTTTTAGCATCCGCCTCACAAGGGGAAGGTGCAGGCTTCGATCATCAGTGCCGCCGGGTACCCACCGGTGATACAATGTATACAAGCTCTCGCCTGTCTGGTTCTCGGCTTCTTTGGGGGGAAATGCTTTGGAAATGAGTCTTTGACCACCTTGAGCTGAAGAAAAGAACCTTGTGACATGGCGCTCATTGGCCGCAGATGCCCGTGCGCCATAAAATTTCATCATCATCATAATTCTTACGCCGTGGTTACGTGGTACAAAGGCGGTGGTCCTGCGGGGACACTTGTTCTTGGCGCCTGTTATTGTGTTGTATTTCATTTGGGACTACGATACCTGTTTCCACCTAGATTCCAGGACTGCACCCAGGAAAGGAGTGGGCACCTGGCGTACATTGCATTTGATTCCTACTTTTCGCGAACTTGCAGCTGCCTTTTGAAATCTTCCCAATGGCAATTACTCTTCACCACGGCGTTAATATGTGGTTTATTTTCTACAGTATGCTGATTTTAGAATCGAAAACATCTATTGGTGGGGATGTCTTCCATACGTCATGGTTTGCCGTCAATTCCAATGCATGTTCTAAGAACTCCATAGTTCTTTTCAACACATCAGCTGAGTACAACCGAGTGTGAACGTCTTCGAAACAGATCATTAGCAATCTCGTACTCTCTCAGAGATGATTGTTTCTGCAGATATTAAAAGCGTTTGCAATACAGATGATGGCAACCGAGTGCTAGTGGCTCGTAAGCCTCACGGATTGCTTCCCAATGTGGCCAGAAATTTCTCTGCAATTGCGAAGCGAAGATCACTCATTTAACTCTTGATCACAAGTTAAGAGTACAATTACCTCAGCGTCATTTTTACTTTAAAACTGATATGGCGAAAATATATGTAGTACTTGGAACTAAAGCCTTTGTAAAGTGAGGTTACTTACGGCGCACATGGTACAAAGCCCCTAAATTCACCAAATTACTAATATGAAAAATTTTAAGCCGGTGGTGTGAACTTCCTACAACCCCTATAAGTGTAAAAAAATTATTCTGTGCAACGATGACCTATTCAGTTCATAGTGGGGTCGAAGATTTTTTTCTTTAAATAAATATTTTAGTAAACGAAGAAAATGTTACGAAGTTTGTTGCTCGCGGAAAAAGACTTCTCACAGCTAGAAATCCTGCTGACACCGTTAACGCTGTGAGCCAAGCTCTAGCAAGATTGTCTCCATAGAATCCTGAAATGTTACCAGTAACTCCTTAAAAACAAAGGCCGGGAAAAATGCTTTAAGACAGAAAATACCCAGGCGCAATAATACAGCAGCCGCAAACTGAATTTATTAACTGTAAAGTTTTAGTTGCCTCTTTCTCTTCTAAAACCACGTGCAGCGGTAAACATATTTGGTTAACGTCTGAATGTAGGACGCGCTACGCTTACTTAACTACCGGCGGGCCCACTTGATAAGGAGGTCAGAGAAAGGTTGGCCTGCGATGGGACGTTGCAGACGACTATACCAAGTGGACTCTAGATAATCGCTATATCACGAACTTTTGCCGCTTTTTAAGCGAGGCTTGTTTGCACTCCTTTTTATAACTCTCTTTCCTTTTTCATTATGCCTGATGGCAAACAGCTCGAATTAAAAAAAAGATTATTTTGAATGCCTGCAATCATATATTGCGACAACGAACGCAGCGTGGAGACAGCACACAGAAAAAGGAGAGGACAGCACGGGCGCTACGCTTGCAAAACAGCTAAATAGGAATATGTCCCTTCAATGAGCAAATGCATGCCTGCGGTAACCTTGAAATATTGTACAAAACAACGATGATAACAAAATGTAAAATTTAACCAGTGAAGGATAACGAAATTAATGAATGAGCAGGAAGAGTGCTTGAGGAGATTAGATATGTTCTAAAGGATTTCAATCGTTGCCTATGAAAAAAAAATTACCGACGATTACGTTACTTCCTAATGCGAAATTTGAGCGCAGCAAATAAGCTGTTTCACCTTTTCGATAGATTGAGGCAAAGAAATCGAGCAACACATGTATGCGCTATCACAGAATTTTTTTTTTTATTTTTCACACGAATTCCTTTAACAAAGACTCCACTAACAGTGAGTCAACCCCAGCTGCGGAGTTGGTTTCAGGGACAACGCCGCCGATGCCGACACAAACAATATGATACCTTCGCTTCCGCAGCGCTAAGAACCAGGTCTAGCCGTGGGAAGGTGGTCACGTATTCGTCGACGTGCCGGGGCCTACGTGAAATAACCGGCGCGTCGGCAACTGAAGAGCACCCTATCCGCTACACAAGAACAGGGGGGGACCCTTTCCTCCTCTTTCTGCATGGCGGCGACGGTGTTCTATGCAGTCACGTTATCTTGACTCTCTAGCGGCGTCAGCGGCATCCAGCGGTATCAGTCGGTCGCTGCTAGCGCTGGGGGGATGAAAGGGGGGCGGAGCTGGTTACGAGGCCGACGACAACGCCGACGACGACGCGAAACCCAGGAACGGACGCCAAAGAGCTGCGCTCTAAAAAACAGAAGGTGTACGCATACAAGTGACACTAGGACACTTCCTGATTTCACATGCTTCCAAAATTTCTCTCGACAGCTATACCCCGCCCTAAAAGCTGTGCACGATTTAAAAGATGGAAACCATATGTGCTATCATCGCGATGCTCGGGCAAGTGTTCAGCACTTTTCATGCGATGTGACGAGGCATAATCCATCAGCCTTAAGGCAACTGTCTGTCTGCCGTATGTACGTGGTCGGTCAAAAATTGCAAGGCCACGGGGTTTGCTTTTCGTCGGTATATCCTGGCGTTTGAAATGCCGATAAAGCTATCAAGGTTCTCAGAGGTTAGAACAATGTTTCTACCGCCCAGAGATATTTTGAGCTTCAGAGGTGTTGTAACTGCCTCACTACACTGCTCAAAAGCGGACCCTGTGGCCTGGAGAGTTTTGACCGGCCCTGTAGCGGTGCCTACAAAGGTTTTCGGAACGCCGAAATCACAAAATGTCTTAATTTTCTCGGTACGTAAACGCAGAGACAGGCACTAAGAAGTGTATCGTGTTGTTGGCGGAGGAAAGTACGGAGTTCATCCGTCAGTTCGTGGATGTATGCTCAAACTGCTCAGAAATTAAGTTTTGTTCCAATCTTCGCGTTCCGAAAACTTTTGTGGGCACCTGTACGTACACGCCACTACAACGGCGAATAAACTGACACACATTGCCAGTGACGCACGAAACTGGCGGCTTGCAGCGTTTTTTTCTGGATATTTAGCCCTTCCATAGTCTGCTAAATACAACAGCCTTGAAAGCTTGAGGGGTGAAAAAAACACTACGTAAACTGCTATGTACCCGCCCTCTGAAGTTGTGCGACCGATTGTCTACATGGAAACTCATTAACCTTTCTTTTTCGTTCTTGTGCTTGTGCATTTTTTGCAGCTTTTTTCTTGTGAGGCTCTACTACTGCTCAATATCCCAACTTTGAACAGCTTATCGTTGCCCTGTGTAACAAAATTTCACTTCGCGAAACGACTGCCGGATGAAATAATACCGAAAGTCATGAAAACAAAGAAAGGCATTTTATCCCCCCCCCCCCCCTCTGCACTTAACCTAGCTGTCTTGCTTGAGCATTTTTCGGAGAAATTAATTGATCAGCATTACCTCAGCTCTTTGCAACTAAGTTCTTAAGTGCCACGCCGTGGTAGTTACGGTCAGGAACGAATGTAAAAGGCAGACTAGCCATTCGCAAATCCTAAGGACACAACTGCATCTCCTCAGGCAAATATTTTGTCTTGCTAACACGGGCACAGGTAATCGGAAATAAATGTATCAGTCATTTATCTGTGTCACAGACATTGGGACCTTACGTGCAGTAGAACCAACAGTTTAGAACAGATGCTGCCCTTTTTTTGTGTCACTTAATTAGTTCTCCACGAGATTGTAAAAAAAAGGGTTTTCTTGTTCTGTTGGACACTAAATGTTTGTTCTCTCTCTCTCTTCTTGTTCTTTCAATTTTGTTTTCTGGTTTGCGAGCATGCACGTTGCGTCTGCTATGGATTGGCGCAAAGCTACCCCGGATGTCACACAATGTATGAGTATTCCGTTTCACATGCTGGCTGCACAGAACTGATGGAGCTGATAACAGTTTTAATTTTACTCTACGCTATGGCGATAAAAGAAAAAAGTGGAACAAGAAACGAGTTCCACGCTAAGCATCACACTTTTACGTTAATTACGCGGATTAAGATGCAACTTCGAAGGCGGCTATCTCTTAACATGGGAGTGCTTCAAGAATTCTAGAAAACGAAACAATTGAAGATTGACGAAACAATTGAAGAAGCACGCTAAGGGCAGTCGCTAAAAGTTGTTTCATTGATTTCAGGTATTTACGCGAATGGCCGCGACAAGTATCTTCCCATTTTTTGCTAGCGTGGTAGCATAACCTGCGTGCAAGAAGTTGCCGTGTAGTGCTCATCATTGTTCTTTCAAAAAATGAAGATGAACGTTTAAATATTGTATTTATTTGGCTGAAAGTATAAGCGGAAGTTCGTGCCTTTCGGTTGATTGATTCATTGATAAACTTTATTGAGGTTGACAGTGCTAGGGGTGGTTAGTTAGGAAGAGGTTGGTGAGGGAGCAGTGGTCGGCATTCCTTGGTCTAGGAGTCCGTTGGCCTCAGATGCTCAGCTCGCTCTACCAGCCTGAGCTAACACTTCGGGTCCGAGTCGACTTGAAGGTCCTCCAACTACTCAAGAATTGGGCTTTTTATTATAGACATAAAGGGGCTAGACCTGCATCCTCTGGTTGTGTGCTATAACGTAGCGGTGTCTCCGCACCAGACACATTCACAGTTGTATAATTTGCGCCATACCTTGGAGTATAGTGGTGCTCTTTTTGGACATGTATTATACCCGTCAAGCGCACATGTTAAGTGCACTTACAGGGAGTGCGCTTAGGCATCTCGAGTAATAGTTTAGGCTACGAGGTTCTCAACGGGAAGGCAAAGTGGACTCGTAGTAAAAAAAATGGCGGCACGAAATGAGCGGAATTTGTGAAGAGGTCCACAAAAAAGACAAAAAAAAACTCAAAAATTGACTGTCTGATTTTATAGCGCAAATAAAACGATCTTAAGCAGTTTATAACAAAGAAGAAAATAAAAAGAGAAGAAAAGCCAAGACCAGCCAAGTCTGTCATGAATTTTGACGCCAAACAAGATGGCGGCGGGCAGCGTAGTTGCATCTGATTGCGTACCTTTGGTGTGTTGCTTCGCCGGTAGCTATAACGAAGAAATGTTTTTTTAGAACAGTGATAAAGGAAGGAAAATAAACTTGGGAGCGCTTTTTGTGCACCATACATATTGCGCTTTCAAAATCGCTGCTGTCGAGGTTGTGCACCCGGCCTGCAGCGTGTGTTCAGTGAACGCACTCCAGCCGGAGTGCACTCTCCTGCGAGTGACACTCCATTTGCGACATTTAATTTGACAAAGGGCACCTACAGCGAGTGACACCCTCCGTAAGTGCACTTAATTTACCCGCTTGACAGAGCTATTAGTTTGCAGGCGCCTAAATCCTCTGGTTTGCCCTCGGCTTAGGCTGTCATGTGGAAGTGCGTAATTCCTAGGCCTCTCCCTACACGCCCGGATTGTTTCCCCGTATTTTTGTGGTGTTTAAAAGACTGTACAGGTGTCCACGGTCCCCGTGTAGCGAAATACGGGCAGCCGCGATCGTATAGGGGGTATTATTTTTCGTTGTGAGGTTCCAGTGGAACCTAAAAATTCCTTTTTTTTTGCGTTTCGATACTCTGGTGTTGTTTTATAACACTACAGGAGGAAATCACAAAATGAACAAGGGAGGGGATAACCTCAGGTTGCTTGAGCCAACGTTTCGACAAGGGGACTTGTCTTCGTCTGGGCAAAACGTTCATCATTGGCAGGGATTAAATAGGGCCTTCGCTCCGAGGAGGAAGGCCCCGGGGGTGGGGAAGGAAAGAGGTGTGAGAGGGGATGCGTATCAGTAAGGGGAGGGTGGTGAATTTTGATTCGTTAAGCTGCAATAGTGGAAAAACTTACATCCGGGGGGTGTGTAATGAACAAAGGCTTTGAAGGGGCTGCGACGGGGGGGTAGGTGCTGGGTGGACCTGTAAGACTCAGATAAGAAGATTAGTCAGCGCAGTACAGGGAAATGAGAGCAAGGCAAACAAAATAGGCTGGCACTGGAAGGAGAAAGAAAGGGGGCGAATTTCCAAGGAAGGACAAAGCAGGGGGGGGGGGGGGGGATGGCTCGAGTTCAGAGAAAGCCAAAAGGTGGGGACGGAGGTGATAACAGGAATGTCATGGTTTCCGAGAACTGATAGTAGGGGATTAGGAGAAAAAAAGAGAGAAAAAAAAGTGAACAAAGCGAGAGGGTGTGAAGGCCGGAAATGTGGTGGAAGATATGAGGTGGAAGATATGAGGTGGAAGATATGAGGTGGGAAGGGTGCAAAGAGCGATAATATACTTATGCGAGGTTCTAGCAAATGGTCTTACCACGTGCAAGACATTTGTTAGTTTAAAATTATGCTAACCCTGGAATGTACCTGAGAGATTCCAGGTTTCCTCTGGACATGTTAATCCCTGTTGGTTGCAGTGTTTTAAATTTGGGGATTAAGAATGCTTCTCTGTATTTTCTGTTCCTAGTCGATTTGAAGCCTCACTGAAGAATGAACAATTTGAGTTCGTCGAATTTGTGATGGCCTTGATTAAAATGGGTCGACACTGCCTTCTGTTCATTCCGTGTTGTGTCAGCCCGGTTCCCGTTTAATCTGGCACTCGTTGTTTGCACAGTTTCTCCGATATATTGTTTCTGGCAGAAGGAGCACTGGAGCATGTAGATAATATTGGACGATGTGCAGTCAAAACTAGTATTTATATCGAAACTGAAATCACTTGCCGTACTTTTAACCGTAGTGTCCCTTTGTAAATGTTTGCATGTCTTGCATCTAGGTCGAGAGCATGAAGTTACTGTCGGTGGTGGTTTCTTATCGAGCCTAGCATGCACCAGGATGTCCTTCAGGTTTGTGTTGCGTCTGTATGTTACCCTTGGTGCGTCGGGAATTATTTTCTTGAGACGGTCGTTACCAGTTAAAATGGAGTGGTATTTCCGCAGTATATTGTTTATGTTTGGAAGCGCGTTTGAGTATTTCGTTATAAGTGCAGGAGGTCGTTGACTATTAGCGTTTGTTCGTTTTTTAAGAACTACATCTCGTTTCAAAGTGGTTGCTCGTTGGAACGCATTATTAAGGGTTGTCTGTGGATGGTTTCTGGTGATTAGTATGTTTTTTAGCGAGTGGAGGTGTTTCAGGTAGTCGTCGTCGTCGCTACATATTCTTCTTAGTCTCGTTGCCTGTCCTACGAATATACCTTGTTTGCAGTGTCTTGGATGATGGCTAGTGAAATCTAAGTATTGTTGTCGGTCAGTAGGCTTCCTGTAAAGTGTGGTTTTGAGCTTGCTATTTTCTAAATGGACAGTGGTGTCAAGGAAATTGACTTGCGTTTTCGAGGAGTTGAAGGTGAATTTAATGCTGGAGTGGCATGAATTGAAATGTGTGACGAATTCCTTCAGGGTCTCAGCCCCATGCTCCCATATCATGAAAATGTCGTCTATGTAACGCAGGTATATAAGTGCTTTTTTTAGAAATGAATTTAGAAGTTTAGATTCTAGTAGCCCCATAAAAATGTTCGCGTAGGTGGGTGCGAAGGGAGTGCCCATGCTTGTTCCAAATACTTGAAGGTAGTAAGAAGAATCGAATTCAAAGTAGTTGAGTGTTAGTACCAATTCAAGTAGCGTGAGGTACACTTCAGTTTCGTGCGGGTGAGGACTTTGAGTTAGAATTTTGGAGAGTGCGTCGATGCCTTCATTTATGGGAATATTTGTGTACAAAGCGGCGACGTCAAGTGTGACAAGTATGCTGTCTGCTGGGATAATGGAAGCGTCATTCTGAGACTCTATTATGCGGAGAAAGTGCGGTGTATCCTCTACAAAGGAAGGGAGGTGAGTGGGAATATCTGCAAGATAGTTGTTAAGGAAAATTGATAAGTTCTCTGTGGGCGTGTTATTGTTTGAAACAATAGGCATGCCGGGGATATCTCAGATAGTGATGCAAGCTGCCTTCACAAGGGCACAAAAAGTGTTTGCTTTAAAAAGCGACTGAGAATGATTCGTACATGGCTGGTCTGCTCTGTATGCTGTCCGTTCTGACAACGGAACCTTGTACACGGCGTCTCTCTTTGAATTTCTTACAGCAGACAGAATATTATGGCGTGACAGGCCTCGTAGTGAAAGCATCACGCATATAGCGCTATCGAAAGTGGCCGTTTTGATGAAGACAAGTAAATGCGCCGTGGTTTAATTGGAAAGAGGGCAAGCCGTTACTGCCGCGAATGCAGCGGCTTGACGTCTTTCCAATTAAAACGCCGCGTGTTTACTGCTAACCAACGCGTCTGAAAAACGAATGTGGAGGTTGTCAGTTTGGCGAATGTAATATACCAATCTGGGAGGGGGTCGGGACAGCGCGAACAAAAATATTTGTTCCCTTGTGCAGCGATGCCAGAAAGTGCTGGGCCGCGACTGGGACAAGCTGTCCGGCAGAAGCCAAAGCATTCAACTTTTTGTCACCGCTCAACAGATGAGAAGAGAGATGCGAGTGGAAGCAGCTTTAGCTTTCTTTATAACATACGCTTGAAGCCGCGGTATATAAATCACAGCAAGGAATTCTCATGATGAGCTGTAATAAATGGAATGAATTTTTTTTCCAAGTGTTGTTTGGTTTGTCACGCTCTCTAACCTGGCGCAATAGAAGACACATAGCGTCAATTCCGGATGCGAATTGCCTGATCTAGGGCATACTTTCCAGATAAACAAACGGAATGTTTTCTAACTTATCTGAGATAATACGGAATGTACTGTGGGCCCCGCCGCGGTGGCTCAGTGGTTACGGCGCTCGGCTGCTGTCCTGAAAGACGCGGGTTCGATCCCGGCCGCGGCGGCTGAATTTCGATGAAGGCGAAATTCTGGAGGCCCGTGCACTGTGCGATGTGAGTGCACGTCAAAGAACCATAGGTGGTCGAAATTTCTGGTTCCCTTCACTACGGCGTCCCTCATAGCCTGAGTTGCTTTGGGACGTTAAACCCCAATAGACCAGCCAACCAATCTACTGTGGTGGCCTGAAGCCACAGGCCGTCGGCGTTCATTGGTGTTGGCATTCACAACGTTGTAAACACAGGCCTCCGTTGCTTCTTGGTGGAGCAGCGCAAAGGACGGGACACAAGACACAAGGAAGGACGTACACAGGCGCTGACTGTCAACTGAATTTTTATTTAGAAATACAGAGAATAATAGCAATCATAAGGGGGTGGAACATAGATAAAAGGGTTGCTCAGTCACCGGAATCCAGAAGACAGTCACGTCAGTGGATAAAACATTATGGTAAATGTAGTGGCGGTGAAAGACGATAAGGAAAAGCGGAGGGTGTAATGGGCCATGGCGCGAAATAACAGATGATGAATTTTTAAAGAGGCAAGAAAAAGGGGGGCTATAAGCACGAAACAACTAAAAGTAGTAAATGCCTGCGACGAATAAAAGCCAACCTTATGTCACAATTAAAAGACCAAAAACCTGGAATAAACATTAAAAACAGGATGGGATAAAATCAAACAACGCAAAGAGTCAAACGCATGCCCTGCTGTTCTCAGAAAATATAGTTCTTTCTGAGATAAACTAATGGATGGTATACTGACACAGTGGTCTTTCGCACGACGGATGTTGCAAGCCTCAATTATTTATCTCGACGTACGATCTCGTCCTTTCCCAATGATTGGACATTGGTCAAGTATTGGGGCGCAAATTTTGCTTTCACATTTTTTACAGTGCTTGGCCAGATTTTCAGTGATGGCTATATTACCTACATTGTTATTCTGTTCTTGACGTCTGACATTGATGCACCTTCCCGTTTGACCAATGTATTCCTTCCCGCAGGATAAGTGCAAAGAGTACACAACACCGGAGGCACAAGGAACATGGGGATTGCTGTGCGTTTGCCCACAACCACGGTGAACTTGCTGGTTGTTAACTCTCCTGCAGAGAGAGGCGAGCTTGTTGAACGCCGAAAAAACCACGTCGACGCCTGTGCGTTTCCCAACTTTCTTTAGACCGTGGCTAACGTTGTACAGATAAGGAAGGAATACATTGGTCTAACGGGAAGGTGCATCAATGTCAGACTTCAAGAACATAATAACAATGTAGGTAATATAGCCATCACTGGAAATCTGGCCAAGCACTGTAAAAAATGTGAAAGAAAAATTTGCGCCCCAATATTTGACCAATGTGCAATCATTGGGAAAGGACGAGATCGTACGTCGAGAGAAATAATTGAGGCTTGCAACATCCGTCGTGCGAAAGACCACTGTGTCAGTATACCATCCATTAGTTTATCTCAAAAAGAACTGGATTTTCTGAGAACAGCAGGGCATGCGTTTGACTCTTTGCGTTGTTTGATTTTATCCCATCCTGTTTTTAATGTTTATTCCAGGTTTTTGGTCTTTTAATTGTGACATAAGGTTAACTTTTATTCGTCGCAGGCCTTTACTACTTCTAGTTGTTTCGCGGTTTTAGCCCCCCTTTTTCTTGCCTCTTTAAAAATTCATGATCAGTTATTTCGCGCCATGGCCTTTACACCTTCAGCTTCTTCTTATAGTCTTTCACCGCCACTACATTTACCAATATGCTTTATCCACTGACGTGACTGTCTTCTCGATTCCGGTGACTGAGCAGCCCTTTTATCTATGTTCCACGCCCTTATGATTCGTATATATTCTCTGTATTTCGAAATAAAAATTCAGTTGATAGTCAGCGCCTGTGTACGTCCTTCCTTGTTTCTTGTGTCCGGTCCTTTGCGCTGCTCCACCAAGATGCAACAGTACCAACTAGCCCAGCAACTTGCTCTTCTGAACTCCGTTCCTCTCCAAATAAATCGGAACTCCTGCAGCTGAAGCCCCTCCCCAGTGACCCCCAGATTGAACGGCACATGTATGGGAATCCAGTGCCCATTGTGCCTCAGGTGAAGATTCTCGGCCTTATCATTAACAACACACTCGATGCGGCCGCCACCATTCAGCTCTGACAAAGACAGACCGAACAGGTCGCTGCACTTATCAGGCGCGTGGCAGCACGCAATCATGGGCTGTCTGAACGCCAGACCCTCAATATGACAAATGCACTAATCAATTGCCGCATTACATGCCACCTCCCGTACCACATACTCACTCAGCGGCAAACACAACAGGCAGACATCCTAATACGCGCGGCTGTCACCTGCGCCCTACGTCTTCGACGGACGGTTAGCCCGAAACGTCTCCGGGCCACTGGCACCCACAATACAGTGATCGAATTAATAGAGGCTCAACGCACCAACCAATTAGTCCGCCTAAGTTGCACACAAACAGGACAACGCCTACTGCGACTGCTACGTCTCAATCCAACCATTCTCACCCCAACAAGTCCTACACCTTGCATGATTTCTCTGCGCACTCTGGATCACGTATATGAGAAGCCCCTACCGCGCTATGAGCGCTAGTCTCCATCAGGGTAGGCGGCAGGCACGAGCCAGCTATTACACGAAAACAAACATACAGCAACCGCTCCGATATCCTTTATGTCGACTCGGAAGAAAATTCGAAACCAGGATATTTCATGGCAGTCGCAGCCTATGAAGACGGCAAAGTGGAGGCCGCCGCCACTGTCCGGACTAATTCGCCTGCAGGAGCGGAAGGAGCCGCCATCGCACTTGCTCAGGCCCACTCCACCATTGACAAAAACGTAACCGAAATTTACACAGATCCCCAGGCCGCGTACCGCCACTACCTAAAGGGCGTGGCGCAGCCGGGAACACATCATATTCGTGCCACAGTCACCTCTCTCGACCGAACGGTTACTCTGTCGTGGGTCCCTGGGCATGCCTCGATCCCCGGTAATGAGCGCGTTCATGCGCTGGCCCGAGAACTCTCCTCAAAGACCCCGGATTATCAGGCACCCAACCCTGCACAAGAGGCTCCATCGGTCCGCTCTACATATAATCAATTCACAACATTCTACAAACTCAGCCGCATGACACTGCCACCACCCCACAGTACCTTGTCGCCCTCATCCAGCGCCACATGGCGACAATTACAGACAGGCTGCTTTATTTCCCTACACCATTTCTCATGCTTTCACCCCACCTTTCCTCGTGGTTGTACCGCCTGTGGCGTGCCCAGATCAACACTTTTCCACTACCTTTGGGAATTTCCTTCCCCAAAGGCTGTACCCCCATCCCCAATCCCACTCATTCTTCCTGGGAGGCTGCTTTGCGGACCGCTCAGCCCGCCGGCCAGAAATGGCTGGTGGATTGGGCTCTACGTGAAGTGCAAGCCCGTGGACTACTGGACGAGTAAAGGAAGGAAGGAAGGGAAAACTTTATTTTGACTAATGCTTTTTCCTGCGGTTATGGGACATCTTCAGAAATGTCTTGGTTCTATCCCCAGGAGCCTTCTCTGTCGAAGTCGTCCGCCTCTAATCAATGGTCAGTTGCCCTCAGTCCAGGGCTCCGCTGGCCACTGCGGCCCGTTGATCCCGTTAATGTCCCTGGTGCGACCACCCTGGAAGATTTTTTTTTGTGTGTGTAATAAAGTTGTTCCCATCCATCCATTCACTCCGATCATTTTAAGGAAAGGAAATGTGCATAACTGCCTCACTGGGACAGTGGACGCCTGAATCGCGCTTATGGGTACAGGTGCGGCCGTAAGTAAACGGAGCACACTATTGCGTTCGAAGTGCAATCACGCTTTCTCCATTGGTAATGAAGAAGAGTTGTTTGTCAATAAGAAAGCCCACCAACTTCCTCTACCAGCATGCGCGTACCACCGCTGGTAATTTCAATTAGGTGACGGGTGAAACATATTCGAGGGCAGTTGCGTGCTCCGTTTACTTTTGTCCGCGCATGTACATGGTGTGATAAGAGTGAGATGTGGGCTGTATACGTTAGCGCTGACAACGGTGAGCGAACTCTCGCGATCAGCCATTAACTGCTACCTGCCAGGGTGGCATCGTGGGTGGGGACTTTAATGTTGATATGCCGCCGCGGTGGCTCAGTGGCTATGGTGCTCGGCTGCTGGCCCGAAAGACGCGGGTTCGGTCCCGGCTGCGGCGGCTGAATTTCTTTGGAGGAGAAATTCGAGGCCCGTGTACTGTGCGATGTCAGTGCACGTTGAACCCCAGGTGGTCGAAATTTTCGGAGCCCTCCACTACGGCGTCTCTCATAGCCTTAGTAGCTTTGGGACGTTAAACCCCATAAACCAAACCAAACCAAATCAAACTTTAATGTTGATATGTAGATCAACAAACAGGAATTCCTTACCACTCATGTGGGAGAACATCCCGCTCTTCTCACTCGTAACGCCTTCCATGGCTGTGACAACCTCGCAAAATACTTCCATAGACCTCTTTGAGAACCAGGCATTGATGCAGCAAGTCGAGCATATATTTGTCTATTCCTCCGACCACAAAGCTTCCGTCATGACAGTCAAAAACTGTTAGCGGATTTTTTTTTCTTGAGGAAGGATTATGTGTGAAAAATAAAAAGCTGTCTGTAATTGTTCACACATGTCTTGCTCGAATTCTTTGCCTCAATCTATCGAAAAGCTGAAATAGATTATGTGCTGCGCTCAAATTTCGCATTAGGAAGTAACGCAAACATCGTCAATTGTTTTTTTCAATTCTGCTTAATCGGCTTATCAGCTGAGATTATTATGCCAATTTTCCCTTATTCACTTTAGGGTAACGTGCCTTAACTTAAGTTGTAGAGGGGGTTGAAAGAAGCGACGCAGTTTTTTGCAGCAACGCATCTGCTACGTGGTCCTTTTTACTGGCATTTAAATAAAACGCGCTAATTATGAAAAAAAAATGACGTAGTTGCACTCATGCGCTACTATATTCCAGCACTCCCAACAGTGTTTTCAAAGAACGAAGCGGGCGCGCTGACCGTGCCCAAGTGAGCGGCCACTGCTCAGTTCTACGGGCTGCTAAATGATAAAAAAAAAGAGGCTACCTTGAAATACGCGACTTCACTGCTTTCCCTTCGTTTTTTTTTGCCTGTGCGATCTTTAAATAGAAGCTCCTGAGCTTGGGGCATGATGGCCTTAGTTGCTTATATGCCATAAAACCCAACAAACAAAAGAAGATCCGTATGAATTGGCTGTCCATGGCCTGTTTATCACTTATCGCAGATCACGGCGCACGCTTTCTATGTTCAGGATGAATGTTCTGACGGACTTTCAAGAATGTGTTGAGAACGGCGTCGGCCGCTCAATTTGCGACGGTGAGCGCGCACGCTTCGTTCACTCAGGACACGCTTGGCAGCGTTACGTTACTGTAGCGTAACCGCGCAATTACGTTGTTTCTTTTTTCATATTTCGCGTTTTTTTTTTAAATGCCGTTAAAAGGACCACGTAGGAGGTACGTTGCTGCAAAAAACTGCATCGGTCCTTTCTTAACCTACTTTGCAAACTTAAGGTAAGGCACATGACCCGAAAGTGAATAATAGAAAATATGCATAATTAATCTTAGCTAATTAGCGTATTAAGCAGAATTCTCTAAACACTCTGAGGAGCGCCACACGACGAGAAACGATATGTCGTTGGTTTCTCCCAGCTCCTGTGCGCCACTCCTTTTTAATCCTTGGTTCAAGTTACGTGACACACCCCGTATATAAGTCAATTGGGCAAAGGCCTGCAGCGGACCGCTCAGCTTGAAGTGACATCAAAGGCTTCCCTTACTTGCTCACCTGCATGCTTCACTATAACCTAACCACTGGCGGTGCAGGTTATTGGAACGTTTTACACCGCTTTCTTGCCCCCAACTCAACGAGTCACGACCGCAGGCACGCCTCTATCAAAAGTGGAGTGAACAGTATTTTTGCGCCTGCTTTCTTTCTGCTTTCCGACATGTTGCACTTTCTTCTTCCTTATTGCCTGCCGAAGTGCTGACGTTCAAAAAGTTTTCAGTAAAACGCAAGTATAGTTGCGTTCTTTTACGAGGGTCGTCATTTCATTATGGGTAAGGTGGGAAATTCAGTCGACTGAAATCTCCTGCACAGTATTCAAGAGAATTTGCTGCCTGGCATTATCGAGACGAAAAAACGAAAGTTTTTTCACTCTTTCGCCTTACTACGGAAAGCCGGCATAGCGACGCAGCATTCGAGAATTAAGAGTACATTTAAGTTTCAAGAAACGCACATGCATGTTTTATTGCGCCCCATAAGACTGTGTGCTTCATTTTATACGTTAAAAGCAGCGTTATGAACTTTCTGTGCGACGACCACTTCGGCATGCCGCCGCTGCAGAGACTGCCACCATGATGCTGACTCACTGACTAATAGCCGTGACGTTGCGAGGTTTTTTTGCCACCGGTGAGAGAGCCGTGCAAAAAAATGCGAGCAGTTAACTACCTTACCGTTCTTCTTATCTTCCTGTATAAGCATTCCAGAGTGTCTCAAGGAATGCACTTCGTGACTTTGCAACGCTGCCAAAACTGTTTCCCACAAATTGACCCTAATACCTATAGTGGAGTACAGTGTCGTCTGATCGAAAGTTGCCATATCGTGTGGATGAGCCTGGTTGGGTCCCCTTTATTTTTGCGATGTGAGAGGTGCGCACAGGTTCGATTCCATTCTCTGGAAAGGTGCGAAGGAGGAACTTTCGCGTGCTGCGCTTAAAAGTGATAAGGTATGCTAAATTTAGCGCTGAAGTGCGCCCTACTCTTCCACAGTGGATTCAGAAAGCATTATTTGAAGTGATCGCGCTTCTGCTACGTACAACTGCCTAAAGGAAGCGAGGTAATGTAGTTACGCACTGTGGCTGTACTTTCTGGCAAAATCTGCGAGTAAATAAGCTACGAGCGCGCTGAGGCAGCTTCCATACGCGTGGTCTTCTCATGCGCTCGCAAGCCAACCTCACGTTTCGAAACCTACAGCTCACCGATTTTCACAAAATTCGGCGCACATTCGGAAGACTGGAGCGGCACGGAAGCAATCTCGCCAATGCGCGCAGTATCGAATTCTGGAACCGTGGAGAAACAGCACCCCAGAGAGTGCGCCTATAGCCTTATGTGTGTCGCTGCCCCCTCCACATCGTCCGCCGACGCGGCGCCAAAGGAAACTTGCCCGCGCAAGCCGTCGATAATTCCAGAAGTTCGGAGTAAATGGTACGCATAGCCGACGGAGAAGGCGTAGTCTTCAGCGTGCTGAGTTATTCCGTCTCACTCCAGTCGCGCGCCAGTTGCAACGGGTGGGAAAAACGAACTCACACTTTCTGGAAAACGGTTTCTACGCCCGACCAATAAGGACGCGCGCCCGGCGAAAGAATGAGGAGGAAATTGTACTGTTAATACTGCGTGTAACTGCGCACCTGCCTTGGTGCGAAGAACTGACTCAACGCACGCCTATATATGAAGGGCGTTGACCGCTGTCTATCAGCCCGTGCCGCCGTTTAAGCTTCGGAGAAGCGCACCCGTACGACCCCTTGGTCAGCACCACTGGCCCAGCCACGGACGAGCGAGGTAGCGCGTCCCAGCCTGCGGAAAGGCTCCGCCAGCATCCTCCGGTCGTCGGACTGCCGTAGTGCCCGGTGAACATATTGTGTTTTGTTTGCTTGTCTCTTTCTTTTATTAGTGTACTTTAGGTGCAAGGTCTCTCTTGTATTCTACCTCTTTCTAGTGTTACTTTGCATGTTTGGCTTTGTACACGGGTGGTAAAAAGTTCCCAGGCCACAAGGTCTGCTTTTATTCAGGATATCCTGGAACTTCAGATGTCGACAAGGCTACCAAGGTTGTAAGAGGTTAGAACAATGCTTCTTTTACCTTCTAAAGATATTATGAGCTTCGCGGGTGTCGTAACTTCCCAACTATACTGCTCAAAAGCAGACCCTGTGGCCTAGGAAATTTTGAGCGACCCTGTACGTTGTAAATCACATTGTATGTGCTCGTAGGAGTGATTTGAAAACCCACTGTATCTTCTCATTTCTGCAAAAGAAAAATGTACGTGAGCCTTTGGCTCGGACCCATTCTCTGGCTTGCGACCGGCGAAAGCTGGACGCCAAACGACCACCCCTTTTGTCACTTGGTGTCTGGTTTCCGGCTAAGCTTGCCCCGCTGAGTCGAGGGCATCTCCTTTAAGACCGAGACCGCTACCTCCCACTCTCAGAGGATGTCTGGGAGGGCACCTCTAATGGCACGAAATGGGACACCGATCCTTATCACGTTGCCTTCTCCTGGACTAGGAGTTGTGAGTATAGCCGGACGCCGTGAACGCAGCTGCTGATAGCCTTGAAAGAACTCCCGTCGGCCTGTGGCGCGGGCTGTTTGTGGTTAAGCTGCAATCAATCCCTGATCTCCTGCAGCTGTGACACCAGAGGTGGCTAGCAGGTCCAAGGACGGCCGCCCTGACTACGACATGATAACCTGCACCGCGGTAAAATCTGGGATCTTCGTAAAGAATAAACCTTACTTGCTGTAACAGCTCTTTTAATCTTGGTGGCGATATTCAGGCCATATTTATCATTTGTGGCTACTGCACAATTTTCTAAGGCGGACTCGACAGGCTACCTTTCCATTGTTGCAAACCTTTCAAACCGGGCGCAGATGCATACCCATGAAACAGGGGTAGAGATAGGCGCTCGTTTCGGATTGCTTGCTATGAACTGATCTTACATGACTTACCGATGCACTGTTCGAAGTCTGCGCTGGCTGTGTTCCATGTGTAGCTGTCACAGTCCGCTCTTACGCAGTATCATTGTCTACAGCTTAGTTTTGACCCGGCTTTTTCTGTCTTCCTTACAAGTTTGCTTCTTCCGCCACTCACCTTGAGTCAAATCAAAACGTCTGACTGGCTGTTACAGGCGCTTTAAAGGTGCTGGCCATTAAAATTTCGCGACAGACATACTTGGTCCTATCGCGCGACTTGGAAATGTCTTTGAAAGGATATGCTGCTGGTTGACCGCAATTATAAGTGCAGTTCTTCTCCTTATTCCTTGCAATTGGCTCCCATTCATAATCATGGAATTCGAAACACTGCATGTGTATTCCGGATTTTAAAAAAAATTAATGGTTTCTAACACAGCCGCATCAGAAGACACATTCCAGTCACTGTCGTCTAACTTACGGAACGCTAGAACATAAGGTGGAAAAGCAGCACGGATTGACCAAGGCTAGTTACTCTATATTGATTGGTTCGGTTTACAGAGTTTAACGTCCCAAAGCGACTCGGGCTCTAAGAGACGCCGTACTGAAGGGCTTCGGAAATTTCTACCACCTGGGGTACTTTAACCTGCAGACATCGCACAGTACACGGGCCTATACAATTTCGCTTCCATAGAAATTCGACCGCCGCGCCCGGGATCGGAACCGCGTCTTTCGGGTCAGCAGCCGAGTTCCATAACCACTGAGCCACTGCGGCGGCCTCCATCTATACTGAAGGGTTCCTGGCTGGCGCTAGCAAAGCGCCCATATTGTTAAAGTATGCACAGCGATAGGCTTTGGGTGCACAAGGCTAAATACTAGACATTGTTGTTTTCTGAGAACACGTTACCACACAGGTTTTGCCATCTCCAGGAGGTATTCATCGACCTATTCTGACGTCTTGGACATCTCACTTGCCGCTCTGAAAACCGAGGACTGCACGAAAATTCAAGCCTATTGAAGACTGCGCAATCTGAAAGTCCGAATTATGTTGTGCGACTAGAAGTACACTTTTTCTTTGCTTCGTTCCAACCCAAATACGAATGCTACAATTTTCATAGCATTTGCTGGGCAGTGCTTCGCATAAGAAGGACTTATTTGCAAAAACAACAACAGAAAAATTGTGGTGCAGTACTGGAATGAATACTGCTTAAATGGCCCCGAAAACTTGCTAAGTGGAAATAAAATTGAAAGTTTGGGAGACCAATACATGCCCATCCTGTTCACTGCTTTAACAGAGAACAAGTTCCGATACCTGCGCTCATGCTGATTCGGTTTGTACATGCGCGGAGTCACCAGTTGAAATCGTAATAAGTGGTTATACATAGCCATTGCGTTAGTCTGTACCTGTGTCGAGGGCAAGTGCGCGGTTTAGTCAAGCAAAACTGCCTTACGTGTGTGCAACACAGCCCGCCTTACATAGTTTCTTATCGACACGTTTCCATGCACAACGAACAAAGCCCTGATTGGAAGAATGTTCAATACGTTTATTTCGTTAAACAAGGGTTTACATTTTTACAGAGCATTTCTACCAGCGCACACTTGTGCGAGGGCATGGCGATTGACTTTTCCGGTGTCTGTTTTCGGCAGCGAATCGAAGAAAAAGACGCCTCCGTAAAGATTTTTGTGCACAGCCAGATTATCTGCAAGAAAGAAAATAATTGAACGAAGTCATGCCATATATGTCCTTAGGGTTTAGGTGGGTCACACGACATGGTTAATTTTAATAGAACACCAACCAAAGGAATATTGCGGGAGTATAAAAGTATTTTAACATGGTTGGATACATTTCCTTGACTGATGCGTGGTTAATGCTGTAAGAAACCGATGCCAATATCAGAAATAAATATAATGAATGAAAAAAATTACAAAAGTAAAAGTATTTAAGGAACAATAGTCAAAATGAATACAAAATCAGACTTGCTTGACTACTGGCACAGATAGGATAGTTTTGTTGATAATAAACATGATCCTCGACACCTCTAACATTTATCTGTCATAAATTGCAAATTAAGATTAAACTACCTTTCCAACAGATGTTTTAACAAGGCAAGCAAACAATGACAAAAATCGTCGGTGTTTGTTTTGTTCAGAATTTATTTCCTTGTAGCAGTCTCCAACGTTACTCTTGTCCGCACCATCTTGCCCCCCCCCCCCCCATTTCTCCCCCCATTCCCCCCCCCCATTTCACCCCCCCCCCCCCATAGGGGAGGTTTAAGCCTTCGGGCCGATGCTTGACAAAATAGGCATCAAAATCACACTGCGGCGATGGTGAAGTTCACAACTATTAACTCCGAAACAATAGAGGTTAACCGATTCAACACTTGGGTCGAGTATTGTAAAAGATCGACTTCAATTCTTTTTAGTTTGAAACCACTTTCCTTATCGTCTCTAGCTAAGACGCCACCACACCCTTACTATTACGCGATGGTATAGTAAGCGCACAATTATCAGGAAAAAGTCGAAACCGAATATTTGCTTCATTTTGGAGTCATTTGTTGGACAGTTCAGAAGTTTGTTCCAGTACAATGCTAAGAATTCCACCAAAATTTCGACGCTTTCTTTAGATCATATAGCACAATGATGTGCACTAGGCAAAAAAAATTTCGGAAATCTTCCACAAGGCTTAACCTGCTCCTCAAGTGCAGTGCGATGCATAAGAGATCCCTTCTGCTCAAGTACTCAACTTTAGCCTAGGTTATGCCTATACGCTAATATATCCGCAATTGGTCAATAATCTTTGCTGTTTTCTTCCGGCCAAAATTCAGCCAAAAAAATGAATGCCACTGAATTTGTTTTTAATTTCCACCATCCTAGAGGAGGGGCGGTTGCTCACAACCTGGTGGGCTTGTTTGCACCCGCAATGATGAGCAGGCTGGGATCTCGATGGCAGTTATATTAAAGATGATCGCTACCATGTTCAATTTAGCTGCCTAACCAGTGGGCAAGTTCTTTTGACACAATGTCATGTCACCTCTCTCGACCAACCTCCGTAGGCAAACCATGGCAGGGGGGCCAACTGCTTATTCATGACAAGGACGGACGGACGGACGGCTTTTCTCAAAAACAGTGCCTCTAACTCTGGCCCATTGCAAAAACAACAAATGAAAGATTATAAAGACGACATCTGGCAAAGAGCCATTGTGCACCAACCTTTGATGGTGGCCTTGATCTTTTTGGCAAGCTGTGCAGGGTCGCACTTGCTCCCACTGTGGTCTTTAAGTACGACGGCAGCTGCCGGGGCCTCTCCGTATTCGGAATGCGGTAATCCCACCACGACCACTTCAGATATGTGCTCCGAGTGCTCCTGGAGGATCAGGTCTTCAAGCTCCGCCGGAACAACCTGGTTGTCCATGCACTTGATCAGTTCCTTCAGCCGCTGCACAACGTAAAGGCGGCCGTCTTCGTCGTAGTACCCCGCGTCCCCTGCATAAACATGCGTAAACGTGAGAACCGAGCACTATTCCTGGCGAGGTTTATAACCTTGTTTGCTGGTTTGAAGGCTTTGTGGGGCTTAACGTCCCAAAGAAACTCGGGCTAGAAGACGCGCCGTAGTGGAGATCTCCGGTTAATTTCGACCACCTCGGCTTGTTTAACCTGCACTCACATCGCAAAGTAGACGGGTCTATCTTTTCGCCCCTATCGAAAGTAAGACCACCACGGCCGGGATCGAAGCCGCGTTTTTAGGGTAAGGAGAGAGCACCATAACTACTGAACCTCTGAGGCGGCTCTACAACCTTGTTTCCTGTCAGAGAAACTGAGAATAGATTTCATTGTAAGATACCGTTGTAAGATGCCATTACAAGATAGTAAGATGCAGTGTAAGATTCATTGTCAGATGTCATTGTACAAATTGTAAGATGCCAGATAGGTAAACACCAGAGATAAGCAGCGTACGCTGCTCGAAAACTCTGCACTGTTCCTTACTCCGAGCTGTCCTCGCATTCGTTAGAGAAATCGCTCTCGTTACGGCGGTTCCTGCCTTCTTTGAATGAACATTCAAATGATCATGCTTTCATTCGGACCCACATATGCAATTTCAAGATCATGTGAAATGAGCGAGATGATAGTAGTTTCTCTCATAAATTCCGCGAAGCCAAGAAATTCGCGCATCTCATAGGCAATCATCTGCTTGTCAGCAAAGATGCAGCCATTATGAGCATATCCTCAAAAAAATCAGCACAGCACCTGACTTGCACCATCCATCCTCGTCGAAAAGCGCTGCAGTCTCCTTTGGCCTCTTGTAGTATTGCCTTATCATCGTCGGTGTACGAAAGCATATCTCGCCTGTCTGGTTGGGTCCCAGTTTTTCCCTTGTCTCCCTATCTACAACCTGCGAAAATTGATTTCAAAGTTTCAGTTCAGTATAATTCATCACAATTTATACAAGCCGATGGTTTACAAATGTCGAAAAGAGTACGTCTTTCTTTTTTCCACAAGACAGGGGGTTAAAACGATTTCGTTTCGTTTCCAGATTACCCCATAGACTTTTTTTCCCTCCGTAAACCACCGCACCGTTCTCAAAAATATCCTGCGTAAAAATTGTCACAAACAGCAGGGAACAACAGAAGTTTGGAAATCAAGCCATTAATAAACAGAAAAATAATACAAAGAATTACATTGATAGTTCTGGGTTGCCCTAAGATATTGTAAAATAGGACTCCAGCTTGCTGCGCGTAAACACAAACGGCTTAATCCAATCGAGACGTAAAAGAATCCGTCCAAGGAAGTACAATTGATCATTGTGCCACCTGAGGCGAAAAATAATACCCTTTGGGAAAATTATATGCGTAGCAACAAAACCACATCCCGTGGTGCGGGCCCACGGGCGGACTCCCTTAATCTGCCCTGGGAAACGATGGATGGACTGGGGAATGGCAACGGGATGTGGACTATCAGAGGGCAGTTATGAGAGTCGAGGCGGGAATGCGAAGAGCGTGGTTTTTATTGCGTAAGCAATACTGCGCCAGGTTTCGAGCCGTCGCGTAGCTCCCGGCGGTGACCACAGTTGACCTTCAGCCGCAGCGAGGTCAAACAGATGAGCGCCGTTGCCATAGCAACCATTTCAGGCGCGCTCCACCAGACGGCAGGACCGTCTCTGCGCAAAACAGTTGGTGCTTGCTTACGCAGCTTGCCCGGTTTAAGCAGAGTTAAACCTCAGGTAATTTATTTTTCTTCAATGATCCTTATATAGTCCAGCTTCTGTTCAGGCTTCCATAGAGTTCGATCACTCGCTATTAGCCAGATGTGCGGTCCTCGGATACAAGCGTACTTACATACCAGTGTTAAACGTTTGCCGGGGTCTCCTACCCTCCGAGTCAGGGACGACGACCAAAATCCCAACCTCTAGCGAGCTTCCGCAACCCTGACCTTCCTCTTGTATTAAAAGAACATAGTTTTCACGCCACACGTTTCGTGCATCGGCTGCAACTTAAAGGCACTCGATCGCAGCAGGAACCCTGTCACGGGGTGTTCGCGGTGTGGCACCACCGGCATTCGATCCTGTCTCCAGTGTTCAACGGCTTGACCTCTCTTTCGATGTCCACAGTTCACACGTCATGCTTCCACAAGGTTTTTTTTTTTTCAGGCTACCACCTCCCCTCTATATTTACGGCTAGGTTTTATTGTGCGATTTCGTCAGGTCTACTAACCGTTACTCGGTACTGACCGCTGAACTATCCGCAGTTTTGAGTCTTACTGGCCAAAGGGTCTTCAGTTTTGACAGTGACGCAGGCTGCTTGAATATCATCACATCTTTTTGAGCCTCCGGTACACTGAGACTACAAAGACCTTGCTTCACGTATAAAGCAAGGCAGCATCTCTCCATGATATTTTATCCAACATCGCTGAGAAGTGGAAATCCCGGAGGAGAGGGAGCAGTTGGCTAGTGTGTAATACCTGTAAGCACACCAGGCCTTTCAGCCCGTCTGGCCAATGTATGTCGAACACACAAAAAGGAAACGAAAAAAAAAAACGAAGAATTATCTGGATAGAAAACGGCCTGCTTAGAGGTAAAGGTCTGTGGCAAGGGATAAAGGCTTCATGTAAACGTTTTACCGGATAAAAGAAAAAGGCTTCGCATAAGGGTTCGACAAAAAATTTGAGCCGCTCCTTCAGAGGCCACGGCAGATGCAAGTGGAAGTCTCAAAGTGAGCCGCGCACATGAGCGTGAATGCGGCGAGCTTGCCTTTATCTGCGAGCACGGAGCTGGAAAGCCAACGTCGGTCCCTGGAGCATCATCGATGGGGGGCGCGCAGATGACGCCGATGGACTCGGTCATGGCGTACGCGTTCGTCAGGCACTCGAGGTCACTGAATGCGGCCTCAACAGTCCTGCGGGCAGCGTCTGTGAACACGTTGCCCGCGATGCCAACGCGGCGGACGCCTGGGAGCCGGTTTCCCGTCTTGAGCATCTCAGCCACGAGCATTTTTAAGTGCATCTGGAGAAGCGATACAGCCGTCACCTGCAAGAAATGGAGGCATGTCAACCTTACAAGCACCGTGCTCTGAACATAGGATGCTGATGTTACGAAATTAGCGACGCGGGCTGCGGATCGCAGCTGGAAACCATGTGTAATACCTGCTCAAATATTTCTGAATGCTCGATGATAAAAAAGTTCTAGCCTCATGCACGAATGAGAAACTGCATGGAGTGGTTGTGAAAATATAGTGAAGTAATTGTGCAGGTTCGAAACGATAATGAAGCCATAAAAAAAAAACGAAAGAAATTTTTTACCAGGTCTGCTTTCGTGTTACAGGAAAGCTTAAGGAGACAAGGAAGATGGATGCTGATATTAAATGCCGTGTGAACGACAATTACAGTAGGAATGAAAGAACGAAAGTCACCTTATCGAAACTTAACAACTCCGAATAGCAGTATTTGTCATGAACGTTCTGTGTTCATTGAAGTGCCGTGGTTCCAAACACCCACCCCGATTCATTTTGCAGGTATCTACGGAGTCCGAGGCGTCTAAAGTGATAGAAAGCTCCCTGATAAAAGGCAGAACTTTTAACGAGATAGCGTTCAGGAGCTCGTGTCACAGAAAATTAAGAATTAAGAGCAACATGGCTCGCACAAGCATGGCAGGTGGCAGCGCAATCCATCTCAGTGCAGCGGCACATCCCTTATCCGCTGCACCACTGTGCCGCGATCGGTATGACTCCCACGGATCTATGAATGTAAAGTAGAGAATGACAAATTCCGCATATATGGGCATTGATCCATTAAGCTACTGCGTCATACCCTTAAGGCGAAGCTTAAGTGTCCATTCCAACTTTAACTAGCAGGTCAAAATCACGGACATAATGCTCTTTGTTGGAGAGCGGGCTGAAGAGGAATGAGGCGCATGACGATTGCGTTAATTCAGTTTTATGGGTTTCAGCGTCCCAGAGAGACTCGGGGTACGAGGGACGCCGTAGGGGAGGGCTGCGGATAATTTAGATCACCTGGGATTTTAACCTGCACTGACATCGCACAGCACAAAGGCCTCTAGAATTTCGCCTCCATCGAAATTTGACCGCCCCGGCCAGGATCGAACTCGCATCTCCCGGGTCAGCAGCCGAGCGCCATATATGCACTGAGCCACCGCGGCGGCCAGAAGCCTGAAAGTTGTCATCTGGGTGATTTCCTTATCAGCAGTGTTTTACGCAAAGACGACGTAAGTGACATAATCCCAGGTCTTGCGTGCGTGGATGCTACCCACCGCGGCAGGTGGCAGGTCAACGATTAGTCGCGAGAGGATGCTCGAAGTAGCAACCCTGGTCTCACATTTCCATCGGTGGCAGCTCCTGCCATCGCAAGACAGTTGCGCATTGTTTAACCGTTGCACCACCCCGGCGTGGTATGATATCACGCATGGTTGCACGAATGTTAACTGTAGAATAGTCAATTCCGCATACATGGGCATCAACAAATTAATACTATTGTGTCATACCCTTCGGGTGGAGCTTAAGTGTCTGCTTAAGTTATCCTTTGCACATTACCTGTATACTGCCCTATTCCTGTCTGCCTTATTCAGAAAGCAGCCTCATTAAATGAAGAGAAATTAAAATATAAAACAAACTGCTATAAGCTTTTCCGCAGGTTAACTACTGCAGAGTGTCTTCTTTTCCACCATTTCGCTTAAATCAGCTGCAGTAGGCTCGTTTGGTATCAGGAATACAGCAAACTTTTTTAAAGCATTCTGAAGAAAGTTGTGGCCCCACCAGTAGTGTCTACTTTTTGTAGTCTTCACAACAAAGTGCCCTCACTGAAAACTAGACAACATACATCATTGCATCAACGGTGTTTAGAGCTAGAAAGTCTGCCTACTCATAACGTTCTAGTAGCGAAGCTTAGCTTCATTGTTCAATACCGTTTTATTCCTGACCACTGGGTACGTAAAAGCTACAGGGAGGCCACACCTGAGTCATCTAGCTGACAGATAAGATAAAGAGTGGCGTAAGATTTGCAGAATCTTCTCCACGAGTGGTATCACCGTTCCACGGTTTTTCTTTTTCAGAAAGCACAAGAAGACCTTCTGTGCCTTTATGTAAATCCTATCACCTCACCCCCCTTTTCTCGGGTGGATAACTGGACGCTAGGATGATCTACAATTCCAAGCCGTTCATATCAAGCCTTTTCTTTTCAGCAATTTCGCTGAGACCATGTTACTAGCATCTCTTAACATGCCGATTAGTAATGAAATGGGTCGCATACTTGAGGAATTTGAGGATACCTGTAAGTCAAAAGAAATGAATGGGGTACGCGAACGCTTAAAATGGCTCTTTAGCCATAGTACCTTATACTTAGCGACGAGTTCGCTTATGCGTTGTAAACTGGTGCCCGGTGACGTCATAACAGTTGTGATGCCGAGAAGAACGCTGATTATGGTGCAGATGAAGCCCGACGCATGCGCAATGGGGCTTCCGATGAGCACGATGTCACTCACGTCCCAGGAAAAACACGGCCTGCGAGACCACACAAAACAATGTACGATTATATGTTTGTCATGCAAGACCAGATACCGCTTCGAAAGCGAACACTGGCCAACCATACACTACAGCTACGCATCCACTAGTGTAAGATTCGCGGTACAGATTTTGTTTCTGTTACAGGTTCACAGCGCAGAGAGCTGTTAAAGCGCGTTACCTTTGGTACGGTTTGGTGCATGGGAATCGACCTCCGAAAGAGACTCAGGTTATTAGGGACGTCATAGTGGGGGACTTATTATAATTTTTAACACATGGGGTTTTTTAGCGTGCACATCACACACTACACGGGTCTTTAGCATTTCGCCTTGGTCGAAATGCGACCGCGGCGGCCGCAATACACGTCACCTTTGAAGTTCTAAGATAAAACCCTCACGTTAAGACGGTTAAGCAGAACATCGCAACATTGATGGCGTTCTGCTTTCACTGTTGCAGCCGCCATGGTGGCTCAATGGTTATGGCGCTCGGCTGCTGACCCGAAAGACGCGGTTCGATCTCAGCCGCGGCGTTCAAGTTTCGATGGAGGCCCGTATACTGTGCGACGCCAGTGCACGTTAAAGAACCCCAGGTGGTCGAAATTTCCGGAGCCCTTAACTACGGCGTCCCTCATAGCCTGAGTTGCTTTGGGACATTGAACCCATATAAACCAAACCAATATTTACTTTTGCAAAGATCACGCACTTTCTATTCCTATTGTGGCCATGCACATTGAAAAGAGCAAACGTCACTTACTGATAACCCTATTCGCGTTAGTGAAAATCTACATGAAGAAGCGTAAACTGTACAGCTTTTTATTTAGTGTTATAGTTGGCCTCGGTCCATTGATTATGCACTGGTTTGTTATGCAGCCCAATTCCTTGCGTTAAACACTGCACGCATAAGTGTCCATCCCCGTACCTTTCAGTGTATATGTTGCCCACGAGGTCGTAGTGGGTACCGATAACTCCCTTGGGAAGGCCCGTGGTGCCTGATGTGTAGCTGATGTAAAGCATGTATTCTCTGGGATCCTGGATGGGTACCTCACGAAAGAGTTCTTCGTCCAGGTCTCGAAAGGGAACCGTAGACACGAAGCCTTCTGCTGGGCCCATGGTGAACAGGCCCTGCGCGACGAATGTAAAATAGTTGATATCATTATAAGAAATCTCTGGGCCATGCCCTTTAATCACAGCGCCTTTGTTTCCTTATTCCCTTTACGGGTCCCGTTGGTGAGTTTAGTGGAGAAACGAAAAAAGCAGGCCTGTGTGCCTGTGCACTTTTAGTTCTTAATATGCGACTTCCTGTTCATAAAAATATTACTCGGCGAAAGAAAGCGGCACGTCGTGAATAATTTGCAGACAGCTTACAAGGTAATTAAAGAAAATCCGCATAAACGATAAATGTAACGGGAGTTCCACGTAAGCTCTAAGCATGAAGAGCTAGACTATACACTTACGTATTAAGGGCTGCACTGTGCCCGAAGCCCTGACGTCTATGGTACCAAGGAAAGCAAATTAGTTATGCTCAGAAACACTAGAGAGCACATTTAAGTGCCGCCCTTAAGGAATTACACGATAGCGTTAATGAACTAATGCCCATTTATTCGGAATTAGTCATCTACTCTACATTCATAGTTCATTGGGAGTTCCCATACCCTTCCTGGTTCAGCGGTTAAGCGAAGTGCCACTGCCCTGCGATGACAGATGCTGCCACCGAAGGGGCTTGTGAGAACCAGGTGGCTCTTTCCAGGCAGCCTTTCACGACCAGTCATTAATGTGACACCTGCCATCGTGGTGTGATCACAATCCGGTGAGTATTTTGTGATCACGCAAGGAGACGTAACCTGGCAGGCCTACTTAAGTTTCCGGAACAGCCGGTTGCTTCGGGCGCTCCCGTTGATTGGGTTCAAACGGGCGCCAACACCGACGCCGGACAATTTTTTCCGACTTGAGGGTACTAAGCTTTCGTGTTGAAAACCCACTACTTTGCTTTCATATACTGGTTTGAACACGGACGTCCTTTTCCAAGGCTCTCAAAAAGGCATTCTTTTATGCTGACCTGTATTTTTGTGCCGGTCAACGTGAAAGAATTCCCTATAGTAGTTTTATTTTTATTTTTTTCAAATAAATCTCTCATAGCCTTAGTCGCTTTGGGACGTTAAACCCCATAAAACCATAAAACCAAATTGCATCCACAAAGTAATAGCTGCGTATAGAAGGCGAAGTGGATCGAATGTGTGCCTGCTGCGTCTCCATATAGCTGCACCTCCATTGTAAGCTCTATTCGCAGTAGTGCTGCTTTAATCGGACCACCTCTTCTGCGTTTGGTTGAGACTTCTTATACAGATAATTATTAACTCCCTGTTTGCTATCAAGGCTCTTGAAGACGTCCTTGCTTGGGTCGTTACGAAATATTTATTACAAACACTTATAATGGCGTAAGCGGTGCCGTTGATACTGAACCTGGCTACATTTAACAATGAAATCTTAACCATTGAGGTTATAGTAGCAATTCTGTTCGAGGAGCTAGCGGGTATAAAATGGAATGTCATAGGGCTTAGTGAGGCTTGGAGGACAGAAGAAGCATATACACTGCCAAGGACTTGGCAGGTACTACGCTATCATGGATTAGTGGACAGACAAGAAGTGGGTGCGGAATTCCTCATCAACCGGGATATTACTGGCGACTTAGAGGAACTCTGCATTATTAACAACAGGGTGGCACTTCTCGTAATTAGGCTTAACAACGGGTACAGACTGAAGGTGGTACAGGCTTACGCACCTGCTTCCAGATATCAGATTTTAAATATTAGTTACATGTTAATCCCGCATACTCCTGCTGGTAATACTGTCCAATGAAAACTCAAAGAAATATGCTGTTATAAATTATAAACCAATTATCTCGTCGGTTAAATCAAGAGGTAAAACAACTATGATGGTACAGGAGCCTTTTACGCCCCATAGGAGCTTGACCGCACTTTGTGCAAAGAAAGAAAACGTTGGTCGCGATTCCCGGTTCTGCAAGATTAAACAGAGTGAAGTAAGTGCGATGTGTCCGTTTTGCATATGCGTATATATAGACCAGACTGGACATTGTCTGAACATTCTCCTTGGAATAAAAGCAATAGCTCATCTTCAAGGGCTGAGAACGGCCCCGAAGGGAGAAACTGTCGCCTTTGCTTTGAGGAAACCCAAGTGCTTTTTTGTCACCCGCAACAACATACCGGAGATGTGTTGGAAGCATTTCACAGCACCCCGAACGGTGATTGCATCAGCGCACCATCACTGTCGTTATCAAGAAAATAAATAGGATACCCCTGGAGATTACGATTTTTTTTTTCTTTTTCACGATTACTTTGTCATGTCGTTTCATATTTAAGCAATCATGTCCTTTCCAATAAACCAGTAGTGACAACGGCCTTTGTTCTGTGTCCTCCTTTTCTCGGTGCTTGTACAGCTTGCGTTTTTTTTTTCATTTCAAAGATTTTTTTCATTCTGCTGTAAAACGCACATTATTTTATTTTTTCCTTGTTGTATGATGTATTTCGGTCTTTCGCCGTGATTTTGTGCTTTTAATTTTTCACAAGTGCTGTGTCATTGCCTTCATATATTTTATTTCTGAACCCAACACTAGCCTCTGGCTATGGGTTCAGTCAGTGTTTTGGTAATTTGTATAGCAAAAGTAGAAATAAAATTAATGAATAATGAATAAAATTTCATCATGAACAGCCCCCGACTAGCCCAGCTTTCTATCTTGTAAAACTATAGCATGACAAGGTGCCTTTACTTGAGCTCTATACACAAATTAACAAAGCGAATCTGTAGCTGTGGTGCCCGTTACCAATTTGAACTATGCGATTAGCGTAGATTTAGTTCTCACTTAAACGGTTGTGGCTGAAAGACTGTTGAGCAAAGAATTCTAAATCGTTTTAGCTCCCTCTAGTTTAAATGGAACCTCTCTGCATACATCTGGGGACGCTAGGATTCAGGTTGTTTGATGGCCATTTAATTCTGTCCAGAAAAAGTCTATACCTAGGATTACGTGACAACAATGGTGATGTGGTGATTCGAACCAGTTTCTGGGGAACCCTAATTACTTATCAGAGTTACCTCATAAGTAGCGCTTGACGCAGCGATTAAGCTGTTTTTAGTTACAGCAATCAAAACGCGGAAATCGGTCGGTTCAGAGTTTCTTATATCGAATACCCGTCTCCTGTCGAAGCAAGAATGTTTTCGGCAAAGCTACACTTGCATAGAGAGCGCGTTGCCCCTCGCACACTATCTCGGCAAACAGGTTTTATTAAGGTGTTATTCCAAACCAGCAGCGACGAACAACGTACCGCTGGTGTGGGTTAGGGTGGTGTAATGTGGTGTGGTCTGGTGCGATGCGGTGCAGTGCGGGGCGTGCGGGGCGAGAGATTTATCGCCTCGAAGCTTCACATAGGTGGTGGCTTTATGCATTAAGAGATAGCGGCAGTTATTTTTCACGTTCATCAGTTCATCTAGAGTAGTCAATGGAAAGCGAAATGCATACACATTTTCTATAGTTGCATGGTTAATTAGGTATCGGCGCTTATGAAGAACCTGACAAAATAAAGCAGGGGAGCTCATGCCCAAGGCGAAATAAAAATAATGCAGTACACCAGTAGTCGTTCAACAGCACGCTGTATTTGGTGAGTTAGAATTCATCTTGAAGACCAGAGCTAAGCAGACAAAGGACCAACGAAAGAGAAGACGACACGAGCGTAGCGCCTGTGTCGTCTTCGCTTTCGTTGGTCCTTTAGCGCTGGTCTTCAAGTAGACGTTCTGTGGCTCTCCCATCAGTCCAGCAAAAGAACAGTGTTTTGGGGCAGTTTCATTCTGCCCGCGTATTTTTGGTATTGTTTCCGTAAATCGTTCTGCTTGGTATGCAGTTGATTTGTATCCAGCAGGGCTCGTGACCAGACATGACTTCAAACATAAAATTAAGAAAACATGTCGGCAGATCCTTCATTGCAGCTAAGCTAGAAGGGGCTGGCCTATCCAATTTAGATGACATCAAGAGAGTTTACGCCCTGATCCATCTCGTATCCATACCATGAGGTTTAGCTAGTAATTGATGCTCGCCTTCAGGTTAATAAAATTTTTTCAAATAGTTGTGAATAGTGGGTAAGTAATCTTACGTGATACGAGAAATAACGTGAGGTACCAATTCGGACACCTTCAGCTTACCTTGATTGGCAAAGAATTCACAGCCTTAGTGGTCTTCTCAGCAAAAGCGGGCTCCGTGAGAACGTGCGTGCAGTCGCTGTCGCTGAGCTGGTAGCGTAGCTCTCCTTGAGACATGAAAAAAGAAAAGACATCACCACTGGGCATGGACTATTTCATACGCTGCGAGGCAGGCATACGATACCATGGCATCACAAGTCGAATCGGCCTTAGGTGTGCACATTTAATACTGCTGGTTGAAGTTGATTATTCAGCTGCCACTCGTCACGCATAAGCAAGGGAGGCGCGCTGATTTAGGTGGCGTTGCAAGATCTCACCATGTAAAATTCCGACGTCGCAGTAATGAGAACTTAAGATCCGCACTCTTAAAATGTTCGCTCGTTCAACTAAAGTCATTGGATGGCAATGCAAAACAGCGCCCGGTAGAAATGCCTAGACATTTACACAGACTACCTGAGGCTGACAACATGCAAGATTTGCACGTAATGAGCACGCAGCCGGTCCCCAAGGAAACGGGTAACGTCTGCAACTATACTTTATTTTGATTGAACTCGAAGCCTATGAACCTACTTCGTTGCTGTCTCACAAGCTGCTTCAATACTCCACATGTCATGTGGCTTTAGCTGGTCCCTGAGAGCGCGTCTTGAACACGACCCACAAAGCACCGAGCACAATTGGTCGTTCTCAACTTCATTTTCGGAGGAGTTGTCCGATCGGGATCAGTAACTGCAAATCCACTAGCCGAAGGCGTAATTAGCAGCTGCACTATACCTCTATCAAAACGCCAGGTTAGAGAGCATGCAGCTAAACCTGCGTCAGTCATGCATCCAGGCCTTCAGAAGGAAGTGGGCAACTTGCGTGCCTACCATACTGTAAGTGCACAATAGGGCGATGGCCTAACCCAAACTACAAGGCGAAAAGAAGGCGTAGTAGACCGTTTTGGAGAAATTTTTATTGTATGGAATTCTCAACTCCCACAGAAATATGAGTACAAGCTCATCTCAATAGAAGTTATGCTCTCGCGGTCGCTGTAGAACCTGTCATCTCGTGCTCAGCACCAAAGTGCCGCAGCTAGACAGCCACATGGCGGGTACAGCGCAACATGCGCCAAGTATCTGACGCTGTGTGGCCTTCCTACCTAAGACCCCGCCCTTAAGTCCATTGTTAGTGGATATCCTATTATACCGTCTTGTCTACTAAGTGCAAAAATACGAAGCTAGTAACCAAACCACGTCACCACGTCACCTGGCTTCATTCGGTGGCGCAAAAGTTATCGAAATTAAAAGAAAGGAAAAAAAGTGGGGTGGGTTTTGTTATGAGACTTTTTTAAAAAGGACCTGCACTGCTCTTGAAAGTAGTGGTCTACATCACACCCCAGGGCAGTCTCTTACGTTTCCACACTCCTTATGCTCTCAAAGTTTCTTCAGCTCGCTAACACCACCTTTTCTCCTTTTTGTGTTCTGTGTCACATATTAGAGACCACGCATCGCATTATAGCTGTTTCCCTTTTCATTGTACTGACAGCAGGCGATTATAAGCGGATCTAAAATAGGGGACTTGGACGCATGCTTACAAATTCCTATAGGCAGCTAAGTTCAGTTTTATTTCCTAAAACGCTTCCTTCATTCGGGCGTTACACCACTTGTTAGGTAGCGCAGGTCACGACTCACGGCTGTGCTCCGACAAACGAGTCCTGCTCCATCGTCACCGGCCATAGCCCGTTTCCTTCCCTCTCCATTCCCCAATGCACCGAATCCTGCCGATGTCTCTGGTTTGCAAGTCGTACATTTTTTTTCCTTTTTTATTGTACGAGCAGTACATTCTATACTTTATCATATATATCTGTTTTTGTTTCTCTTATTTTTTTCCTGTTTTCATTATTCGATATAAGATGTGTCGGGTTGTCGGCGTGTACAGCTGCTGCTTTGTAGGGGACGAGGACTTGTCAAGCTGCTATCGCAGCTTTTTGCCTCGCCTCCCCAATCTTTGATGGAAAATAAATGGATTATTATTATACTTTGTAAGTAAGTACCTCTCTGCAAATAGGGGTCTATCTTCCAATCTATCTCCTAGCCGCAAATATGTTTCCCTGTCGATTACATGGTCAACATCATCCCTACCTTTTATGCTTGCGGTAGCGTAAAAGCTAGTTCTACGAACTGCATCGAAAGAACAGCGCGGGCAAATTCTTCACTGATTGCGGGGGAAGCCCAGGAAAGTAAATGATGGAAATATAGAAAAAAATATAAAGGAAAAAGCAATAGGACAGATGCATAACGACTACCTCGAAAAAATATTTAGATCCTCCGAGGTAGCTGCTAATACCCATGGTAATAACGTATCAAGCACTGTTACAGTTGTTGCGGTTGCACTCGATTGTAAATTCAATCTGACGCCACATCAAATTTAGAATATCTGAAATCGCTTTTGGAATTTGCATAACATTTAGAACCCGTAAGTATATTAAGCTCTATAGCTTTCAGTCTTGTTATGGACCGTGAAATACATATAACATTCACCATTCGGCTCCTCGGCACTTGAAAAATCTAACCTATTCATATAATCACTTTTGACCTCATACAGAAGGACCGACTCACAGATCAATGGTAATCTATGTCCCCCGTTATGGACGAGGGTGGCGCTGGTAAACACTCAAGGTTAGGTCTGAAAGCAGAAGTTAGGACAGCCGTAGCTCAGTTGGTAGAGCACCGGACGCGAAGTTGCATGTAGTTGTTTTTTCTTCTGCTGTGTAATAAGTTATCTTTAAGTGATTACGTTAACTCCAATTGATAAACACCACAAAAAATATTTCCTGTGCCCCTTGGCTTCGATGACTTGACTACCGTCAAGCACTTATAGTGGCCATTCTCTCATAACCTGCACAGGTGTGTGCGTGCAATCTATTCTGCCAACACAATGTGATCAAGAGAGTGCGGAGCCTCAGGGCGGTAAGCCAACGTTTCGACGAAAGGACTTCTGCCGTTAGACCTTCCAACCAAGCATTAATTAGCAGTGCTTATATATCGGGCCCATAATTTGAACTTGTTATTGCATCGATCCACCACATCTCTAAAATACAGTTATAACATTGTTTACTAGACATGATAATATACTTGAAAAAGTTGGTACTATGCTAAGCAATTAGTGTCCTTTTCAGTGATTTCTGTTTGGAATTCTTTACCAACTGACATTAAACCACTACGCACTTCTCGCAATTTTCATCAATCATTGAAGGACGAATCACCGAGTCCACTGTCTTCGAGAATATTTATAACCATTATTTACTTAACGACGCTTTGCCGACGTACTTCAAGTTCAAGCCCTTATGCCAATTATTCTCTATTTCTGCTAATCAGCATTCTATTTTGCCCTAGAACAGGTGTAACGTTCTTTTTATCTTTGTTATTCTGAGCCTATGGTATTCGTGCATCTGTAATTGTTGTTTGCATTGTTTTGTATAATTTTATTTTCTCTGTGTAGTCAACAAATTTGTTCATAAGTTCCTATATCACTATTTAATTTTACGATTAATATATATACGTGTAATCCTAATTTTGTTGCATAAATTCTGAGTTTTTATTAAGCGTGGATTTTTATTCTGCGTTCCCTTAGTGGTTATTCACTTGGGGCCTCCTTCTGTAGTATTCATGTCATGTGTTTCAGATGCCCCGCGCCAAGAACAAATAAAAATAAATATATATCAAATAACAAGCTTCGGAACACGCGTCTAAACTACAAAGGGCAGTGTCCTTGGACCGCTTTTATTTCTTATTTTTATTAATGATTTGCCAAGCCTTGTTTCTGTCCCTATAAGATTATTCGCCGACGATTGTGTCATTTACAATAGAATAAATTCTCCCAGTGATCAAATGAACATACAACATAGCCTAGACAATATTACTAAATGGTGCGATGACTGGCAAATGACCATTAATCCCTCGAAATCTGTTTGTATGTCTACCACTAGGAAAAAAACTACCTTAGAATTTCCTTACCATATTCGTGACAATGTGCTCGGAAGGGTAGATGAACACAAGTATTTGGGACTAATATTTACTAGCGATTTTAGATGGAATAGGCACGTAGAGGAAACATGCAATAAGGCTAATAAAGTGCTGTGGAGTCTGAGGCGCAACTTACATAGTACAACTCCTGAAATTAAAAACTTGGCTTATAGAACACTGGTCAGACCTATAATTGAATACGCTAAAATTGTCTGGGATCCTCACACGCAATAACAAACTAGAAAGGATTCAGAGGTTAGCCTCTCGATTCATATTTAATAAATATCGCCGAGTTCACTCCCCCTCAGAGCTGTGTCACCTTGCAGACCTTCCCAAGTTAGAATTAAGGACCAAATTCGACAGGCTCAAGTTTCTATTCCTTATTATCAGTAACGCAATTAAAATCAATAGGACCGATTATTTCGACATTCGTTCTAATGAATCATCTAGACATAGCCATAGCATGTATATTCCGCCTCCAGTAACTCGTAACGATGCATTTAAATATAGTTTCTGCCCCAGAGCAATAAAAGAATGGAACATGCTTCCCGATTCCGTAGTTCAATCTTCTTCGCTCAGTGCATTTTTGGTTAATTTAGACTTATTTATTCCGGGAGCGCGGTGTGCTAACATGACTGAGTTAAGTCCGTGTATTGTGTTTCGTGTCTTTATATAGTGTTTTACTGTGTAGATGCTCTTGAGTGTGCGTGATTATGTTTTTTGTTGCTCTCTTCTACAATGTAATAGGGCACTGTGTATACTTCTCTCGTCCTCTTTAATGACTTGTTACGTGTACAATGCGCTTGATGACAGATTTGTTGGTATTTTTGCTGTCTTTTTTTTTCCTACCACACCTGTAATGACCCTTCAAAGGGTTGACAGTATCAATAAACAAACAAAGTGGCTAATGTTTCATGCTGCTGACTTACGTTCAGTGAGTGACGTCTTGGCCAGCACGATGCTTGCTCCGGCGAAGACGCAGCCCCACATAGCAGCGAAGTTGTCGACGCTCGTACCGACGTGGACGCACACTCGGTCACCGGGTGCCAAGCCGTGCTTTTGAAAGCCCGCGGCATAGCGCTGCATGAGCTTGAATAGCTCCAGGCGCGTCACCTCTACGGTGCCATCAGCCTGCGTTTCATTTGCACAGTTTGTGTTTAAGGAGATGCGCCCAAATCGAACAAAAATAGGTTTGGTTTAGTTTATGGGGTTTAACGTCCCAGAGTGACTCAGGCTATGAGAGACGCCGTAGGGAAGGGCTCCGGAAATTTCGACCACCTGGTGTTCTTTAACGTGCACTGACATCGCACAGTACACGGGCCTCTAGAATTTCTCCTCCATAGAATTTCGACCGCCGCGGCCGGGATCGAACCCGTGTCTTTCGGGTCAGCAGCCTAGCACCATAACCATTGAGCCACCGCGGCGGAGAAATAGATCTGCTCTCTTGTGCAGTAAGCTGTAGCATTATCTTTCTTGTTAATATTTGGCGTGTTTTTCACCAGTCGGTATCGCCTTCGACATCGAGGCCAGCAGTGCACAGTGTACGCTATCCACAGGCTTGGACGCCGCTTTCGCTACCGAGGAATGATTGCTGATAAATGAAATGAAGGAACGAACTAATGTTAGGAAACTATGGTCGCAGCTAATTTTGTGCATTTGTTGTATACCTAGCGCTCGAAAAGGGATACCTGTAGCGGAGGGAAGCTTCAGACAACGCACGACGACTGTATGTTGATACTGACATCTAATCGGCATCAGCACATGTGCACACTGAACCGTAATTTAATAATGGCCATAGAAAAAAAAAGATTCATTGACATTTTACAAGGTTGAAAGAAGTTCCTTTCAGTTCGTAATGTAGTTTTATTTTACAATGGCGATCGTAAAAATAGAAGAAAGAATCTGTATTTTGTGTGGAAACTGGAGCAACAGTTCTTCGTGTGCCTATGTGGGTAGCGATGAGACATTTCTGAGGAAAATGCTGTTGGCCGTTTCATGAGATGTATAATGTTCGTTAGTTATATGGGGTTTAATGGCGCATAAGCAACTATGGCTATCATGCGCCAAACACAAGGTTAGGTGATGTTATGTCAAGTGTATAGAGGTTACATTATAATAGATTTAAAACATTGGCTTTCTTTAGAAACTTACAAACAAGTGAAAACTCTACAAGTGTTTGCTCGCCTAAAAGCAATGCGGGATGAAATGGAATGTGTTCATTGTAAAATACCGTAAAAAATGTTTTTCTCAGTTCTTCGAGATGCGAACAAGAAATTAAAATGATTTACCGTGAGCTTCTCACCACACATTTCACACACAGGTTTGACTTTATTTGTTAATAAGAAGCTATGTTTGATCTGTGTGTGACCTATGCGTAAACGACATACAATTACTTCGATAAAACGCTCTTGATGGCGGCTTGATTTCCATTCTTTTAAAATGGGCTTTACAGTATGCAGCTTGTTGTTTCCTTCATTTTCCCAGGAAGCTCGCCATTTGGCTCTTAGTTTGCTACGTACTAACTTCATGTAATCCCTAGGAGGCAAATTCACATGTTTTATTTCCATGGTTCTGGCTTGTGCAGCACACATGTCGGCTCTCTCATTGTCCCTAATACCAACTAGCCATTTTTCTACATGATATTCACGCCAACCTTGATACTAACCAACAAACTGACTCCATTTTCCTAGATTTCGCTAAGGCTTTCGACAAAGTACCTCATCAACGCTTGCTTCTTAAACTCTCCCAGCTGAACCTACATCCGAACATAATTGCATGGATTAAAGCTTTCCTCACGCATCGCTCTCAGTCCGTCGTCATTAATAACCAACTTTCCAACCCGCTTCCTGTAACCTCTGGCGTCCCACAGGGTTCTGTTCTCGGTCCTTTGTTATTCCTCATATACATTAATGATTTACCCCAGCATGTCTCTTGTCACATCCGCTTGTTCGCCGATGATTGCGTCATTTATCGCTCAGTGACTAACCATTCTGACCAAGAATCCCTTCAGGCAGACCTGCGCCATGTGCAAGACTGGTGCTCCCAGTGGATGATGATGCTCAACTCTAACAAATGCAAGTGCATGTCCTTTCACCGCCGTCGAAATCCTCTTGTTTTCAAATACACAGTTTGCAATAACCCAGTTGACCTCGTCCAGTCATAAATACTTAGGAGTCACCATTTCTAATGATTTATCTTGGCGTTTGCACGTGAGTAACCTAATATCATCTGCTAATAAAACACTAGGTTTCTTAAAACGTCACCTACGGGAAGCCCCACAACACGTAAGACTACAAGCGTACATCTCATTCGTTAGAACTAAACTTGAATACGCATCACCCATCTGGAGCCCTCATCAAGAATATTTAACACACGCTATCGAAGCTGTTCAAAACAGGGCTATCAGATTCATTCACTCCTCATACTCGTACGACGTGAGCATATCATCCCTCAAATCTCAGTCAGGTCTAGCTAATCTTTCTAGTCGCCGTCGCATAGCCAGTCTTGTCCTGTTTCACAAGTTCTTTTATTCACCACTAAAACAAGAACCATACATTTGCGCACTTCCACAACGCAGGTCCCATCGCATCGGTCATTCTCTTCAAGTTTTGCGTCCACGTGGCCGTACCACTGTTTTTGCCAACTCATTTTTTTCTCGTGCAGCAGCTGACTGGAACGGCCTTCCCCATAATATTGCTGCCATAACATGTTCATCATCATTTTCAAGCACTGTTGATTCCTGCATTTTGTAAACCCCACCCCTTATGTAACACCCTGGAAAAGGGTCTTTAAGGAAAATAAAGTGAAGTGAAGTGAAGTGAAGTGACTGGGAACTCAGCAAAATTTTATAACATGTTTTTGTGCTGTGACCTTTACTATATTGTGTATGATGCTCCCTATCAGTGGCTCCGTGGCATTTTTGGAGTTTGACGCTGTAAGGACGCTCAGTGAATCTGTATAAATGGTGCTGTTTTTGATGTTTTCATTTGTTATTTTCTGTACCGCAACACAAATGGTATAACACTCAGCGGTGAACACTGTAGCACATGAGGGCAGTCGTAATGCATTTTTATTTTTTTCTTGTATTACTGCGCTTCCTACATGAGCATGAGTTTTTGACCCATCAGTATAAAATGCAGTATAATTTCTGTATTTTTGTTGTAGTGCTAGATATTATTGTATTATATGGTCATGTGGTGTACAGGTTTTCCTGAGGCGTGTTAGTGTGGCGTCACACACTGTGGGGAGAGTGTACCACGGCTTCGTGTCTTGGGGCAATATTTTTGATTGCATTTAGTATGTTCAGAGCTTGACATTTTTCTTCGAAGCGCAAGAGCAACGGCTTAATTGCATGGGGCCTGTTGTTGAAGAGTATCCGGGGTGGGCATTTCGTGACAATTGGGTAACAGAGATGTTTGGGCTGAGAAAGGATTTTGAGGATGTATGTACAAGTTAGTGCGGTTCTTCGATCTTCTAAGGAAGGTTCATTAGTTTCCACATACAGACTTGCTATTGGGAAAGTTCTGTAAGCACCGGAAGACAACCTTAAACCAAGATTGCGGACAGGATCCAGTCGTTTTATGTAGGACGGTCTTGCTGAGCCATATACTATGGACCCATAGTCTAACTTAGAGCGGACCAGATAACTATATATATGTAACAGGGAAGCCCTATCAGACCCCTAGCTTTTTCTTGATAGTATTTTCAGCACATTGAGGGCCTGGGAAGCTTTTTTCTTTAAGCTGTTTATATGTGGCAAGAAAGTGAGCTTTTTATCGAAAGTTATCCCTATGAATTTATGCTCTTGTTTGACAGGTAGTGGGGTTGGTTTAAATATAGTGTGGGATCGGCCTGTAGGCCTCGTCTCCAAGAGAACAGAACCGCTACCGTTTTCTGAGGGGAAAATCTAAATCCGTTTTTATCTGACCAGGTAGCCAGTTTATTTATTGTTATTTGTATCTGCCGCTCACAGGTAGGTATGCTGAAGACGTGCATGCTATTTGGAGGTCGTCTACGTGAACTGAGTACATTATGGATTTTGGGATTATTTTTCCTATGGAGTTCATTTCGATGACAAATAAGGTCGTGCTGAGGATGCACCCTCGGGGTACACCAGTTTCTTGGATAAAAGTCGTGGAGAAGGTTGCGCCTAGGCGGACTCTGAACGTGCGATTGGTCAGGAAGTCGCTCAAACAGCTCAGCATCCTACAGCGGATACCTAGGTACGCTAGGTCACAGAGGATACCGAACCACCACGTGGTATCGTAAGCCTTCTCCAGGTCGAAGAAGACCCCGATACAGTGTTGGTTGTGGATGAACGCTTCCCGGACTGTGTTCTCAAAGCGTACAAGGTGATCGGTTGTGGAACATGTCTTTTTAAACCCGCATTGGTGGATATCTAAGTTGCTGAGACTGATGTATGAAGGTTACTCTGATGTTTAGAATGCTTTCGAATGATTTTGCTACGCAGCTAGTGAGTGCTATTGGCCTGTAACTGGTGGGGCTAGTTGGTGGTTTGCCAGGTTTTAGGAAGGGTACTATGATTGCTTCTTTACATGCATGGGGGATTTCTCCACTCATCCATATTTTATTGAAAACTTTTAGGAGAGCCTCTATGGCAGTCTCAGAGAGGTGAGCAAGCATGGCATAATGTATATTGTCTGGGCCTGGTGCTGTCATTTTACCGGATGTTAGTACTGTGTTTAGTTCCTGCATTGTAATAAGCTGATTGTAGTCTTCATGTATGCTTGTTCCAAAGGGCAGTTTTTGTTTTTCTAGTATTGTTTTGTGCTTTTGAAATGTGTGTGTGTGTAGTGGGATGAGCTTGAAACTGTGGAAAAATGCGCACCCAATATGTTGGCCTGCTCTTCTAATGTTGTTTGAGTACCGGGTGTTGTTAGCATTGGAAATGTGAATGGAGTAAAATTTCCTGTGAATTTCCGCACCTGCTCCCACATTTTCTTTGATGATATTGAGCTGTTTATGGAGGATATGTACTTTTGCCATGATGCCCTTTCTGCGTTGCGTCGCGTCTAATGTATCGTGCTTTGGCTCTAGCACTTTTGAAGATGAGCAAGTTTCCTGCAGTGGGATATCTGGAAGGTTGCCCCAAGCATTGTTTTGCTGCTTTTTAGCCAATGAGCATTCATTTGACCACCAAACTTTATTGTTTTTCGTGCAATTTCAGACGTTTGTGGGATGGCTTCTATTGCTGCAGATATTAAGCATGTGACAAATTTTTCATTTAGTTCTTCTATAGTAAGGGTTTCGGCATATTCTTTTTCTAGTGTGGCCTTCGTTCTGAAAAGTGCCCAATCGGCGAGGTGAGTTTTCCATCGCCGTGGCTTCGTAGGGAGGATGAATGTAGCTGGTGTTAGTTTTAAAACCGTAGGTAAGTGATCACTTCCCCAGGGGTCATCTAAAACATCCCAAATAAAATCATTAAAAACAGATGGTGATGCAAATGCTAAATCGAGGCAGGTCATTTTTCCAGAGCTGGGGCAGCAGTACGTAGCTTTTCCCGTATTCATTAAACATATGTTATTCGAAAGAATAAAATCCTCGATGAGCTGACCCCTGGAATCAGTATGCTCACTTCCCCAGAATGAGGAGTGTGCGTTAAAATCCCCAATTATGACATACGGCTCAGGCAACTGTTCCAGAAGTTCTTCTAGGTCAGGCATGGCTATTGTGTTGTGTGGTGGTATGTACACAGAGCATATTGCTATTGTTTTATGGCTAATGATGTTTACTGCGACCGCTTCTAAGTTCGTCTTCAATGATACCTCTATTTATTGCAGGGACATCGCTTTGCGTAATAATAGCGACGCCTCCTGAGAGTCGGCTAGCTTGTACTCGGTCTTTCCGGAAAATATTATATTTTTTTAAGTTGTTTGTGTGCTGTGGCCCAAGGTTCGTTTTTGCAGGCACACAGCTGTCGGTGCCATTGTTTTGAGCATATCGGTTATGTCTGTGTAGATTCTGTGTAGACCTCTACAGTTCCATTGTATTAGATACGCCATTGTGATAAGTTGGGGATTGGGGAAAGTTACTTATTCTCAGGAGCAGTGATTCGTGGTTTCCCTTTTTTCTCTAGGGAGTCTCGCCGCCGCTGCAGCGGTGGCGAACCAGGAGTTGTATCCATCGCCACTTTCGTGGCGCCGGATTTCCGCGGAGAATCCGCGGATGCGTGTGTTTTAGATGTCAGCGGACTTTCGCTGACATCTATCTCCTCCACGGTGGACGTGGAGGATGCTTCTTGTTTGCGATGGCCCGTGGCCTTCGCCTTCGTCTTTTTTGTTGGCACCACTGAACCAGGCTCTGCCCCAGGGGCAGAGTCTCTTGGGCCAGCAGGTGCCTTCTTAGAGGTGTGGGGCGACAGGTCCAGTTCAGCAGAGCTGTTCTGGGTGTCTGTCGCCGAGGATGCCGCTGCTGAAAGTGGGGCCTGAGGGCCTCCAGCGAGGATCGCGCGGTCTTCTCGCGAACGTTTCAGCCCTGTGAACTGTACCACCGACTTCTGTGGTGGGGACTTCGGTGTTGACACCAGGTCCACCGGATAGACCTGTGTGCCGACAGAAACTGAAGGCGGCGGCGGTCCCCGCGTCACCGCTTCAGAGTATGTCCCTTTCTGTTGGAAAGAGACGCGTTTTTTTGCCTCAAGGTAGGACAGGTTTTCTGTGGTCTTAAAGTTATGATTTGTTTTTCTGTTTTCCAGACTGGGCACGACCTGGAGTACGCGCCATGTGCGCCATTGCAGTTGACGCATTTTGGTGTGCGTTCGCATCTTTCTTCTGTATGTGCGTCTTCTGCGCATGTGACAAGTGGGTTTACCTCGGCAAGCCAACATGCTGTGTCCAAAGCGCTGGCACTTGAAACATCGTCTCGGATTTGGTATATATGGGCGGACTTTACAATGGAGGTATGCGGCGTGGATGGAGTCAGGCAGAGTTGTGCCATTGAATGTTAGGACAATGTGTTTTGTCTTGATTTCAGCATTGTTTCTCCGGATGGTTATTCGTCGGGCTGCTATTACTCCTTGTTGAGCTAGTTCTTCCATTTCCGCATCGGTACTCTGTAGGAGTTCATATTCAGATATGACGCTCTTCGAGTGGTTCAGGGTGCGGTGCGGGGTTACCTGCACACTCACTTCTCCAAGATTCTGTAACGACATCAGTTTGATACTTTGTTCTTTTGTGTTTACTTCTACAAGGAGATCTCCGGTTCGCTTCTTTTTTGCTTTGTAGTCTTTGCCTACACAGCTTTTTAGTGTGTTGGCAGATGACAAATGCAGACAGGTTGGCTACCGGTTCATCAGTGTTTGAGTGAACCATAAAAAACTTCGCAAACATTTGTGGCTTCTGCGGATTCAATTTCTTGACATCGGTGCGACCCCTTTTTGGGGGCCGATCAGATTTTTTTGCAGATTTATCCATACGGCATGTATAAACTAAGGGTTCCTGACACTTTGTCGCCTCTGATTCACCCTTATACACAGAGGAAGGTCCCGGGACTCCCCGCCTGGTAGACAGACGAGGAGCCCATCGGCCGAGGATTGACCACTTCCTCGACCGCCACCGTTCAAGGTTTCTTCCCTCCACCTTTCAACCTATCGCCACGGTACGGATTACAGCTTCGGTATGGGGGCTAAGGGTCCGTGGTGGCGCCAAGCACCAACACCTCGTTACACAAGGTGCCTCTGCGGGAAAACTATGAAATGACTGAAACAAACATGTGCGTTCTGGGCCCACAATATAGCGTTCTTTTACAGCAGCTTTTAAGTTTTGAGCGTGCACCGAGCAGTTACTCCCAGGTGCTTGGCGAGCTACTGAATTCACACACTTCTAGGATGAAGTCTATGTTTTGTTGTGCTTCGTTTTTGTAAAGACTTCCTTTAAATAGCTTATATTTATATGCTTCAGTTTGTTCCTAGCAACGAAATTACTATATAACAAATGCTTCGAATTTTACCACACCTTGACCGACAATTCATAACTTTCAGATATTGAAGTACTTCTGAAGTTGATTCGCCTTCGGCAGTGCATGGCTCGTTAATGTGCTATGCTATGCGTCTAAGTAAGATGGCTTTATATATTATTTAGTTCGACCCTCTTAATGATTCGATATGAAAAGGAGAAGCACACAAAGTTTACGGTGTCTAAGTTTATCCGGAAGATAACTGACCGCATTGTTGGTGGCTATTTGAGAGGCCGTCTTCTACTCGCCAAAGGTCTTCCATTCTCCTTTTCACATTCATTGAACCCGCACGGAGTATACTTACCAGCGCCAGTCTGTCCGGATCATTGAGGAGCGCCATCCTGGTAGCATCGTAGAACGAGCAGCAAGGGATCTCGACGGCTGGATACGGAGAGTAGACAACATTGTCTTCGATTGGGGCTCTCATTGCCACCAATGGGCGCCTGCGGGAAGTGTGTACGAGCTTGTTTTGGGCCAGTGCTGGTTACCTACTGTCGTACTGGCAAAAATTCTGGAGATAAGAAAAACGACGTACTTCCAAAGGCTACAATAATAAAACGCTTCCGTGAAAGCAGTCAGTTGCGCAGTTGTGTACGATTCCAGCAGTAACATTACTATTCATTACGATGATGGAAGATATGGCGAAGCGAAAGGAATAATCTGACGCAAATAAATACTAGGTACCAGATTTCCCGATGAGCTCTTCGATCCTTAGTATGACTTAAGGCTCATTAAGCAGCCCGTTGAGCAGCATCATAAAGCAGCCCGTTTAGGACGGGCACGTTCAGCGAATTATTGGGTTCGCGCCGGCGCACTGTAAAGTTCAGCTGAGTGAGTAGAGGAATTTTTCTGACATTGCTATTTTTCGGAAGGGCACTAACTGCAGCACAATTTCGCAAATTTGTATCACCTCGTTTGCCAAGGATGGGAGCAGTATGCATTTCATGCTTGGTGTGAGAGAAACTGACCTATTGCAAAATGATTAACAGTACGCATGGCTGGCGAGCTAAGATGACTGCTTCGCAAAAACTACAAAAGGGCAATGTTGTTTAAGACGGTTGCGAGAGCGATACGTATTAAGCGGTAGCAAGAAGAGCATGCGCGGAAAGAGAACAAACTATCATCGAGCGTTTTACGGCTGATTGAACGCAAAGAAACGAAGTCGGCCGCTAGGGCCTATGGAGTTGTTCACTGTCATGCCAGATTTAATTTTAAACCGCGTGAGTTGAAAATAAGCATTAGAATAAGCGCTTTCGAAGTGATATACTACTTCATACAACGCAGTCTGCGCGGATGTAATTAGCTGTCATTGAATGCGCTAAATGCGGCAATAACGGCTGCTGTCGCTAAAAGGACACACTATGAAAAAGAGCCAGGCTTCATCTGCCTGATAGCCGCTTACTAAATATTTCTCTTTATAAGTGCAGTAGAGAACCCCTCAGTCGCATTGAACTGATAAAAAGTGAACTTCTGCCGAGTCTTAATTACACTGCTGAGATAATTGAATTCTTGTATTGCAATATTCCACCCATTACTTTTTTTAACAATGTCCTGCCAGCATCATATGAAGGTTTGGTCGTCGCCGTACGATGGAGTCTGCGAAGAGTTCGACTTGAGGCGCTTTGAGTTCACGTGCGTGAGCACTTAGTATAGCGAAATGCAAGGCTGTCTCATAAGACACGCTAACCACCCGTCACCATTTTACGAGCTATATCTTGTTTGCGTTCTCAACCGCCATCCGTAAAGGGTCGAAGAAATATGCGCCATGATGCTTGAGACCAATGCAATACAGTATGCCCTCAACTCCGATACCTCATGCACACCCGCCTTTCGAAGCTTCTTTTTCGCTTTTAACATCGCAGACGTCATCACATTCGAAGAGAAAAAGAAATTCATCGTAGATCACATGCAGATAAAACCTGCATTTCCTCTTTCCTAATGTTCCGACGCCGTGTTGTAGCAACCACAATATCGCGATGGAGTAACTACAAGGGGAATAAAAACAGTCGTTCATTCAGGTTACGAGACCTCTTTCCTCGCGGTCTTACGTCGAAAGCCTACGCAATCTTTCTACTGTATTTTACTTTCGCGTGACGCAACTATTATGTCATAAATGATTGGTTTGGTTTATGGGGTTTAATGTCCCAAAGCGACTCAGGCTATGAGAGACGCCGTAGTGCAGGGCTGCAGATATTTCGACCATCTGGGGTTCTTTAACGTGCACTGACATCGCACATTACACGGGCCTCTAGAATTTCTCCTCCAAAGAAATTCTAGCCACCGCGGCCGGGATCGAATCCGCGTTTTTTGGGTCAGTAGCCGAGCACCATAACCACTGAGCCACCGCGGCGGCTGTCATAAATGATCCAGTAAACATTTCCGCACATACAAAAATGCAAAATAGTCACGCAAACTTTTGGTCACACAAATGCTCAGTTCAGCGGAGTTTTCTCTAGCAGACCGTCGGAAATAGGCTAGGCTGAAACTTTTTTTTATTATCAAGGGAAGTCTTTAATATTGACAACAAATTACCTAACTTTAGCAGAATCAAGGAATTTGCGAATAAGGCATGATTATTAACACCGCCCCACAGTCAGGCATTAATGCTCACGCCTACTCATTTTTCCGAAGAACTATTGCCGCGCGGAATAACCTACCAGCTACTGTTCCACAATGAGGCACGTTGTCATTCAAGAATGACATTAACCAGAACCTCTGAAACGGATTTTTTATAAGTTGCAATTTTGTACTCCTGCTTGAATTGTTTGATGTTTTCTTCTTTTTCTAACAGCCTTACATTTTGTTGTGAAAAAGCTTGTTTTCTGCCTCCACCCTGTAACAGCACAACAGTATTGCAAAAGTAAAAATAAAATAGTATGGGTAATGCGCAAGCTTGCAACCCCTCCTTTGGAGCTCCCACGAGGCCCGAATTATCTGCGACGGTACATCACACCTAGTCTAGAAGAGACTTGTCTTCGATTTGTAGGGCGTAAGCTGCTTGAACATTCTCAGACAAGACGATACGACTGTACAGTTCAACCGTTTATTCTCCGAGTGTCGTAACGGAGCTGCGGCGGGCAGCGCGGGGGGTGAGCCCCGCCGCTGCAAGAGGGAAAAGGGAGGAGAAGGATAGAGCGCGCCAGATGCGGGCGCGCGAGGGGTGCTGTCTCGATCCTCTCAAGTGACACCGCAGACATCGACCGCAACCGCGTTCACGTCACGTTGCCAGAGGCGTGGGAAAGAAGCACGCGTAAGTTGTGCCGGCGAGGGCTGGCGCATGGCTGGCGCATGGCTGGCGCAATGGATATTATGAACACGCGCCACAAGAGTAATATTACTGCTGTTCTCGTGGAGGGAACATGGCTGATACTGACGGCATCTGACCAGGATCCTATGAAAATAAGGAGAGGGTTTTATTACCAGTATTAGGTATATGAAGGCGGAATCGAGCTAATCGGGGACATCAGACGAAATTTAAAGAAAATAAATTGTACTAAACTTTGATCGCAACAAAACATTGCTAAATCTTTTGTCTTCCTAACGGAACTTCTTGCTCCAGATCCCCATGCGCCATTTTCATACGAGCTCGGGTTTTTGTTAACAGTAGCCGGAGCTATATTTAGGTTACTTGCATTTTACTTCATTAGTATGTTGTGTTTAACCTCCCGAAGCGACACATGGGCTATGAGGAGCGCCGTAGAGGTGGGCTTCGGATTAACATGAATCGCCCGGAGATTTTAATGAATGCTAACCTCTCACATCACACGGCCGTTTTTGCATATGGTGTCGATCCATATGCGGCACAACATAGTCGGCATTCGAACTGGTCACCTCAGAATCAGCAGCCGAACTCCAAAGCTACTTCGCCAAAGGGGCAACTGTTACATATTATGTTTGAGATGCACTGCTCAATAACATTCAACATTGCTCACATTCCCTCTCGTTTTAATTCGCACCAAATGGGGCATGATTAGAACAGCATAGGAACCGTCATTTAAAAACCATTATATTGGTGTTTGCATGCATACGGTAACTTGAGACAGCAGCGAACCCTCAGAGCAATAGCTGGCACATTCCCTTTTCCTAATATTTTTTCCTCCTGGTGGATTTTATTTAGAGCTCAATCGACGTTGCCCTCTTGGAAGTCAATAACTCTTATCGGGTTTACAACACGATAGAATAATCTCGGATTCTTTGGATGCGTCCGCAGCGAACGCGATCCGCGTGCTTGCTCTCTTGGCACCTAGAGGCATATCGCTAAGCCCTGCAATTCAAATCTTAACTGCGTGTTTCGCATCAGCAGTAAAATGCTGGCAAGATCCTTGCTTCAGTCTTGCAGGAGAGTTTCAAATTAAGCTTAGTATCCGCATGTCATCGGCAGCGGTTTAGTTGTAGCGCTTTGATAAAGGGACACTGAGAACTAATTGAAGTTGGACATCATTGATACATTACCCCGCTTTAACTAAAATACGCAACTTTCACTGCAGAAAGCTTTTATGAACTAAAAAAAAGGTGAAAGAGAGATGCAGGTACCGCCGAAGCAGACAGTTTTCTTCAGCTAACTCCAGTGACGTCAAGACGGTGTCGCCTATACCTGAGGCTGGAATACAAAGCCGTTCACTGTGAAACGGCTATCATGGTGCTTTTCTCAGATATGACTTCGAAATCTTCTGTCGAGTATCGAAAGAAAAAGAAAACTGCGATATGGCTTGGCTGTCGCTAGGCAAATCGGCGCTTTCAGTCGGCGCCGCCGTAGCACTAGAATCTTGTTCCGGCCGGCGATAACGCACCGCGTGTGTATTTCGAGTGCCAGGCATGACTGGCGGATGATAAGTTTCTTTTCTTGTCATTATGCTCAGCAAGTAAAACACGGCACGCTTTCATGCTGTCACGATGATTGCGTGCAGAAGAGAACTGAAGCGTTAAGTGCGAGCCCGATCGTCGCTGCTTCCTAGGCCTTCATCGAAAAAATATAAGCATCAAGGAATAAAAACGATTAGAACTGGTGCTCCACATACACGAGCTATTAGAGAGTTTTAGAATTGGGGACCCAAGACTCTGGACCCCCAAGCCGCCTTTCGTTGTTGCCCTTGGGTTTAGACGAGCAGCAGAGTTTGAGAATTGGGTCAAACGCAGACAGCGTTGGGTGGAGCGCTCGTTACGCCGCAGGTGCTTGAAAGCAATAAAAAAAAAACTTTTCTTGCAAGTGTAAACGAACAGAATGCATTTTTCAGCAAGAAGAGCGAGCAATGAAATCTCATAAACGTGATTGTTTTGTTAGTACTACGAATTTAGAAAACGATTTTAAGTCAAGCAAAGCCAATGGCAGCCAAGTGCTCTTGAATAGTGTTTTTTTGTGATTCACTTTAAAACTGCGAGTTCACCTGTGTAAAATGGCAAAAAGCAGTAGAAGGACAGCAAGTTTGCTATGCGATCATCTGCTCTACGGTGATTTCGCGACTTCTCGTCACTCGCGAGGGTGACCCAAGACCGCTTGGCGGCCCGCGCTAGTTTTCGATTTTTGGGTCTTGGGTTAACGCGAACGCAAGAGCCCAAGACTGGTTTGGGTTCTGCTCATGCGCACTTGCGGCCGCAAATTCTCTTGGGGCACCAAGCCGCTTGGGCCCCAAATTCTGAAACTCCCTAATATCCTACGGCGTAGCAGCTAAGCTACCCGCTTGAGTCTTTTCAGCTTGAATAGAAAATCATGCCGCGAGCGTCGGACGCCGACAGGATTGTAGTGGTCGCTTTGTACCGCCAAGAAATTCCCAACAGAATAATTGTAGAGAATACCCGAAGAGCGCTTTCGAGAGTGGACAAAGTTTTGAAAGCCTACAAAACTGAAGGTAGAGTCTCGGACCTTCCTCACGGTTCGTGGCAAAGTTCCGCGATCGCGGAAGAAGACCTGATTATTGCAGCTGGCGTAGACAACCCTTTTTTAACAGCCGAGCGGATTTAAAACAAGCAGGGGCTAAACGTTGACGTTCAAGTGGTTCGACAGCACCTCCCGTAGTCGGACCTTCAAAGCAGGACAGCCCAAAGAAAGCCTTTGCTTTCGGATCACCCCAAAGCCGCCATCCGTAAACTTTCGTGGCCAGCAAACGGAGCAGACATAATTGCCTGGAAAATTTCAATTGTAATTATAAAATCGCGCTTGTCACGACTTCATCTCCATTAAATGATCAAAGACTCCCCTGTGCTGCTGTTCACGCCCAGCGGGTCAGGCTTCGCGGCACTGCGCTGCAGCCACAAAACAGCGCGCCTCTATGTCAATGGCGCATTCTCGCCGAAGGAGACTTTACCAAATATTAATTAATGCAGAGTAAGTTTATATCGAGCAATCCTGCTTTGTGATAGGTTCAAATTTTGCGCCAGCTTGTGCATTCGCTTGTTCTTCATACCTTTCTTAGATCAATAAATTTGATATGGCCTGGAAGACATTCACCCTTCACTTCTCTTCTGCACGCACTCATCGTGACAGCATGAAATTGTGCCGTAGTTTACTTGCTGGGCATAATCACAAGGAAAGCTTTTCATCCGCCAGTCATGCCTGCAACTCTGAACACACACGTGGTGCGATAACGGTCGCCGGAACAAGATTCTAGCGCTACGGCGGGGCCGACTGAAAGCGCCGATTTGCCTGTATAGCGACAGCCAAGGCATATCGCAGTTGGACACGGATATAGCCGGCTGGCGCTAGGCTGCGCTGATTGTGCGGAAAGCCACGCTTTCCGCTGTTCGCGTTTCTTTTCATCGCGATAGTACATACACTTGAAGCCAACAATCATAAATCTGATTTAGTCCATCACAAGTAACACTGCTTATGCTGTTGTACACATGAAGACAGCAAATGCATAAAGCAAATAATTGCGATACTATCAACTGTATCTGTAATAGGCGAATGACCACGAACAATCGTCTTCGTATAGGCAACTGTTCGGTAAAAGTGCAGTCGCGAATAAATTTAAATGAAATGATTTTTTTTCTTTTGGGTTCATTGCAAAGCCAGATATATAATAAAAAAAGTCTACACATTTTCTACGAAATATCTTCCACAAGGATAAAGGTTGTATTTATTGAGTAACAAAGATGCTCAAATGTGAGTTTCAAGAAAAACAAGAAAGATCAGGAATAACTACTAATGTCGAGATCTGCTAAAATTCATCATATTTATAGCGTAGTTGCACGTTTTTTTCGGTTTGCTCATGTGACAGCTCATTTCTTATTCTCGTGTCTTTTGCAGCTTCAGAAGACCGAAGGAAAGATTTCACGATACGCTTTTGGTCACCTGTCAGACAAGCTTTGTGTTTGGACGAGCTTTGATTTCAAAGTGTTTTAAAACCTCTAACGTACCTCTGCGAGCAATCTTTCGCGTTGGCATCCTGACATACCACCCTAAGTGCTATAAGCATCTTGCGTCGGTTTGTGAGGGGTTTAGGTAATAAATGTTAAAAAAACAGACATAAATGGCAAACAAAGAGGTGCTCTAAGGCTGAACAGAAAAAAATTAACAATAATTATGCAAAAAAAGATTTTTTTTTTTCGCCGGAAACCTTTCAATTTCGGTTTCCCAAGATGCGCAGGTAGTTACAATTATGGCTGTGTCTTTGCATCTGCGGAAAAGAGAAATAATTTCTGTTTTCTCAGGATTGAAATGGCGCTTTAATTAAATGAAATCTTAAAAATTGAATTTCATAAAAATATGGCTTTCTAAACGGGGCGTCGTAAGTCGTTATTTCCATGACGTAAACACAGGCAAAATTAGAGACCAATTAACACATATACACGCACATAAGCTTCAGTATTTGAATGGCATGGCGCTCGAAGAGTCAATATCTCTGTACCTTTGCTGACGGCGCCTCTCAAGGAAAACCGGCGGCAGAATCTTGCGAAAAGCCGACAATAGCGGAACATGTCCAATGCTGCACCACTGCAGAAGACACTGAATTCTACCCGTGCAATGCTTTGTGTTCGAGAGCTAAACTGCACCTATTTTGCCGCATCCCTACGTTGCACGACCCGGACCGAGGGGCTAGTTGGCAGCTGTGCAACATTGTTAACGACCTGGGAAGGTGCTGAACTTTACGGGTTCTCTCCCGCAAGATGCGATGCCGATCGTGGCTTTGAGGACGGTAATAACAGGGTGCCAGAAAAGGTGTGTTCAAGACGTGCTCACTGCTCGTCGTTCTGCTACCTAGTCAAGGTCGCTGTTACACTCCATAAAACGCCACGCTTCACATTTTAGACAGGTGTAAGGTTTATGGTTTATGGTGGTTTAATGCCCCAAGGCGACTCCGGCTATGAGGGACGCCATAGTGAAGGGCTTCGGAAATTTCAACCACTTGGGGTTCTTTAACATGCACTGACATCACACAGTACATGGGCCTCTAGAATTTTGCCGCCATCGAATTCGACCACCGCGGCCGGGGTTTAACACGTGTCTTTCGGGTCTGCTGCCGAGCGCTATAACCACCGAATCCCCGCGGCGGCCGAACGGTATAGGGGTCTCATATTGCACTCAAAACGCATTACACGCGTCTCATGGAAGCGAACCGCATAAGTAAAGTATTTAGGAAAGCAATTAAAACAAGTTATGCAGAGCTGACGGCCACGTACCTTTTCTAGAATGTCGACTGCAACGACGCGTTGTCTGCCTCAGAACAGAGCCGGCACTATTATCCACACAGCTGGCGGAAGGCAGTCTAACTCGCTCTCAAGTGCACAGCGCCTGAACGCTTGAGATAAGGTGAGGGGTGTGGTGGTTTATCAAGGTAAGATAACGACAAGCCGCGAGGAATCACAGACTTCTTGGCTAGGAAAAGTAATAAAAAACGCAGCAAAACTTTTACAGGCGCTCTTGGCTTAACCAGACGCATGCAGCCAGCCCAAAGACGAAATCCAAGACACTTGTGATCCCTTCGGCGGAACTGTATATTCCTGATAAAAGCCTCGCTCACCTAAGCCCTAGCGCTTGATATGGGCAAAGGGCCGCTTTGAGTATCCAGCACGCTAAATAGCCAGCAAAGAGGCACGGCTGTCAAAAATTGTTATCACGTAGCGATTATCATATAGCCGTTTCTTCGAAGTCAGCGGCACGTGATAAGGACGACTGCTTGAGACGAATAGGCTGCTCTTTTCTCAGTGATATATTTTGTTTTCCCTTTCAGTGAATCAAAGCCTCTTGTTGGTCTGGTAATTGGTTTCCCAAACCTTCTTACTCAAAGAAACGCTTCGGAACCGACACGTGATGTATACCTGTGTCATGTCCAAGGGCAAATACTGAATGTTCATGTTTCCATGCCTAGACTCCACGTATAATGTGAGTGGCAGCAAGTGGGGTGTTTTTTCAATAATTAGGTGTGCAGATAGCGAAGGTGAGGTACAGATAGTTGCATGAAGCTGTTTTGTGGCTTCAGTGCGAACCATGGTCATTTAATTACGGCGACCACACAGTAAATTGTTAACTCGGACGTTTACCGTCCTGGAGCGAGGCATTGGCTATGAGGGACGCCGGATGGGAGGGCTCCGGAATAATTCAGTCCTCCTGCGGTTCTTTAGCATTGGATCGCATCGCCCCTCACATGGTTTGTATTTCACTTCGATCCAAATATGGCCACCAAGGCCTGGATCGAACCCACGGCCTTGGGTTCAGAAGCCGAACGCCAATGCCACAGAGCTTCCGCGCCGGGTCAGCCCTAAGTGATGAGGTCACAGTCTAGAATACGTATACTGATACGCACGCCTTGCTTTCAGCTCGGCAACTCACGGAGGAGACTTACATAGGAGGCAAGTTACATAGGAGGTAACAACCTGTAGTTGTGCGTTCCAGCTTGTTTCTTGAAGACTCATCAGAAAAAAAATGGTCATATTCTGAATCTAAACATGTGTTAAGCATCATGAATATGCTGCTAAGCATGATCAATAAGTTTTTTTCTATTTGCGTGCCGTGGGATGCCTGTAAAAATTCACCGTTCATCCCAATTCCTTCCCTTATCGTATCGTTCCTACACTTTGATGGTAAAACGTTCTTGGGAGGTGGCGTGTGGCAGAGCTGCGCAGAAGCATAAAGGTTTACAACCATTATTAAGATGAAGCGACACTTTTCGAATGACCCGTTCGCTTCTTCCGCCTGGCCCAATTTTGATCAATATGTGGATTGTTTACGCGGACTTTGGAGACGATATGCTTGAAGAATGCATTTCACGAGACCGTCACAATTAACTAATACGTGCACCCAACAACGACGCTGAATTTCTTAATGACCGGAGAACGACAGGCCAAAACTATTATTCACTAAATTCTTTTCCGAGCGCAAATTACAGACCGAAGTAAAAAAAAAATTCTCTTTAGATACTTCCGCTCCTTTTAAATGGTTCATGGGGGCTATTCATGATCACTGGATTAGCCTAGTGATCTACCTGGCAGGCCACTCCAAGTGAGGATGGAAGAGAAGTGTCACGTGCTGACGAAAAAGTCATGCTCGTCATTATTGATTGATTGATTGATTGATTGATTTGATTTTAACATGTGTATAGCTGCCGTGTCCGTGAGAAATGTTAACAGGCCCATTATTGCACGCAATGCTGAATACATGCTACAAAAAGGTACAGGTAGTACATTTGCTATGCTGCGAAACATGACGGACAGCCTGAATTTGCATTCAGTAGTTCGGCGACAGGACATAAAATGACAGCAACATGAGATTAATTCGCATGGCTTTCTGATATGTCACATACCCAGGACATTTGATTTACGGATCTCAACAAAGGAGGGTTTTCTGCGTGACACGGACATCTCAGCATTGCTAAAATAAAGGTGGCTAAAATGGAAGGCTAAAATTAAAAACGATATCCGGGTGCTCAGAACGCAGCGTAAATAAACCACCGCCTACGTTCAAGGAACAGCGGTGTGTAGAGTTCGTGTTTACAGACTGTGACATATTGGCTGCGATACAAGCAGTCGTTACTGTGCTTTTCCCCTGGTGGTATCCTTTACTCAGCGTGCTTTTTTTTTGTACATTCCTTTTACGAACGTGGTGGTGCTATGCACTTTATTTGCTTTGTGTTTTAGCCCGCTCGCTGTCCACTCATGTGCGCCAGGCGGGTAACCGACCGCAATCTATACCAGATGGGCAGATTTCAAGAGCTTAACCCTCCAGCAGAACATGCTTCTTTTCAAAAAAAAAAAATGTTTCAGTGTAGCATTTCTTCCTTCGTCAATACATCGCACTTGCATTCGACGCGAACTTCGTTATCTTGGCAGCCGCTGCGGCTATCACTTCGTATCACCGCGCGGTCTATCTGCCCACTTCAATGACCTGTGCGCCTGCAAGAACAGCTTTCTGCTGGGAAAAGAAAAAATAGCGGATAAAAGGGAGGTCGAAAAAATTGTCTAACCCCGAAACCTCATGAAAAGGTGACTAGGCAAAATATTTTCAGAGCCGGGTAGTGTGCTCCCGCATGATAACGGCCAAGATAATGGAAGGGCTCTTTGCAGCTCCTTTAACAGCCTCTTTCCTACCTTTGCTGCCTTAGAAGATTTCACGTCGTCTAATAGAATATAAAATAATACTGCTAATATAGCAATGGCGTGGCTATTATTTCCTTCTGCTGTAATGTTTGCTACTCCTTTGGCATATGTATTAGGTGACAGCGTTAAGGCTCCCTCTCGCAAAAAAGCTGGTGTCGCCGTGGCCGTAATCGTCGGCATGAGAGAAAAATCTAGATTATTTGACAAGGTGGATGTTACACGACGCTACCACAGATGGCGCCTTCCACACCAGCGGCGCGCGGGTAGCGAGTCAGACACGCTAATGCTACGCACGCAGGCGCGTTCGCACCGCTTGATTAAAGTGGAACTTTATATGTACAGCCTTTGTCAAAAGTTTGGAGCCCAGGGGGCTTTCTTTCGAGTCACACTGTGTTGTTCTTAATGTGTTTTTCTGGTTCACGAATCGCGGTACAAACGATGCTCATTTTGCGCGTTGTTCGCACCTACCACTTTAAACCTCTTGGTTATAAGGTTCGCCGCACGATATATTCCCGAACTATGCAAAGAAAAAACCTTCCTTTTACGCTGTACAAAATTCTGTACACTTTGACCTCTAAGGCGCAGGTGATGCTGGGAATTTCACGAAAGTAGCAAAATTTAGCCGGTGATTGTTTTTTTAGCGCTAATCACTCTTGAGTGATCCTATTTTTTCTACATGCCGCAAATTTAAGTACGAAACTGGAACTCACTTAAACTTGCATGAATACAAATTTCTTTCAATGTCCTAAAAAGAAGCAAAAAATGCCGAGGAAGAGTTCTAGCGCTGAATTATTCTTACATTTTGAGCCGTTGTTATGGCGAAGAAGGCTCTTTTGGAACGCGTAGGCTATTAGCACAGTTTTTGGTTCTTTCAGCAAAATGGCACGAGTAATTTTATGCAGGTCAAATAGAGCAGACCAGCGCTATTGACTAAGAGCAATTCGTTATTGCACATTTATATTTTGGTTCGTCCTATATGGCTGTGAAGATACAACCTCGCGAAGCTGCAGAACGGCCGTTATTAACAACTTGTGCTGTACAATGTTTGTCGATTCCAACATTTCTTGCAAAATATTGCGCATATGTTTGAGCGGAGAACTTTTTCAATTAGCCTATAACTCGTTAAAAACAACAATGTGCGCGGGATTTCGATGACTGTCCTTATCTGAACTATCATATATGCTGGTTTGTACAGAAGCGCCATTTTATAGTTCACCTCTGACGAGGAGCCTTGGGAACTGATATTGTATAATAATAGGCGTTTACTCAGCACAATTAGCGATTTTTTTTTGCTGCAAATTTAGCTTGGAGTCAATGCACAGGTACTTCTATTGTCTTTTACTGAATTCTATAGTGTTCTATTCTATAAATATTCACAAACATGGATACCACCGAAGGTTACGCGCCCTGAACATCTGGAAGCGGTCGCAGAAAAAATGCGGCATTACGCGCTACGCTAGCGAATGGGAACACAGTGGATTATAACATACTGATACGAAAGGAGATGGTTTGCTTTATGGGGTTTAACGTCCCAAAGCGACTCAGTCTATGAGAGTACACGGGCCTCTAGAATTTAAAATGTGTAGATGGCGTAAATGCTTGCCCGAAAAATATCTTCGAAGTAACTCTGAGCCGACAAAACGACACATGCTCTGTTTACGTGCACTATTTGAGAGCAGTGCTGAAATTCACTTCAATATGAAATTCGCTTGATGTCACTCACCGTGAAAGAGATTCCTGCCAGATGGATAATCCCGAGTTGAGGATTCGGCGGACAAACAAACGCTGTCACTTCAGGCGCTGCCGAAATCAAGTCAAGTCGACGGAGACGGTGAAGGAACTCGTCTGACTGCACTGAGCGCAGAGAGAGACATGACCGCGGAGCGCCGCGGGCTACACGTACTGAGCGCAGATTGCACGCGGTGTAGACACAAGGAGGAAGCGGCGCGCATATTTCTTTTCCGCTCACTCGGAGGTTGCGCGCTCCTCGCAATCTCTCTGGCACGACGCCGAGCGCGAAAGCAATAGCTTCATGGCGCCCCGTACCAAGCCTTTTGCCAAAGGAGCGTTCGAGCAACGAGAGCCGTTAGAACACGGCCAAGTAGGCACAGGGGTCATGCATTATTTATAAGCTTGTATTAATGGAAAAGCATTACTAGGCTATGTCGGCGGGGTCGTGTCCGCAAAATATGTCGGCAGCAGGTGTGGGCAATTCAGAAGACGCAGCGTCAAACGAGTGGTTGTAATCGAAAGAGGATGACGTGAAAATGCTGCGCCAAAACAAAAATCGAAATCGCATGAATAGGTAATTAATTAGAGCAGAATATGTTCGAAGAATGGGCGGGGCCCGAGTGAAGGCGGCGCCAAATTTGAAAAGGCCGAAACGTTGGGCCACACGACCGGAAGTGAAAGCTCAGCCAACGCGTGACGCCAAATTTGAAAGTCCGGAATGAATATATTGAGATGAAAGGAAAGAAAATGTGCAGTTAATCGAAATCCAATCAATAAATAATTATTGTAGAGAGACTTAATTGTGAATTAAGGTGCATTAATTGTGAATAATGGTGATTTATTCATTAACCAAGGTGAATTAATGTGATTCAAACGTGAATTAATGGTATATTAAGGTAAATTAAGTGAATTGGTTGTGGATTAATTACAAATTAATTGTAAAATGAGATGAATTAAAATGAATTACTTATGAATGAAGTGGGTAAAAAGGAACCAATTAAAACAAAAAAAACAATTCTAAATGAGCAGGCGTCATTACTTGCGCATTACTTCAATGCGGGTGGTTACCGCTGTGATCTGGAATTTTTTTATGAAACCACAACTAATTAGTCACGCCTCACAAAATTCACTCTTCGCGTTCACGTCATGGCGAAATTTATTAGAGAGCAATGAAGTTGAAATTTTTATATGAAACAATCTTCTCCCCAAACCAGGACGACCAACTTTGAGCACAGCGTTATATATAGATTTGGGCCGCATGTGAAATATTGTAGAAACGTGCACTGGACCGTGTCGATATCCGAAAACAAAAGATGTAGCTTCCTCTTTTGGTAATAGACTTAGGCTAGATTAAGTAGCAGCTGCAGTTTACTTCACAATTCCAATGTAAATGGCTTCTCTTGAAAAGCAATGCGCGAAAGACAACTGTCGCTTTCTGATAATGTCCACAGCTACAATCGGATAATGCCACCCCGGTTAAAGAGCCCTATGGTGTGGAATCCCGAAGTGGCTGTTCAAATACACGACAAAATTCGACGGGGCAAGGCGGACACGAGGAGATCAGCTGTTAAGGTATGTTGAAAAAAAGGTACACATGAGAAGATTATTAGTAACAAACTAAAAAAAAGCGTAAGGATGCACACCTACGAGCTTATTTTGCCCTCCCCGTTCTCCTTGCCCGGCTTTCCGGAGTGCGCTGTCGTTTTCAAAAAGAGATGATCAATTCCGTGTCCAGTTTTACTTGCATAAGGGTGATTCTACTTTCTCTCCTCCTTTCAGACAACAAAAAGAGACATAGTATAAGAAAGCCGAATGTGTGCAAAAGCGCAAGCGGTCTTTAAAAGTGAGCGTGATGCATTTCGAATTTGTGATTTACACTGGCTTTGCGCAAAACATTAAAGGAACCCACGCTTTATGTAGTTTATACATAAAGTTCACTTACCAGTTTCTGTCAACCACTGTCCATGTTCATACAAAGACTCCGAGAAAAAAAAAACTGTCCGCTGAGGCCACCATTGCCAAGGCACGACTCAGACGAAGAAAATAAAACAATAGACCCTGTCCGAATTCTTACACCTCTTTAGTCAACGAAAGCACTACTAAACTGCCAATTAGCGCTCACAGAAGTGATAAGGAATACTGCAGCCTTTTCCAACCCCGCGTCCTGGAGTTAAAATATCCCGCATGCACAGGAACAAGTGTTGGAGTTTGCAAGATCTCCTCCTATAATAGCCCGTTTGCAAAGTTTAGTGGTTTATTGATGCGGGACCTGAAATATGAAAATTGCGGAAGTAAACAAGCATAAGAAAGCAAAGGGCAATATTTACACTTTTAATTGGTTATCACCAGAAGTTGTGCCGCTTAAATTATTTTCTTTTAACAATTTCTTAAGCTGTATACAAAACAAAAATTGGATTTTAGAATTCAGGAAGAACAGCTTAGCAAACTCCGGGTGCGATGTTATTCAGCTAGCTAATTCATACGTTGGTTGCAACAGATAACTGGCGTGCTAATGCGCATAACAAGTACGATGTTTTAGAAGCAAGTAAAAAGGGCACTAAAAGAATGTTTAAGGGTTTGGGATCAAAACAATAGTTCGCAGTGCATTCTGATCTACCAAACCTAGTTAGGAAATACCTCTGCAAATAAGTGCCCAGCAGAAGAATACTGGGCCAGAGGGAATCTTGCACACGGCCCCGCTTGCTAGTATTCCTAAGAAGAAGAGCAAGTTAAAGTTACAATATTCCAGTACTCACCTATGGGCTACAGCTTGGAGGCTACTGAAAAGGGCAGTGAACACTAGCACGTAAAGAGCAGTCTTCGCCACTTAAGCGCACACAATTACAATAACAGCCGTCGTATCTTTTCTTCTCGTCTTGAACTCACTGTTCTTCCTCATTTAACTCTCTTACCCTCACGCCGCAGTTATTTTGGTCCCGTTGACGCCAGTCGGCAGACCCGTGCACGCTCCGGTGTATTTCCTCACCGCCACTTGCTGACTCACAAAGGCAGAAAAACAACGAGAGCGCAATTTCACAACTGTTATGTCTAGGCCTTTGGCCGAGACATCGAACAGCACTGCAAGCCTGGACTTTGCACTAGTGTCGAGCAAGCGTGCATCTACTACCGTCCAAGCGAAGACTACGCCACTTCCCAGCGTGTCCGATAGCCGAGTCTTGCGTAAACAACAAGAGACAAGAACGCACGAGTCCGTAAACTCCGAGAAGACAAAACAACAGAGATGTGCCGGTACTGACGGTGTCGAAAGCGTGACGACAACTATGTGGCGGTTTACAGTTGCACACTAGCTCGACTAAATCAGTACCAAAACAGTCGAGCCATGTGAGAAACAGAGGCTGCCGAAAACAAGAACGCAAAGATGGCCCGACACCATGACCACGCGACCAGTTGGTGCAGTGGTGCTGGTGCAGTGCAAAAAGAAAAAAAAATACCCGGTGTTCTGATCGTCCGTGCCCAGAGATAATGTATTGTTTATTAAGGCGAAAGCCTTTAATGTCTCATCGTTGTAAGCAGCAGTTGTCGACAGAAAATGTCACGCTTTTCAATTGGTCGAAACGGCCGTGACGTCACAGTGCGCGAATTTAAAACGGGGCCAATTGTACTTTGCCTAGTAACCATGCAACCAATTGAAGCGATCGTATAGTGATGCTCCAAGTAAGTGGGACTGAGCTTAGTTAATTGCTTAATTACCGAATTAGCCTAATTAACTTTTCTAGTCAGGCCATATAAATAAATAAAACTGAGCTGGAAATTGGTCGAGCTCGGGAATCGAACCCCGGTCTTCGGCGTGCGAGACGAGCATGCTATCCACTCCGCCATGCCAGCTCGATGGTTTGGAATGAACAAAGGCGCGTCTAGTGAATACGGTGTCTTCGCTCACTCCCAGCCTCCTCCCTTCCCTTCCGGAGAGGTTGTGTCCACCCAGATATGAGAGACAGATACATTTCCTTTCCTCAAAAACCAATTTACCTACGAGCGAGGCGTAGAACCGAATGGGCAATAGCGTTCTGTGGACTCCCTGGCAGCGTTGCAAGATGCTGTCGCGTTCCACTCTTAGAGGCGAAGCTTAACATCTTAACCACACATCAGTGACCACACTTTAGGTAAAAAAAGTGCCCCCTGAATTTTGACGGGTGTTCACGGAGATATGTGAGACAGTTACTGCTTAATTTCCTTTCCTCAAATACAATTTTCATTTCCTTCATTACGGGCCCTCTTTGTCTTCTTTCACTCCCACTTCCTCCCTTCCTCTACGGTGCGGTTCCGGTGTCCACCGAGATGACAGAGAATTACTGCGCCATTTCCTTTCCTCAAAAAGCGTTATGGAAATGCATCGCGCCGAACGGGTGGTGGCGTTCCGCGGACTCCCTGGCAGCGCTACAACACGCTGTCGCGTTCCACTCCTAAAGGCGGAGCTTAAGCATGGGTTTGGTTTGGTTTAGTTTAGTTTGGTTTATGGGGTTTAACGTCCCAAAGCGACTAAGGCTATGAGAGACGCCGTAGTGGAGGGCTCCGGAAATTTCGACCACCTGGGGTTCTTTAACGTGCACTGACATCGCACAGTACACGGGCCTCTAGAATTTCTCCTCCAAAGAAATTCTAGCCGCATTAATTAGCAGCTAATTAGTACTCAGGTATTAATCAGTAATTAACCATTAATTAGTGATTCGTCATCACTTAGTAATTAGTACTCAATTATATGTGACGCCACCAGTGCCACAGAAGCAGTCAAAGTGGTTCGGAAAACGCTTTCGCCTCTACGCACTTTAGACAGTCAAAGTGCCCCCTGAATTTTTTACTGACGTAGGTGCCATTCATGTTACTTAAATCACGGTGGTTTTGAAAACCCGATTCTTTCTTTAACACCGTGACAGGCTCGAACTCTGGCAATATACTGTGATTTAAATACATCCAAATTCTCCTGCAACTCTCCTTGCCTCAGTAGATTTTGCCGCATCACTCACCCTTTTCCTACCCAAGGAACCTGAGTAACTCCTAGCGCCGCGACAGGAGGGTGCTGTGGAAAACAAAATGATAGGCCTAACGTTAAAGGGGCTCTGAAGACTAGCTGAAGTCCGCCAGTATAAACAGAATACGGTTCTAACCCTAAAAAGACTGCTTCACTGAAAGAGCAGCTTTCAGAAGCCATAGTAAGGAGAAAAAAAAATTAAATATCGATATTGCCTCCTTCGGCATTTTTCGCAAGCAAACTACGATTCAATCGCACTGATTTTTTTCTAGTTGCGAATATCGATGGGGAGGACGTACGACCGTTCACTTTCAGTTAATGATCATGGAGTCGCTTTAGGCCAAGCATCACGAATTACAGATACAGAAAAATATGGTACTTTATTTTTACAGTATAATACACCTTGAGCTTGGCGCATGATAGCCTTAGATGCTTATGCGCCACTAAACCCAACACAACACAACAACATTTTACAGTATATTTTTATTGTATATTAGCATTCACGCTTTTTTTGTCACACCGAACAAACGGCACCTCAGCAAAAAAAAAGAAGAAAATTGACTGCACTCTATAACGCACAAAAATTTAGTGAAGTTTTCATCTCTTAGAAAGAGGGCAGCGAACATCCTTGTTGAAGTCAACAGAAAGATGTGAAATTTGGCGGGACAGGCAGACCGGAGAGCACGTAATTAAAGGTCCATACAATGAATTAGATTAATAGTTTCGTTTGGGCTAGCTGGTCATTTCTTCAGCGCTACGTACTTGAGCCTGGAAGACAGGGACAAACGAAGTAAATTTATTACAGAACGGTCAGGCTTTACAAATAAAAATGTTTGAATAACTTCCCCAATGTTTTTGCCTGTCGTGACAGTAGCCATAAATATGTGCAGCAAAAGCCCAAAAGTGTGCTGTAGGAGTAGGTAGCCGCTGGAGGCTCATGGACGTGGGTTAATTGTTGTCTTCAAATAAAAGATTGTGGCCACCCTATCGAAAAACACAACAAAAAATTTTCTGTTGTCCCAGGAAATTTTCGTGCTGTTTTCTGGGATCTAACGACACACATTCTTCCAGTTACAACAGGATTTTCTGTAGTACTGTGCAGTCCCCTGAACAAACTTCGCAATACCATAGAAAAGTCAGTCGTAACGACAGCACCACAAAATATTTTGAGGTATTTTGGGGCCGACTGTGCCGTGTTTTTTTTTTTACTGGGTGACTATTGCACCAGGGTGGCCAAATCCTGTTCTGGTGAGGGACGGCGTTGTCGGCTCTGGTCACCGATATCAGGACGCATCCCAGGCCTGGTTATGCTGTTCCATCTCCACGCGGAATTTCCGTTTAAACCCGGTGGCGAATTGCGCATCACTGGGATTCGCCCGCCATTCCTCTTGAAGGCAAGGCGCATTCTCCACCTCTGCGCCATCGCTGCATCTTTTCACTGACGCTTAAGACCTTATACGAGACGGAAATTTGGCATAGACCAGAATCTAGACAAGTAACACATTGAAAGTAACACTTGGGCAGCTTCATTCAGGCAGCTGCACTTGATGAACGTTGTGGGGTAGTGCGCATGGCGACGTCTGCGCTAGAAGTTACCGATGTTAACTTCTAAGTGTCACTAAGGTAGAGCAATTGCCGGCAGAACTTTTTCAAAGCTAAAACGACCAGTAGCTAAGAACAGCCTGAACCTCTCAACTTTTGAATGCAAAGCACTCCGTAGCTACTTCCCCAATATTACTGAGTAGGTCACACAAACTCTGGCCTTACGTCGTGTTGCAAAGACACAGAAAGACAGAAAAAGAGCCAACTGTACGGCTGAATCTCAGCCAACACCACTGGTCTCCTAATGAGTAGCAGGCAGGCGTGCCGTCGATTGAGATATCGATGCGAAGCAGTCAGGTCGATCGAACGCAGAACTGATGGATACCGTGCAAAGGCAGTTTTGTCGAGATGCCGGCACCTTTGATGACCCTACATATCAGTCACCCACTTTTAATCCCCGTCTGTCCTGAGCACGAGGTTCGCGCACACCAAGCTTATCCTTTTCTTGTAGGTTATACTACATGGCTTTATAGCATGTCCGGATGTGGTGGCTGAAATCTGCCTCCATGCAACCACATCATACAACAGATAAGGTCCGTCATTCTGGCAACAGCACACATAACATTTGTACTTAGATCACCGCGTTCTAATCTCTGAACCTCTGGAAACGATTCTTGTTTTACTGTTTCCATCAATTTCTTAACCTCCGCACCGACTTACTCGATTCAAATGGGCCGCGTCTGAAACCCTAGTTTTTGTACTCTGTTGTTACTTCTATTTGCTGTTCGCTCCTGTAGCAAATTCTTTGTTGTGCTTGTATATACTGGGTCATTTTCTTCGTCGCTCATTTACTTTTTTATCGCTACTATGATTTCTGAATTTCTTTCGCCTGATAATGCGAACTGCCAATCAATGTCTCTAGCTGCGTGACGTAAGTTCCTTCCTGTATTTCTTCTGTTCGTGGTTTCCATTCTTATGCATCTGCATGTATTTTATTTGGGGTGTATTTTTCTCTCACTGCACGGCTCGAGAGCAAACAGTCGAATTCTGAGAAAGATGAGTCTTCGTTTGTTTGCGCTGGAACCATGGAAAATAATTATCAACTGACTCAACATTCCGTTTTATTTTATTTCTCCCGGTCACATTTTTTCCTCCAAAAGCCTCGCCCTGTTCCTCCCCCCCCCCCTCAAAATAAAACAAAAAAAACTGATCGATTGATTGTTATTGCTAAGTATGCTAGGCGCTTGACTTTGTTTACTAAGTATATCACCCATCCTGTCTTCTGGAATGCTCTGAGTTTAATTGCTTTAGAAAGTCACGTTAGTATACTCAGTCTGAATGCGACATGAAGAATTCGGAAAAAAAATTTACCCTCATGCAAGAGAAATTTCGTGTACATACCTTTTCGTGCGAGATTTCGTAAATCCCACAGACAGGATGTCGCAGAAACACGCAGTTGAAAGAGCACACGTACTGTCTGAAAAGACTCCTATGCACGTATCCACCCATAAACTAACAAAAAACTCTGGCGGCGCTCCATGCATGGAAAGCAAAGCCTGCGCTTTAAAATAGAAAGATCAGAAACCGAGACAGACAGCAGAGGCTTTCCAGATAGACAGGCGTCGACCGTGCTGTTTTCGCTCGATTTGTCTCTCTTTCACAAAGCGGAATTTTAAAATTCAGAAAGCGGAAGCCGCTATTGCCAACGTTTCTTTTATTTTTCTTACCAAAATTTGATTATTCTTGTTTTATTTCTGATGGCTGTATTGTGTTCCGTGAAAATAACCGCCTTTACATAGCCGCCTCTTGTGGAGTCCGTTTCCCGCCCTTTTAAAAGTACTTCACGCTTCTGGACCTTTGCTGCAGATAATTATGGCTACTGCCACGAAAGGAAAACACCATGGAGAATAAATCATTTATATTTGGAAAACGAGCCCCCCCCCCCCCCCCCCCCCCCCCCTCCCTGAAACGATGCAGCTTCGTTTGACCTTGTCTTTCGTACTGAAGTACGTACCGCTGAAGAAATGAACCCGCTGGCCCAGACGAAAATTCTAATTCGAAATATATCTCGAATAATATCTCGAAAGTATTCAAAGAAAGTCAGTGCGATTTATTTGTAAGTCATACAGCTGGCAGACGTCCCCTACCATGCTACTTGAGAAAGCAAATTTGGAGTCTTTGCAGCTCAGGAGATACCGCGAGAGGCTTAAATATATGTTCATGATTGTTCACAACAAATTAGGAATTAACAGCAGCAAGTACATTGAGCTCGTCCCGGGTCGTTCGACACGATCCTACCATTCTTTAAAAGTGAAGGAATACTCATGCCACACTGAAACATACAAGAATTCTTTCTTCCCCCGTACTGTGCGGGAATGGAATGTCCTCAAAGCGAATATTGTAGAGGCTTCTACTGTGGAGTCGTTTACGGCGTCGCTTAGGAATTTGTAACAATTTTGCAGCATTCAACATTTCCTTTTTTTTCTTTCTTTCCCCCAGTGCTCATTTTGACGCGAGATTCGTCTAATATTGTGTAATGTTGTTTCTTTTCGTCGTTCATTTTTTTCGGTATTGTGTGCTGAGTTGCGTGTGCCTCAAGGAGGTTTTTCTTTTTGTCAAAGTGTATTTTACACCCACTCCTGCTTAAGGCTTTGCAATAAAGCCAGCAGTCTTCCGTAAATAAATAAATAAATAAATAAATAAATAATAATCTAATCTACTCGAACAGACCGTCGGTGACATATTCGCCGGTCTGCCTGTCCCGTCAGATTTCACATTCTTCTCTTCACTTCAAATGGAATGCGTGGAGCCCTCTTTCTACCCGAGGAAAACGGCACAGAAATTGAGCTCTTTTTATCAATCAATTGTTTTGCTTTTTGAATAAAGGAAGCTTTCAACAGCGCTTAAAAATACGAGCACACAGAAGACGAGGACAGCTTTTATTTCTTCGAAACAAGAAAGAACGAGAACTTTCTGCGCATGCGTGAAAATTGGCGATGTAAACACCTTCGAACACCTTCACACAGTCGGAACGCATATGAATCCCAGTTTAGAACACCCATATCTAATCAGTAGGGCCCGGAAATTTAGGCTTTTGCCTAAACATGCCTATAAATGCCTAAACGGGGGATTTTTGCACTTGCCTGCCTTTTTGTCATTTTTTAGGAAATACTACCTATTTAACTGCACTTTTTGCCTGTTAATGCCTAGATCCGGCACTTTGGTCCTCGGTGCCGTTTTGGTGAAAGGCGCGCGCCGATGCACGCAGAAAAGGCTCGGGTCTCGCCGAATGTTTTTCTTGAATTGTAACTTGAACGCAGTGTAACGAAGTGTTTATCTCGAAGTGTAGTAAGAGGCGAGTTTGGAAAGAGATCTGACCTACATAAATACAAACTTCTCAACATTGACGGAAAGGATGACAAAATTGGAAAAGGCTGGACTCTCAATAGATGAATCGTTGAAGGTAGTGGCAGAAGTACCAGCAGCACTTCGGGGACTGGAAGGAAAGGGTGCTACTGCTTCCACAAAGATGCAACAATTAGTAGAAAAAAATAGATGCCTAGAAACAATTTCCAAAATCAGAGACTTTCTACGCGGAGACGACACGGCCACATCACCTGAAGGCCTAAGCCTTTATCGACTCTAATGTTTTAGGTTCGCGCCACTAAGTTCATGTGATGTCAAGAGAAGCCTTTTAAAGTACAACGCTATGCGTAGCGAAAACCGAAGGAGCTTCAAGTTGGAAAACCTGAGAACGCGCTTTATTGCTTCAGTTGAGGACTCCGTACGCTCTGTGCTTGACTTACAAATCTTTTACTTATGAATAAAGAGTATTATTCAAAGCGCCTATTTTTGCTTTATAGCACCTATTTCAATATTTTTTAGAGCCTAGATGCCTGCCTATTTCGGGGTTCTTTAGTGCCTAAATTTCCGGGCCCTACTAATCAGACTTAGAAGACGACTTTCGTCTCTAAAAAGGAACAGCGAGGTGTCAGTGATATCCAAGCCGAACGCAGCCTTTAAATAAAAGAATCTTTGAGTAACTCTCCAGCGAGCGTGGCCTTAAGTGCTCCTGCCTAAAATTATTATTTGTGCCAGTTTTGGCTCACACTTTGGTGCGAAATTACAAGATCGGAAGAGGGCAGATAGGGGTAAATTCAGATTGTTTTTATAGAACGCTTGTGCTCTCCTGCCTGATCATTCACGCATCAGCCGGTATGGCTGGCGTAAACCTTCCCACATGTTAAGGGGATTTCATAACTGACGCCGGTGGCGCACTCGATGTACGGCTTAACATGCTTCTGACAGCAGCCGTTCTTTTTTTCCTTTCATAACCCGACACACGACAGTACATGTTAGTCAATATCTGAGGGACGGGGGGTGGGGGGGGGGGGGGGGGGGGAGGGACCATTCTGACGCCGTGTTTGCTCCCCCCTACTTCAAATTATGCGCCACCTTGAGAAGGTAAGTTGCGACAACAGGTCTAATGGCGACGGCCCCATCCGGTTGGCTCTTCTGCTTATGGGCCTGTCCCTAAATACTCTGTATCAGGGACTCCGTCAGAGCCACCGCCATATGTTCGGAATAACCCACCGATCGTATAGCCTCATGGGCTGGTTATTAAATGACAGAAATTTTAGCACTTCCAAGCGAGGACGAACATTCGTGATGTTTCACGGAAAGCGACTCTGCGATCATCATTTGAAAGGGGACGCTGGTACGGCCTCGTAAGCAAAAAAAAAATAAAAAATCGGCCCGAAGTGTCTAAAAAATGCTGGTGACGGCGATATCTACTGTTCATTTTAAAGCGACAGCGTTAAGACTACCGTGGTGTATAAAATCCTGCGTCGTCGGCGTTGTGAGCGAAAAATAGAGTGGCGTTGGGTGGCCCAGGTGACCACCCTTCTGATAAGCAACGTGGTTGGGACCTAGGTCATGTGACCTTATGGCGTCATCCAGTCTGCTCAACGGAGAGAGCAAACAGAGCACTGTGGCAGGTGACAGGTAGTAGATGAGTCCGATAGAAGAGGACTCCTCGCTCCACATAAGTACCGTCGCGAGCAAAAAATATTAGCACAGATCATTGGGGATCAGAATTTGTATATCTCACCACGCGGCGCTGCGGTACGCAGACCTGCCTAACGGGCCGTTTCCATGTTTGCAGCGTAGGGGGGGGGGGGGGGGGGACGGCATGAAGTAAGCTTTATCAAGCGTGCACCGCCCGAGCGTTGAAGTGCCGACCATACGTGACTGTGCTTGCGGCATTTATTTTGGCTCGGCTATCATAAGCAAAGATGGCCTCTTTTTATTACCTTTTTTTTATGTCCGCGATGGTTTGTCAAAAGGAACTCGCGGGAACAATAGATGATAGCGCTGCTTTTAGCCAGCAATTTTGCTGTCCGTGGCAGTCCGCTGAACCCCCCTAATACTGTAGAATGGGAACGGCCCGGCACTCTCGTTATCAGCCTCTTCGCCACCCGTAGCGCCACGCGTTGTCATTCCGGCGCTCCGGTGTTCCGTCGTGTGTGCTAATCTTTCTTACCCGCGACTGTACCGCGGGTATGTTAATGATTTCCCGAGAGGTTGCTTGGGAAGAACAGTTTGGGCCTCGAAAGCCCTACCGGTGGCAGCATCTGCCATCGCAGCGAAGTCCCTTAACTGCTGCACCATTGCGTTAGGAGTGGTATGAGGACTCCCAGGAACCGATGAATGTCAAGTTGAGAATGACATTTTCCGCATGTATACGAATTGATTCGTTAACCCTATCGTGTCACACTTCTAAGACGGAGCTCAAGTGTCAGCTCCATGATTTTTCTCTTTTCTAGATCTTATAAAGCGCGCTCATTCAGTGAAGCAGACGTTTTAGGGCTAAAGACGACTTTATAGATACTGGCCAACTTCAGTCAGTCCTCAGCGCCCCTTTAACGTCGGGCCTCTCATATCGTTTCCCACAGCACTCTGCTGCCTTTGTGCTAAGCGTTATTCAGATGTTTGGGTAAGGAAAAAGTGCGTAATAAGGCAAGGAACTACGGAGTCAAGCAGAGCTGCAGCAAAATTGGGATTTATTTAAGGCACACTATATTGTCGGGGTTACTAGAGCCCATCGCGGTGTTAAAGATCAGGTATTTAAAGCCACCTACCTGCCTAGATGGTCAATACATGATCTTTGTGCACTCACCGACCAGAATAATTACCTGCTCCTTTTTTTCATAGCACCACACGGTGCAGCCGTGTCGTATCCCCCCCCCCTTGATATGGTGATCAGTCGACACCCCGCCATCGCACCGACGAGGACATTCTGTGATGCCGATAAAGGTGGCATACAGATCGCGTTGCCGATTTTTCTAAACATATTTTTGGCTTTATTAACGGCCGCATTGTTTTGCACGTGGCTCGACTGTTGGATTACTGATTTAGTGCAACCGGTACGCGACTGTAAACCGCCACAAAGTTTTCAACACTCTTTCTACACCGTCAGCGCCACAACATTTGTGTCTAGTGGTCTCCAGGAGTTTACAGGCTGGCTACGTCAAACATCGCACGTGCACCCCCCGATTGTCATATCTTGGTGATTAATTCGCGTAATCACAGAGCGTGTAATAGGCTGTCAGTGTTGAGCGTGCGTCTGACATCATCTGCGTTCTCTTCCACGCGTTATTGCTGTAAGAGGTGTGGCCTCCTGCAGCCTTTTCCGAGGGTCGTTTCTATGGCTGTTTCCTGCGTGTGTCCTCTCACCGCCGTGTTACCAGAAGCCGTTAGCCAAAACCCGGCCAACAGACATTTGCGGAAGATTTACTCAGAAAATTTATAATGGGCTGTTCGAAAAGGCAACGTACCTTAACAGAGCGCTCCGTGGCGAGCATGCAAGAACAATATTTAGTTTGATGGATGTAAACAACTTTATTAGGCTTAAGAAAAGGCCGCCTGCGTGGTCTCCGACTAATATAGACAAGCGTCTGGCCATGACGCCACGGAGATGCGGCGGCACTGGCGTCAGCAGTGACTTTCGTTGTGTAGACAAAAAGGCGCAACCATTTCCATTTAGTGTGCCTCGCTGGCATGTTTTGAGCATGATTCGCGGCATGCCGATAAAAAGTGGTGCGGTTCGTTGAGCCACAAGGCAGAAGAAAATTCGCTGTGGCTTAGCTTGGTTAATCCTGGTAATTGCGAAAGCAATATCCGTACCTACGCCATGGTACAGCTGGTAGTGTAGCTAGTGGTGGTGCTTGTGGTTAGACTTGTGGTGATGCATCCGTTATGCAATCCAATCCAATCCAATCCCATCGAATCCGCGCCAATCAATTCCAATTCACTCCAATATAATCCAATCCACTCCTATCCAATCCAATCTAATGCAATCCAATCCAATCCAATGTAATCTACTCTAATCTAATGTAATCTAATCTAATCTAATCTTGCGATTTCGTCGCTGATAAATGTGCCGTACCGTCCAAAACCGTGCTTGTAAAAGATTTCTCGCGTGCCAGGGATGAGAGTGTATTAGATTGTTTAGATCTGTGTCTCAGCACCTTTGTCGGAACTGACACATCTGATCTCTGGACCAAGTTTAAAGACATATGCACATATTGTATCAACCAATTTATTCCATCAAGAGCTAAAAAAAGTGGAAAATCTAATCCCTGGATTACGCGAGAAATCTTGCATCTCAAAAGAAAACTTAAACACTTAAGAAGAGCCCGTGTTCCTCACAACATCATTCAAATGAAGCAGGCTTCTTTGACCAAAGCTGTTGCGACTGCTAAGCGACATTACTTTCAAAACATTTTGCCAAATTTTATTCGTAACGCTCCTCAGAAATTTTGGAATTTTTTAAGCAAAGAAAAAAAATCTCTGCCTGCGATGATGCATGAGGGCACGTTGCTCACCAACAAAAAAGATGTTGCTGACAAGTTCAATTCATATTTTCACAGTGTGTTTTCCCAACCTGCAAATAATTTCACAACTCGTGATTCTTGTTCCCAGCCTGTGCACGATCTCGTATCTCAACCTGGTATTTTTGCAATGCTTTTGAATCTTAAAACAAAAGCAACTCCTGGGCCTGACGAAATACCTAATTCATTTTTACATCGTTATGCTGAGATGGTTTCGCACTTTATTGCTATCATTTTTCGTGCTTCTCTTTTGTCTTCAAGTCTACCACCCGATTGGAGGGTGGCCCGTGTCGTTCCTATACACAAAGCAGGTGATGCCGCATTGTTTAATAATTACCGTCCCATATCGTTGACCTCTTCATGCTGCAAACTTCTTGAACATATCGTAGCCAATTACATTAAAACATTTCTTGATGACAACAACAAATTATCGGCTTTCCAGCATGGTTTTCGCAAAGGCTTTTCTACGGTCACCCAACTTACATCCGTAATTCATAATTTCGCTCAAATTCTGGACAATTCCGGCCAAATAGATGTCATATTTTTAGATTTTAAGAAAGCTTTTGATTTAGTTCCGCACAATAAATTTATCCATAAACTTGAAACTATAGGTCTTCCTTCTTTTATTGTTAATTGGGTTGCGGCTTATTTATCTAATCGATTTCAATATGTTAGTATAGATGGTCATTGTTCTAACAAACTTCCAGTCACTTCAGGTGTCCCGCAAGGCAGTGTCCTTGGGCCATTACTGTTTCTTGTCTATATTAATGACATTACCGACATCATCTCTCATCCTGTTCAAATTAGGTTGTTTGCCGACGATTGTGTTTTGTTTAATGAAGTTAAAGTTCAAGGCGACCAGATTTTACTTAATCATAACCTACAGAATGTTAGTGAATGGTGCGTTAAATGGGGGATGGAACTAAACGCTGACAAGACAGTATTTATGCAGATCACTAATAAAAGAAACAGTCATTCCTTTTCATATAATCTTCCCACTCGGCACCTTTCAGAAGTCAAAGAATACAAGTACCTAGGAGTAACACTAACGAATAATCTTAGTTGGAATAAACATATTGAAACCGTATGCTCTTCTTCGTTTCGCAATCTCTGTTTTCTTAGGCACAAGTTAAAACAAGCTCCCCCTAACGTTAAGCAATTGGCATATTACACCATGATTAGACCAAAACTTGAGTATGCATGCACTGTTTGGGATCCTCACACAAAGACTAACATTAATGCCCTTGAAAGAATTCAGCGCAAAGCAGTTCGGTTTATATTTTCTAAATATCGCACCACTGACTCACCATCTGCTCTGTTGCTTCAACATAATATACAGTCCCTTGAAACTCGGCGTAGAATACTAAGATTAAGATTTCTCTTTCTATTGAAAAATAACAAACTGTCAATGGCTCCCGATTTGTATCTCCAACCGATAACGTCCAGGTCAACAAGAAACAGGCACACTAAATCGTTAAAGCCTTACTTTGCCAGAACTAACATATTCAAATTTTCTTTTTTTCCCCGCACCATTACCGAGTGGAATCAGTTACCATCATCATCAACAGTTGACATTGATGCCATTGAACAGGCCGTTCATTGATGTTTTTGACTTGCCTTGTACTTTGTTTTGTGCTTTTTGTATTGTGTTTATTGTGCCCCTCCTGCCAGGGCCCTTCACTGGGCCTGCAGTATGCACTAAATCCAATCCAATCCAATCCAGTCCAGTCTAGTCCTATCCAATATAATGTAATCCAATGTAATCCATCTAATGCAATCAAGGTCAAATGAAGGTCAATGGTGGTCACCGCCGCGGCACGATGGTGGTCACCCTGGAAAGTGCAAGTATAGTATTGCTTTCGCAATAAAAGGAAACGATTTAATATTCCACAAGTTTACTGTGCTCACAGCGGAGCAAAAGCGACTGGTAGCGGCCGATGAGCGGGACAAGTTCGTTGACGGATCGGCTTCACGGCTAGCATTGTATTTCTGCATTGAAATCTGATCAGTTATTGTGTGTCTTTTAATTCGCATTTTTACTTTTCGATCGCACGGTAAACAGTGCAAGAAGCAACGCTCCTTTTCGCTCACATTCTGTCATGTTCTCAGTACAAGAAGCTTAGATTCCACATTCTGTGTTCGTGTGAACGTAACTCTAAAGCAGGGGTCTGTTTTAAGGTTAAAATAGCCCTGACCACATCCCAAGCATCTATCCCCAGAAAAAAGGCAAAACAGCTGCTGCAAGCCGCTTTCAGGGTCAGCAGCGAGCAGCTAAGCTTGAGGTTTGATGCAGCACCGAACTCGCGTAGTATTATACAAAGCGCGTCGTTGTTTTCTCCATTTTCATTTTCCCGAGCTTCAGCCAGTGTGTCCAGCCGTCGCTTTGGCTAAGTGGTTAACGGTGCTCTGCTGCTGACTCGAAAGACACGGGTTCGACCCCGGCCGTGGCGCCCGCATTTCGATAGAAGCGGAAGGATAGAAACCCGCTTAGGTTTTTTAGTTGAGTTTTAGTAGGGTTTGACATCCCAGAGCGACTCATGCTATAAGGGACGTCGTAATAGAAGACTCCAGATAATTTCGGCCACATGGGGTTCTTTAATTAACGTGCGTGGAGCAGAGGAGAAGGTTGTGCAGCGCTCCTACTTATAAATCCGTCGGACAAACTGTTTAAAAAGGGCAGCACAGCTCTCCCAGCATCAACAAAAATATTTCTAACCACTAGCAACGCCCACGTTTTGAAATATTTGCCTACGTGAGTTGGTTTCGAAGGAAGCGTGGCTTGGCGCAGCGTAAGCAAACTGTGTTTTCGCCTAGACACCGCGTAGCGGCCGACCCCAGCGCCACCTTTGTCTACAAACTAGACGCTTTTATATAGGAGTCCTGATGGCATTCGGGTATGGCCCGGTCCAGGAGCCGGGACCGGGTGGGACCGAGCAGCTCGTACAGCAGTCGCCCAGAAGGAATGAGTTGGAAGGATACATTGTATGTAGCGCGTATTGTGATGGAGGAGTATTGGTGGATCTCCTGTGGGGAAGGACATCCACATACGTAGTCCAAGAGCGTGGATTAAGGCACGGCGAAGCTGTTAAAATGTGGAGAACAAGTGGGGTGAAGGCATGAGAGCAGGCAGGGTCAAATGAAGCATCCTGTCTGTGCAACAAAACTTCTCTTTGGGCTAGATGGTGCACAGCTTTTTTTGAAATGAACTTAAGCGCACAAGAACACGCACACAAAAAGAAACACACAGGACAGGCGCGAAACACACAGGATGCCCGTGTCCTTTGTGTTTTCTCTTCTTGTGTGCGTGTTCTTGTGCGCTTAAGTTAATTTTTAAAAAAATCCTGTCTGTCGTTGACCCCTTGTGGCGCTGGATTGGGGCGACAGTGGGAGAAGCGGGTGGGGAGGGCGCTTCGCACCCCCGTGTTTGTAGAATGGGGTGATTTGATGTTATGCAGAACGGTTCATACAGTGAGCAATATTATCTACAGCACGGCAGGCATATTTAGCGTTTCCAAGGTGGCTGCAGGCCATCCCGTACCAAAGCCTACGTTGCATTCGCTGTTGTTCTACACATACTTTGCCAGTAGATGAAAAGCAAAGCCACATCGAGGGGCTCAGGGCGGACATCTGTTCAAGCTTTTGCTAGACTTTGGCTCTGATGATGGGAGTGCCAGACCACTGTGATTGTGTGCAAGTAGCAGTGGAAGAAGTAGGGTAGGTGCGCACTAAGAAAAAGAAGCGTGTCCAATGTACCCGACTTCGCTTGGACGAAGCAACAGGAATGCGCGCTGTGCTGTACAAAATTTTCTTCTAGAAACGAAGCGACTCCCATGCTAACTTCAATTTTTTCTTTATTTATTTTTATATGTCAGATTTTCTAAAATTTATTTCATTTTATTATTTTTCTCTCTTCATTCAGTGCAAAGTTGAACCATTACATGCGTTGCACTCGTATTTGCACATACAGCCATCGTCCCGTCTTAGATCTCTCAGCTAACAGGACCCCTTTCGTTGCGTTGTCCAATCTGTCAGCCTATACCCTATTACTACTCCTTTTCCTCCTCTATAAACGCTCTTCTTTCCAGCAGTTCATCCCGTTTGTCTTGCCCACTCCCCCGTAGTTGGTATGTGCCATTTTATTTGAGCCCAACCAACCAACCAACTTGTCATTTGCTCAAGACTCACAGCAATGAGTCAGCCCCTACAACAAGCTGCCAGTACCCAAACCACAGCGGACCTTCTATTCCGACTGACATGACACGGTGTGCAGCTACCATCTGAGAAGCTCTATATCCACTCCGACAACAGGCAACCATGGGCGAGTGTCGCTAGCCCTCGCCTTGTCTTGGAGCACGCTGTGGTCCTTGGATGATGAACACCATCACACCGGCAATACTAGATGAGCCAAGTCAATTTAAAGCCGTAGAAGAAGGCGCCCACATCGTTTTTAAGAGAAGATATGTTGTACGCTGAGAAGATAGTCATCTTTCTCCAAACACACCATAAATATTATACGTGCTGCGCTTTAAAACTTGTGCCGTTCGAATTACTGCGAGCTCCTCTTTAAAATTACACTTTTTGGAATAAAATCCCAAGATTCTTAGTACAAAATATGCTTATTGAAAAAATTGGAAAGGTGCGAAAAATAAAGATTGGGCTCTATGCTGTAATACTTGCAGCACGCATTTCTTTATTCTTTTACGCAAAACGAGGTGCACCCCCATATTTCACTTATCACTGTAATTGAACCATTGCCTGAGGTTGAAGGCTGCATACAGATCCCAAAGTTAAGCAGCAAAGGCTGCCCGATTGCCATTCTCAACCAGCTGACTGGAATGTGCAGCAATAAAGCTCTACTAAAATAGAACTTTGTGTGAATCAAATTTTAATTGTTTTAACAAGCTTTTTGTTGCTGGCATACCTGTACCAGTTCGATTCGGCTCACTTTTCCGGTCTCTGTCTTTGGTAGAGAGTCCAAGAAAAACACGCCGCCGTAGAGATTTTTATGTGTGGCCAGGTTTTCTGTCAAGAAAGAAAAAAGAAAACCCAAATACATAAGCTACTTCAGAACATCTAATTAGAAAAATATTGTTTTCGCGATGAGCGTGATGTTTTCTGAAGAAACGGCCAGGGAATAGTTGAGTGGCACCGAATAGTCCCACAGCTATTAGGGCTACATCTGAAATAATGCTCTCATAATTGTATGATATCAAGGTTTCAGGTTGTCCAATGCAGCGTCTCTGTGCTATCTTACACTGAGGCTGCCAGCTTAGTGAAATACGTGCCATATAGCAGCCACAGAAGTAAGGCGATGGCTTCCACAACTGATGATCTCGAGACAGGCTTGGAAGCCATCGTCAGCTTTTGTAGCTTCTAATGGACTGCACAACAGGTTGTCAATTGTATTATAATTACTGTTGCATTTACAATCGCCTTTTAATCTGAATTTTGCGCTACACCATGTAGCAGGGCAGATGCACAGAAGAAGAAGGGAATGAAAATAAAAATATATGCGCAATAATTCTACCAGCAATGTCTCCATGCTCACTTCCTGGCATTTGGTGCACACATTTGCAGGAATTTGGGACAGCTCCAAGCCAGGGCCACTAAGCCTAGCAGCCTGTGGCGTTCTGTTCTGCAGTCAATTGGTGATACTATTTCTTTCATACGTGTTGGATGACTTCAACGGTGTATATGTTCATGTTCAAAGCCATGCTCCATGCGGTGGCAGCCAAGGAAACTAGAAGCACCTGGACTGAATTCCTGCTAATGGTGGACAAGTCTCGCAACAAAAGAGAAAACGGTTATCTTGCAAGATAGAGTACAGAAGACAAATTGGAGGCATTCGCTTTGCATCTACTCGTATATTCAAACTCTCTTGAGAGACGTATGAACACTGAAATTCAGAAATTGTAATCGAAGTGGAAATAGCAAAGAAAGAAGAAATAATTTAATTCAACAAGCTCTTTCTCTGCTTTTCACGTATGCCAGAACAAAGGCATGCATTTGGTACCCCTTTAAACATTCTTCTGGTTTAGTTACCGTTAATCACTTAAACTTTGTCTGGTGTTTGAACTACCCAAATTATTATGGTTTCTCCCAAGTTAATTTGTCATCCCAGTACCTTCATGACCGACAGGACATCGAGAAAGGATGAGTGAAATTTCATAGGGTTTTAACATAAATAAACCGAGTAGACGTGAGAAAGCATGTGTTTAGCCTGATTGGCTCATGTTTTTTGCTTTGCAGGTTCGTCGGCATGCCTGGAGATGATATTAGACTCAGGTTAAGCTCTGACCGAGGTTAAGCTGACCTGATCTGTTCGCGCTGCGGATGGAAGTTGGTGAAGAGGGCGATGTGCAATGCTCAGCGCGAGAGTCTGTTGCAGTTTAACGCGAGGCGTGATCAGCTCGTGTTAAACAATGTTGCGGCAATATTTATTTTATTTCTGCACCCTAATCCTTATGCAAGCTCCATGATTCTTGTTTGATATGACCCGTTGAAGCAGAAAGTGAAAAAAGGCCGAATATTAATACAGAAAGAGGCACATGACCCTAAAACATGAAGGATAATCATGGTGGCGTTGTAGCGCTAGCTGCTATGAAGGTTCACATGAATTCAAAGCACACTATTGTGGGACCAAGCAATTTCGCTTTCTACTTGTCATAGAAAAGTATTAAAACAGTTTACATGTATTACAAAAAGAGATAACCACTGTAAGCTAGCTAGTATAAGCCATATCACTTTTAGGTGGCGCTTTAATATCGTGCGCTGATAAAGTTCACAGAGTTATTGTCCTGCTGAGACATGGTCCAGGATTTTATCCTCAGACCAGGACGAATTTTTTCCTCAACTACTAAGTTTCGGTGAAATCTCTAAAGCTTTCCTTTGTAGCCGTATGTCTGCCCATTGGTGGACACGAATAGATATTGAGTCCATTAAAATAAGTTAGAATATACCAGAAAAACTTAAATGTGCCGGAAAAGGAAGACAGCTTTGCGCGCTCTGCAACAGCGGCTCTTTTTGGCTAAGCGGCCTGGGTGGCAGCGGGTGGTTGGACATGCGCCTCAAAAAGCTACGCCTTCCAGTCTGCACTGGCGTCCCCTCTTCTAGAGCGCCGCTTTCAAGCGCCCGTTCTTGGGTGGCGCATTGGCCTCGGCGTCCGCACAACCGGCAGAGCAAACGAGGACCACAGTGGAGGATGAAAGTACGACACGACAATAACGAACAGCACGAGGAGGAAAACGAAGGCCTACGTAATGCGGGTGCATGAGGAGGAAAGCAGAGGAGGAGAGACTAACGGTAGAGAGCGGTTTCGTGATGCTGCGTCCGGCGCAGCTCCTGCGAAAGCAGCCGACCGAGCACAGGCTCACCTGTGGCGCGAGGCGTAGGAAACCACCATGTACCGTCTTTGTCAAAACTAACCGGGCTGCATGGTTTGCTTCTAGCTTGTATAGTGAAGCCCTTGTGGCTTTCGCAAAGATCAAAACGTGTTGGAAGATAAGAAGACCCCCAGTTCTTACCTTTAACGACGACCATTTCAGCTACAGGGAAGCGATATGGGCTCCACTGTACGAGCTAGAAGCAAACCATGCAGACGTCGGCGCCAGACGTCGGCACCAGTTCCTTCCATGGCGGCCGGAGGGAAGCCAGCTACAGCATCGTATCGTCGTCAAGACAGAGGTGTCCGGGGAAAACAGCTTCATCACCGAGGTGGATTCGAACCACCACCGTCGAAAAAAGAACATCGTCGCATCGCGGACTCTCAGAACACTCAGCCACGGTCAGAACCTTATCGCGCTGCGTGCATAAGCATAAATAATTTAAATTTTGCCATCAGTTCACCTCCTGGCGCCAAGCGCGCGGGAGTAGCATTAAAGTTGAAAGTTGAAGTTAGCATTAAAGTATGAAGTCATCTCGTCCTGCACCTCCTCCTCCGTCATTGCTGTTCGCCACATACGCCACATGCCTTTGCATCCGCCGATGCACCATCTTCAGCAGCATTCTTCCGTGGCCACCCACTCCGCTTGCGGGCAATTTCCGCGACGGTAAAAATAACCGGCGTTGTTTGTGGCTCCGTTCCAGCCTGATGCCCGGAGGTGTCTATGCACGTGTGTCACAACCAAACGCAGCTGCCATCTGCCGCCAAAACACCTCACAGCGGTCGGCCATGTCACGTCACCAGAGCAAATGCCAGCTGCATACCGCCAGCGCAATTCCTAACTCGGCCATGTTACGCGGTGTCATATCGTCATGTGTCCACGGCGACTATTCAGCCTCTAATCAGTCGCCTTGTCACTGTTATGTGTTATAGAAAGAAAATATGAAATCACCAAATCAGCGTATGAGCATCATAAGTGAGTGTACGTAAGCGCGTGAACACCTTACTTGCACTGCGTCAAGATATGCGCAGTGTTATCAGCTGTTAAAGCAAAAACAGTGTACAGCTGTTCCGCTTGGCGGCCTAGTCACAGACACCGCAGGGGCTTGTCTCCTCGGTGCTCGTTAATAGCATTGTGCTCGTTAATAGATTTTTTCCTGTCATCCTTGGAGTGATTTGGGTTCACGATTTTTTATTAAGTAAACTCACAAATAACACCTGCCTCGTGGGATGCGGATGCAGAGCTAGGAAATGGATATTAACGCAGGTAAGAAAGAAATTTGCTTGCACCTCAAGGTTAATTGAAATCGAATCCTTAGTTGAAGTAGTCGCATAACAATCCGCCACTTCGCACCCACCTGAGATGCAGGCCTTGATTTGTTTGGCCAGCTCACCGGAGTCACACTTCCCTGCGCTGTTGTTCTTGAGCACCACCGCAGCTGCCGGAGCCTCTCCGTACTGCGGATGTGGCAGTCCCACCACTGCCATTTCTGATATGCTAGCCGAGTGCTTCTCCAAGATAAGTTCTTCAATCTCCGATGGAACAACTTGGATGTCCATGCACTTGATAAGCTCCTTCACACGTTGGACCACATAAATGCGACCATCTTCATCGTAGTATCCCGCGTCCCCTGCGTGAAATCAATGCATAAGCGCGACAAACGGATTGCTTTCATTTTAAACATAGTTACGTCACTCTTCACCCGTGCAGGTCGCCATATAGACCAACGCATCTTCTGGTGTAGACAGCATAAATCTTACTAGTAAATGCGCCGTTATGTCTATCGAGACGAAAACTGCCCTCAGCTCATTACACTAGTGAAAAAAAATATAACGGTGTCCACTTCTACAGATGTGTTCTTGCATCTTTTTCAAATCCATTTACCACATTTTTTGGTGCTAACTTTCTTTTGGGAACACTTTAAGTTCATAGAAACCTCATGTACAAACCTGGCATCCACATGGACATCTATGTGACGAGATACCTCTTTTTTGCGCTTCGCACTTTTGTCTAAATCCTCGAGAAAAAACAGTGCTACACAGACTCAAAACAATTTAACGCGGCCGCGAGCAACTAAGTGAAGACAACCATTTTATGCGAAAATATGAAAACTCCATGACATAGTCTTATAGGCTGGAGAACTGTACCTGATTTGCACCAGCCCTCATTGTCAAATGCCTCGGAAGTCTCCTTCGGCTTCCTGTAGTATTCTTTGAACATCGTCGGTGTACGAAAGCATATCTCGCCCGTTTGATTTGGTCCCAGTTTTTGCTTAGTCATCATGTCAACAACCTGCAAGAGAATTAGTTCAAGGATGAAATCCAAGAATATCCAACCATCCATAATTCTGCCTGTCCGTCCGGCCATCCGTCTCTGTCTCTCCGCCAGCGGGACGAATTGATGTTGGAACGCATTACTTGACCTCGTGTCCCTCGAGCAGCATCAGCCTACCTTGACCTAGCATGTGCGAACTCTGACTCGTCGTCTTGTAGGAGAGTCGGAGGTCCTGGTGTGCTTTGGATATTTACTTGCTAGCTCGCATTATTGTTGTCGCAGCAATAAATGCCCTGCGTGAAAGTACGTGTCACCCTCCTGTGTTGCCAATAGCACGGCGCCCAGCGATCGACTTGAGCGTTGTTGCGCTTGCGATCACGGGCTGTGGTCTGTGGTTATGACTCTCAGCTGCAGGTAACTTTGGAAGACGTGTTTCATTACCCATTAAAACTTCACAGCCAAAACCATGGGTCCATGCAATTCTTTAAAAGTTATATAGTTGCTGCCGACCGAACAACGGTTGTCACCATCCTGAGCAGGCGCGCTGGCATGAAGTTGCCGTAACAAACCCCCGGAAACAGACTATCTCACGACACCGATAAAGAGTGTCTCAAGCACTTGCTTTTGTCTCCCGCGCTCACCTTGATCTGCGCCCACGGAACTGGGAAGCCGACGTCACTTCCTTGGACCACATGTATGGAGGGCGAGCAGAGGAGTCCTATGCACTCGGACATGGCGTAAACGTTCACTGCGCTTTCGAGATCACAGAAGGCGTCCTTCAGTGTCCTGCGTACGCACTCCGGAAACACGCTACCGCCCAGACCGAGCCGGCGGACGCCTGCGAGGCGGTTGCCTGTCTTCTCCATTTCGGCCAGCAGCGATACTAAGTTTGTTGGTAGCAGGAACATTGCCGTCACCTGTAAATAAAATAATTCTGCTTTCCTTGCACTTACAAGCTGCAGAACGAAAAACAGTACAGATTTAAGACTGCCCGAGTAGTCTTAAGGAATAAGATCAGACGAGTTCGTTTCGGGGCTGTTTTTTTTTCCATAGTTTCCGGCTGCTCGGTGAAAACGAACAGCGCGGATCGCTTGCTGTAACAAAGTGAGAAAGCAGGTGTACACGCAGTGAGAACATGTGGAAAGCTTTATATGCGGGTTGAAGAAGACAATGAAAGCAGTACACAGTTAACCGCACTTGGTTATCTCTTAATGTCACGTGTTAGGTGATGTAGAAACAACACAGTGACAGACGGTATTCAACTAGAACTAGAGCTTGAAGAGCGGTGTAACCAGAAAAGTTTTTTTTTCTAGCCGTAGTGCACTTGTTGCAAGAGCGGCGCTCCTTCTAGCATCAGGGGTAGACAGCTCAATTCTGATTCTACGCTTTAAGTATGGCAGCCTCTACGGTAGCCCTTTTATCTTTAGTGAAAATCTGAGTCTTCACGAAAGTAATCGCGTAGGAATGTAACACTCGGCTAATAAGAACAACTAAGTATGTTAGTGAATTCAGGCAGGCAGGGACCACTTTGCTGTCTGAAAATAAGAAGACCGGGCAGGTTTAGATCTTTCCTCATATGTGAATACAGCACTATGTGCAGTTATTAAGTTTATAATATTAATTAGTGTATAAAATGGCTTGAAACATGCTGTAATGCCATTCTGAGCAATTCCTTTACAGTGCTACGGAAAGGCTTGATCTCTAAGGTGCTCGATTCCCAAATTGTTTTGTTACAAACGCTGTAGAAGATTTTAACTCAGAATTTTACGATCAGGGCATACGCCCACTTTTATGTATCCAGATGTTGAAAAATATAATAAGTGAACAGTAAAGATCAGGTTCTTCTTCCTCTTCTTCTTTGCACCATAGGTGCACCGCCAGAGACGGTTGGTAACTCGAACTGAAGCTCTTCGCACCAGGGGTGCCCCGTCAGAGACGCTCTCGTGATGAGTCGAGACACAGGGGTAAGGCAAACACTTCAAATTTTATGTACAGTATTTACAATAGATACAAGTTAAGGCACTAGAGACAAATTAAAACAGCAAAGGACAAACAACAAAACGGTGGAACTGGCTAATACTAGGGGAGGCCCCTACTCGGCGTTGCCGAAGATGCGTAGCATCTCACCTTAGCGCAGAACCCCGCTTCCAGCTCCGGGGCCCGGTTTTAAAACCCTAAAGGCCCAGCCCACATTCGGTAACTTCCAATCATGTTGCGGTCTAAACATCATTGGTTCATACAGGGCATGGCCAGCCCTCCAGCTTCCGTAAGGTAGAGCACTCTCTCCACCACAAAATAAAAACAAACACAAATAGACATTCGTGCCAGCACGTGCGCGAATCGGTACCGCGGGGCGGGGTGGACACCCGTACTTCTTGGCGCGTTCGCGAGCAGCCGCGTTCCAAATAGGAGACGCTTCGCTTTGAGCGCCCCCAGCCGCGTTCCGATGACCCCGCGAACACTAACGATCCCTTACATGAACATTATGGAGATTGCGAGCCGAAAAAAAAACTCCTGCACCGAATATAGAATGTAAATCTCAGTCACCACAAAAAAGTTACAGATTTTAAGGATACTGTAGAAATCGTTAAAGTTCCAACCCCTCAAGCAGTTACGGTGCAATGAAACACGTTTCTTCTACGGAAGCTGTAGTGCACCGCGGTTATCGCTTCATTCAATAAACGCAAACCACCGTGGCACCTTCTAGTGACAATTGCTAAAAGCCAGAGCTGTGCAAATATTCGAAATTTTTTAATAGGAAATCGAACACCCTCCGATTCGAATCGCTGAACGAATCAAATAGTGCACGTTAAAAATTATTCTAAACGAATCGGAGACGAGAGTTTATTTGTATAATAGGCATGAAGTTCGAATAGGGCACCCTTTAGTTTTATTGGATGACTGTTTCAACACGGCTGACTGACAGTGCACAGGTTGCTGTCACGATTAGTTTGCGCTTTAAGCGACGCGACGCCGCCCATACATGCGGTCGCGCCCATGACACTCATGCATGTGGCCTGTAAGACAGGACGACGCGGTATGGTTGAGGCAGCGATTTCTGAAACGAAGCCGATACCGGAGACTGTGGCTCATAACTATTGTCCTTCTCAGAGTCAGAGATGTGTCACTATTGTGCGTCGTCGTCGACAGAAGCAAAAGTTAATTTTTCCATGAGCCTGACACGACAGTCACGGAGTTAATATACTGACTTCATGTTGTGGGCCCCCTAGTAGATATCAGCGTTGCGTGTATCGAAAGTAGAATTTCTGACTTCATGAGTTATAGCGCTGCCTTCAGCGCGCCGCTCTCTCGCATGAATACTTGTTATACACGCATATTCACGCTAGTAGCAAATGAGCGTACAAATGAATAATGGCCTCTGAGGCGAGTTGATGCATGACTGGAAAAACTGCAGCGCAACGACAAGACAAGAAAGGAAAGGACAACACATGCTCGAACTACAAACTGGCAGTGTGCGCATGTGTTACCTTTTTCCTCTTGTGTTGTGGTCGTTGCACCACGATTTTTCACTTAAGCTTATAAATATTCAACTGGTATCAGATTGATGGTTTGGTTTGGTTTGGTTTGGTTTGGTTTATGGCGTTTAACATCTCAAAGCGACTCATGCTATCGGGTCGCCGTAGTAAAGGACTTTCGTAAATTTCGTCCACCTGGGGTTCTTTAACGTGCACTGACATCGCACATATCACGAGCCTATAGAAATTCTCCTCCATCGAAATTCGACCGCCGCGGCCGGGATCGAACCCGCGTCTTTCGGGTCAGCAGCCGAGCCGCATAACCATTGAGCCACCGCGGTGGCTCGTATCAAATTGAGTTCTTTGACTATTCGAGTCGTATTCGATACGGCTTTTAACTAAAGTGTTCGTATTCAAGTTGGTACTGAAACTAGACTATTGGTCGGTTTCAAAAAAAAAATACTTTCATACACCCTACACAAAACCAACCATCGGCGAAAAGAGAGCATTGCCTTCCATCGAAGGGCGCTCTGGCGAGATCGCAAGCTGTAATAAAATACTACGAACTTCCCGGAAAGAAAAGAGTGGTGGGATTTTAACGTATTTAAACCGAGCAAACGTGCGAAAGAGTGCGTTTATCCTGGTTGGCTCATGGTTTTGTTTTGCTGGATCATCGGCACGTCTGGCGACGTAGTTAGGCTAAGCTTTGATCTAGGTTAAGCTGATGTCATCTGCTCGCGTTTCGTTACAGTTCGTTACAAAGGCAGGAAATGATTTTTACAGCTAGTATTTTTAGCAATGAATGCAGCCTTTTATATGTAGGTAGGTAGGAAGGTTACCTACCCACATATAAAAGGCTGCATTCATTGCTAAAAATACTGATAGTAAAAATCATTTTCTGCCTTTGTAACGAAACTTTAGTGGAATCGGCCATCTTGGACACAAAGTAGAGGCATGAAGTTGCGCGCTGCGATGAAAAGAAAAAGTTGTTAAATTTTATTTTCAGCCGGTCACTTTAAGATTTTTTTTTGCCTCCTCGTCATTACCTGGGCGACTACCTCGGGGCATCCTCGGGGCCCCTGAGGCCCGGTCACCCGCTACCATAGAATTTCTCAAGCTTTCCTGGAGGGAAAAGGGGCGCCAGTGTCTGGGCGTGTTTTTGCATCTACCGCGAGAAGACTGGAAAGACTTGCTTCCTAATCGGCTTGGCTTGCGTGGGGCTGGAAAACGTGGACTCTGCCTCGTAATCAGTAAGTGCGACGGTATGCTCTCCTCTATGCGCATGTAAAAATATTTTAACACTGCGTTTTCCCCTCTAAGTAAATTTAGCTCAAGTAAAAGGTTGGTATTAAGTGGGTATTGAACATCATCTCTCGAAGGTTTCCTTCGAAAACAGAGTATATGCACGCTTTCCACCCAGCAATATCCCAGCAAACAAATAATCCACATCTTACTGACATCCTTGCGCCTCTCCGTAGAGGATGAACTACCGGAGCGCCGCTTTTTTCTTTAGGTGATTGGGAGAAACTGTGCTCCCGATATCCTTGGGCACAACTTCCACTGTGGCTTCTCAAAACAGGATTGCATTAAACTACCTCAGGCAATATTGTAGGGACAATTTTTTATTTTAAGAACCATCAATTCGAAATATCGTATCTTTTTTCCTTTACACTCTAGTGAGCGAGGAATCCGCAAGCAAGCGAAGAACTTCTTTGAAAGCTGGTACTCAAACAATATTTTCGTGCGAAGATACCAGAACAGTACACAACAATCACGTCAGCATTGCTGTAGGTTCATGGCTTTATATTTTGTGCGGTAAAAAAAAAACGAATTGCTTTTATATGTTCTACCTTAAAAGAGGGTAAAGTTCATTTCAATTCCTCAGCACAGGCCGGTGTGCAGTTTCTTACATATGAATAGAGTGAACAGGCTGGCGACGACTGCATCAGAATTGTGTTTGTTTTTTTATATAGCAGGAATTTAAACAGTTCAGACGGACGCTCTGGCAATGTAGTGCTTATGAAAGTTGTAGAAAGTTTCAAATGGTAATTGCCATCGAAGAGCACTTCGTATGTGAGAACTGAGTCAGACGAAACCATAAAACAGGAGCATGAATAGCAGGACTCTACAGGTTGCTTAGTGCTGAAGAGGCTCTCCATATCTGATTTATCAGTGGACCACGAGATAGTGTTATGAGACGGTAAACGATGTGGTAACTCTGCATGCACTGTATTTTTCGCTAGACATGGATGATACAGGATGTAATATATTGTGCATATCTTACTTTAAAGCTGGTCCTTTTCCAGGATTGGTCAAATGTTCAAGCAAATCCCTTCTTCTTCAAGCAGGTCGTTGATTTTACAGCCTTTATCGGCATGGCACAGTCTTTAAGAGAAAACGTTTGATCCAGAAATGCACTTGTTATTACTAATTCTGTATCGGACAAATCCACTTTTTCTTATTACTTCTCTCTCAGACAAAGACCCCAATGAAAGTTCCGAAGCAAAAGTCAACATTACATCTGGTGCTGCATAAGCAAGCGCCTTGAAAGTGCTTGCTGATTTATAGTTTGAATGTGTTTATGGCTGCATTGCGGGATAGCCTGATACCTTGAGCCTACTCTCGATGGCATCAATAATTACTTGTGGAGAAGTAGCGGTCACGGAAAGCAGCAGGCATATGATGGTCAATCATACTTCGAACCGCCCACAAAGAATTTTTTTCCCAGCTGGACGTTCATGAAGCTCACTCAGCTGGAAAACACTCTTGGCACCGTAATAACAGAGTAGCCAAATATGTACCCAAGGGGAGGGTGGAAAAATCCTGTCCAGGGCTACACTAGTGGAAGGAATAGCTCTTCCTCTGGCGAAAGCTTGTGAGGATGACCTCTGACATCATCACTGGGAAGACATTGCTTCTCGTTATGCCCACTGTATCCATTTTCGCCTGGTTTAACAGTACCAGCAGATTCTGGAAACACTGGCAGCTGAGTAGTCCCTGTAGAACTCCATACTGGTGTCGTCATTCTTCAATGTGTCAACAGTGAATATCCTTTGATGATTTTTTTCAATCACGAACAGATCATGTTCATTCTGTGTTCCTAGCTCAAAGATCTTTTTCATACTCAAGTTCACATTGACCTTTTGTATAGAACTCTTGAGATGTGACACATATGCACTGAAACCTTTCAACATCTCACACATGTCCTGAAGCTTTTGTTTTATGTTGAGGCACACACAAAAATCGCGAGGCTCCAAATAAAGCTGAAGAGCTGAGTCCAATGGCTGCTTTGCCAATTCCAAGGGTGAGAGTCGCAGTCTGCTGCAGTGTTAAGGCTTGTCTGATCCTCGTCACATCGAGTGTTCCTTTGACCACCGGCTTCCTCTGACTGCAGAGCTTGCACTAGGTGACTGATCAGTGCTGACGCAGGGCACTGATCAGTCAGAGTGGCCGCCGTTGGGTGACTGCTCTGGAATATGGAGATTCAGAAGGAGTAACATTTTCTTTTAGGAAACGCTGACCGCTTGCCACATTGCTGACAAACTCATCTAGCTTAAAGTGGCTGGACCACACCTTAGTCGATCGATGTGTAACAAAACGGTGGCCTGGATCTCTTTATAGCAACTATCCACCTCTTGAGCAGGAGGTTGCCTGTTGGGAACTTGATATTAGAGATCTGCAAAAGGTGGCTGAATGTCATTGTCAGTGACATTGCAGTGGTTAGCTGGTATGCAGACAGTCGTAGACAAATGAGAGGGGTGTCATGAGAAGAAGTGGGCAGTGATCAAATTGAAGGAAAGCGTAGGAGAATGTTTTTATGATTTGCGGTGCTGGCTAATCGGACACTACCACTGCAGTATTTTTCCTTAAATATTTCATGAGCAAATGTTCACGCAACCATTCATTAGTAATAAAAAGAAGAAACTTTCCCCTATGCTTTCCTTCGTTTCGATGACTACTGGCTTCTTATGAACGGTTACCTGGGTTATGACAATCTAAAACGATATGTTGCGCTATTAAATGCACGGTGATGAAATCGTGTTCTTGAGCATCCTGCTGCCAAGCTCCAGGCAGTCCGAACAATCTTCCGGCAGCGAACGCATTTATATGCGAGCGAGATGCGATCGTGAGTGCATAAATGTAAGGCTAGGCACCAGAATGTTTTAACCACAACACTGTAATGTCGTGAGTTCACGAACGCGATTTCACCGGTGTGCCTTTCCATGTATCGCAAGTATAAGCCATCTTCTGCAGCCCGAAAATCACTTTCTCCCAGAGCGCATATTCGTGCCGTTAACGGATGCAAAGTGCACAACTTGGTAACGTGTGCGAGCAGCTTGGGTTCGACTACCTACAATAAATACGTTCACTTGGCTGCGCAGGACGGAGCGCAGAAGTTTCGGCAAGTTCAGCCGGCGCGTTCCACAGCACCGCAGTGGGGTGCTATGTTTAAAGTGCAAAGCTTTCTGTAAATCATCACATGGATTCCTCCTAATAAATATGTCACCTTATGCGTCGACCATCTATATTCGGTACTTTTGTTGCCTTCGCGAAGCAGGCGAAGGAGACTGTGCATTTACCTGACTTGTGATCGTGCACTAGTGAGTGAATAGCGGTACACGTGTATGAGGAGAAAAGTAGATGGGGAGAAAAGCAGATGCGAGTTGGCATCCGCGATGACGCACGATACAAGAAAAAGATTGGCTGAAGGCTTAGCTTGGTTAAGCCTGGCTGACTGCAAAGCATTAACATCTGGCTGCGCTTGGTTCTGCTGGTAGTTTCCTTTCTCGAATTCACGCGTAGCAGACTCGAACTCGCCAACTCTTATCTCTGGTTCTTCAGGTCGCTGAGCCACGATGTCACCGCCTCGAATCACAACAATGCTCTGCTCTTTCTTCTTGGCTGTATACTGCAATCTTCTTTTAGCAAGCCGCTCTCTTTCTGTATTTAGCTCGAGCAAATAAAGTTGTTTCTCTCTCTCTCTTTCTTTCTGTTCCGGCGTTTCTTCCGCACGGCGTTTTCTTCTCTTGTGATTATATCGTTCTGCACTACTCATAGATTCTTCTTCGGCATTAAGTGAAATTATTTTAATTAATTAGTTTTTGATTGGTTGGTTTATGGGGATTAACGTCCCAAAGCGACTAAGGCTATGAGAGACGCCGTAGTGGAGGGCTCCGGAAATTTCGACCACCTGGGGTTCTTTAACGTGCACTGACATCGCACAGTACACGAGCCTCTAGAATTTCTCCTCCAAAGAAATTCAACCGCTTAATTAATTTATCTAATTGAATTAATTGAATCAAATAATTGAATTAATTCAAACAATAATTCATCCTCTCCTAGCGAGCGCCCTCACGCGGCTGGCCGAGGAGGCCGTCACGTGGTAGCCGCCGCGCCGAGCGAAGGAGCGACTACGGCCGAAGAGACGAGTTGGTGCCCCTGCTCTCCTCTGGTCGTGACGTCACGCTGTCACGTGGTCGTGCGCCGCAGCTGCGCCGGAGCGAAGGAACGACCTTCACCGAAGGCAGAAAAGTGCTAGCAGTATTGCTTTCGTAATAAAACTGACATGGGGTCTTTACACAGGGGCAGCAGTAATGCAGACGCACGTACCTTTTCGCCATTTTAGTCGCAATATCCATGCTGCTCCATTGTGGAAGACAAAGAATAGGTTGGAGCAACCGAAAAGGAAATAAAAATAATAAGCCCCATTGCGGAACACAGCAGGAGTCGACGATTCTGACGCGGCATGACACTCAGCAGATTCCAGTAATTTCAGCAGCCCAGCACGGCTTTGCGCGTTTTCGCCGCGCGGTCATCGATCCGCACCCTTCTCTTGGTTCACTTAAGGGAAATAAATAGCGCACAAGAGAAGACGGGACAAGCGAGGAGACACAGACAAGCGCTAACTTTCAACAGACGGTTTATTGCAAAATCGGGAGCATATATACACATGTCCAGAAAGGCAACAAAGAACAGGATCGAAGATAACACACACCCCCTCGACAGCCATCTGCTTATCGTGCCAGATATGCAAGCTCTTTTTTCGAGGGGGTGTGTGTTATCTTCGATCCTGTTCTTTGTTGCCTTTCTGGACATGTGTATATATGCTCCCGATTTTGCAATAAACCGTCTGTTGAAAGTTAGCGCTTGTCTGTGTCTCCTCGCTTGTCCCGTCTTCTCTTGTGCGCTATTTATTTCCCTTAAGTATGTCGTACCAACATGCCCAAGCCTCATCTCTCCTGGTTCACGCTTTCTCCTAACAAGGCGGCAGCGCGCTTTAGTGCGAGTGATCGCCACAGGTGGCGTATTTAAAAACAATTATGGTGGCAATTGCCACCACCCCGTTTCAAAGGGGGCGCTCCTATCCATCCATCCATCCATCCATCCATCCATCCATCCATCCATCCATCCATCCGTCCGTCCGTCCGTCCGTCCGTCCGTCCGTCCGTCCGTCCGTCCGTCCGTCCGTCCGTCCGTCCGTCCGTCCGTCCGTCCGTCCGTCCGTCCGTCCGTCCGTCCGTCCGTCCGTCCGTCCGTCCGTCCGTCCGTCCGTCCGTCCGTCCGTCCGTCCGTCCGTCCATCCATCCATCCATCCATCCATCCATCCATCCATCCATCCATCCATCCATCCATCCATCCATCCATCCATCCATCCATCCATCCATCCATCCATCCATCCATCCATCCATCCATCCATCCATCCATCCATCCATCCATCCATCCATCCGTCCGTCCGTCCGTCCGTCCGTCCGTCCGTCCGTCCGTCCGTCCGTCCGTCCGTCCGTCCGTCCATCCATCCGTCCGTCCGTCCGTCCGTCCGTCCGTCCGTCCGTCCGTCCGTCCGTCCGTCCGTCCGTCCGTCCGTCCATGCATCCATCCATCCATCCATCCGTCCGTCCGTCCGTCCGTCCGTCCGTCCATCCATCCATCCATCCATCCATGCGGCTTTCCTCTTCTCAAAACCAGACGAAGATTTAGCCTACGTTAATTTTGAGAAAAGGGAAGGCGCATAACTGGCTCCCCGGAACAGTGGAGAACTCAATCGTGGTTTGATGTACTTGGCGGTGGTGCCCACCGGCAAAAACATGCTTTCGCACAATACGAGGGGGTACCCAAAAGAAACCGCACTAAATTTTTTGGTCGGCAAAGCTTCTGTGGTACCGCGTTTTGCCACTAGGAGCGCATAGAACGAACATTCCAGAGTCAGTATGCCGAGTGCCGTCGTTGAAGGAGGTCAGACTAGTTTAGGCAGAGTTTTAGAGTGACGACTGTTTTGCGTGAATGTCGTTTTTTCAATGGCTGATTTTCGTGAACAGCGTGCGCCGGTGAAATTATGATTATTGCTCGGAAAAAGTTGAATGGAAACTCTTGAAATATTAAGAAAGAGGTACAAGGACGATGCTATGGGGACAACTCAAGTGTTCCTGAACCGAATCCTGAATCAAAGCAGCAATCATGCCAATGGAAAACTTCACATTCACCTCGCCTCAAGAAAGCTCGTCAGGTGAAACGAAACCTCAAAACAATGCTGATTTGTTTTTTCGACGTGAGAGGAGTCGTCCATTGAGAATTTGTTCCACAGGGTCAGACAGATAGCCAGGCTTTCTACTTGGATGTTTTGAAAAGATTGGGCAACAGTGTGCGGTGGAAGCGGCCAGATTTGGGGTGGTCGGGTGACTGGTTTTTCCATCATGGCAATGCCCCTGCTCAAACAGCCGTGTCTCTACGACAATTTTGGACCAAAAATGGCATGACCCCTATTCCTCAACCCTCATACTTTCCCGACCTTGCCCCGTGCTACTTTCTTTGTTTCCTAGAATGAAAAAATAGGTGAATGGAAAGCGTTTCGCTGATGTTGCTGAGGTGAAGAAAAAAACGACGGAGGCACTGTCAAGCATCACAAAAGATGAATTTACACAATGTTTTGAAAAATGGAATGAAAGATTCGACAAGCGTATCATTGCAAGTGGGGAATACTTTGAAGGAGATTGATGGTCTGTGCTTAAAATGTGAACAAATAAGTTCAAACAAAAATAAGTCCGGTTTCTTTTGGGTACCCCCTCGTATTTCGTGTTCCGTAAAGCTAAACCACAGGCTAGTTCTTTGTGAACTTTCGGAACAGCAATTATGCATCTTTCAGAGTCACGCACCCTACCAGCTCTCCTTATGCCGAGGATGCTACCGCCACAACTATATCCTACTTGTCTGTTCCGCATTCACATCTTTTTAATGGCGGTTGTTGGTATTGAAGTGTTCGGTGAAGACGGTCGTGTCGATTGATTTAAGCTATATCACACAGGCGCACCTTATACTTGCAGACCAGCTCGCTGACTTGTTGCAAATTGGCGCCGGGTGGCGCCATGACCGCTGCAGAGCCCCGAAGAACGCTGAAGGTGATGAAGATAAAACCTGATGCGTGTGTGATGGGGGCTGCTACGAGCACCACGTCGGTTTCCTCCCACGCAAAGCAGGGTCTGTAAGGCAGAAAAGTATGAATGAGGTGTTCGGATGTGAGAACAAGCTCTACTGCTTGGAAAGCAAACACTGATCTCCGTTATAAATTATTTTCCTTTACATTTGTCCGCGCCGACGAAAAACGACGCGAAGGTCCGACTCTTGCCTGGTATTTTCGCTCGCAAAACCTGTGCCGACTCAACTGGCTGAACTCTTTAAGGATCCAAGGTTTTTAACCCTTTTCGGGGCCACTCAGCATTCCTCTCCTTATTTTTTTACCCTTCCCACTATTATATAGAGGCCTGCACGAAATGAACTCTCCAGGTTTCCAACACAAGACAGCATTTTTTTAGTCACTCAAGCATTTGCGAGACCAATGTACATATCGAAGTATTTCGAAAGTGAAACTTTGGAAACATAAGGGTTTGTCTCCAGAGTTATTGAAGGAACAAGGGCTACCTTTTTTTTCTAGTGGACTGGCCATAGATGCCTCATTTGCAAAAAAAAATTTTTTAGTGATCGATTGGATCGCATTATTATTTCGCTTTCCAATCTATTCCAAAAAAATTCTAACTCTATTTCAATTCTTGTTCCGTTCTCATTCTGGGTCCATTGTGTTTCACTCTAGAATAAATTCCACTTGTAACTCTATACAAACTCTGACTACTAAGCTAAACAGAATGTGTCACATTGACATATCGCGGCGAGTCCTCATTCCACTACCGGTGCAGTGGCGCAGCTGCGAAGCGATGTGTCACAGCTCCCGCAGGTTGCTGCTTCAAACACAGCCGCCGATGAAGCTCGTGAGACCGAGACCTAAGTTGCTCTTCCTGAGCAATGCGAGCAAGAATAGCACCATGAAGCCTCATTTTTGCACAGGTCGCTATTCGGAACGGTTCGACTTAATGCGTAAGCCAGCTGTTGCCTTAGTCACTTTCATATTTTCTTACTTATTCTTCGTCCGGTATCTCCCTGCTCTCCCTGAGAAGTGGAGTGGGGAGAGAAAGAGAGGGCTGGTTGGCTGGCTGCAGGTTTAGAGTTTGCAGGTGGAAGGTTGATACGGAGGCCGACGTAAAATTCTCGCTGTCATGGTGCTCTAAATGTTATCGCTTTAAAGTCCTCCTCCCTGTGGTTGAAGTCTCCACCTGTGAGCTGCCACAATTGGTTCCTGGTGTCCACTAGCACTAGATGCGTCCTCAGCGAAAAAGCCGTTATGAGTCATTGTGAAGTCTCTACCTGCCAGCTACCGCCTGCTAACCATCAATATAGATATAGGGAAATCTGCCTCTCTGGAGAGAGGGATGCAAGTGAGAGGCAAGACGTAGAAAGGATGGCAGGCGACGGGCTGCGGGTCAAAAAGTGTTGAAAGGGAACGTCTTCTTTCGCTGTCGTGTGCTAGTACTATTTGGGTCACTAGCGAAACAGCCGCCGCGGTGGCTCAGTGGCTATGGTGCTCGGCTGCTGTCCCGAAAGACGCGGGATCGATCCCGGCCGTGGCGGTTGAATTTCTTTGGAGGAGAAATTCGAGGCCCGTGTACTGTGCGATGTCAGTGCACGTTAAAGAACCCTAGGTGGTCGAAATTTCCGGGGCCCTCCACTACTGCGTCTCTCATAGCCTTAGTCGCTTTGGGACGTTAAACCCCATAAACCAACCAACCAACCAACCAACTTGCGAAACAGCCGTTACGTGCCCTGGTGAAGCCCCTTCCAATTCGGAGCAGGTACAGCCACGTGGAAAAGACTAAATCCGTGCACGCCAGTGACAGTCTAGTGCACAGGAGGCTGATTGGTTTCATGGCAGCTGCTGCGAAGTGGAAAGGCAGAAACCGCGCCACGCCAGCTGATGCTTGCACTGTCTGTAAAACCATCAGTAGTAGCCTATGCGAACAGTGCATACATATTCTGCTAGTGCCACTACATCGCATTTAGTTTCGCGAAATCGGGGGTAAATTTTTTTTTTCGAAGGTGCGCATGACGGTAAGTTCTGAGCAAAAGAAATTAAAATGTTACGAGTGACAATATCATTCTGCAGAACTGTGTCGTAATAGTTGCTAAAAAACTGTTTTTATGGCTATTAACTACTTCTTTTGCTATGGGCGTGAGAAGAGCCCACAATTGCGATATGAAGAATGCTGGTCTTAATCAAAGCAATAGCTCACTGCTTTGTATGCGAATTGATTGATTGATTGATTGATTGATTGATTGATTGATTGATTGATCGATTGATTGATTGATTGATTGATTGAATCTTTCTGCAAAACTGTGTCGAAAGAGTTGCTAAGAAACTCTTTTCATGGTCATTAATTACTTATTTTGCTATGGACCTGCTAAAAGCGCATACTTGCGAAACGAAGAGTGCTGGTTTGAAACAAAGAAATAAAGCACTGGTTTGCATGCGAAATTGGATTGATTGAATAATTGATTGATTACATGATTGATTAATTCATTGATTGGTTAATCGATTGATTGATTGAGGTTCCGAAAAAGCAGTTAATTCGCAATGCTCACCAGTCTGTCAAAAGTGCTCGCAGTTCAGTGATTCATATATCTATCATTGTTGGACGAGGGATGCTTCGGGCCCTGGGAAGTTTGTGAAAGCGTACACACACCCACCCTGAAGTGGCCATGTTGGCCGCAACGGCGTAGTGTGTGCAGACTACTCCCTTAGGAAGACCCGTAGTGCCCGATGTGTAGCTTATGCACAGCACGCTGTTTTGAGGATCGTAGATGGGCACTTCTAGGAATCTGGCTTCATCCATGTCCTGAAACGTAGCCGTCGACACGAAGCCTTCCGCCGGACCCATGGAGAACATCCCCTGTAAAAAGATGTTACAGAGTTCGCTGTGTTTGAAAGTATGTCCAGAAGACGGTTTCGTGCCACAAAGAAAGTTTTCTTCAACTGTTTTTCATGTTTCCTGAATTCAACAGATTAAATAAGGGATGATTGAAAATAACTTTTGTGCAGATTACGCTCTTCTAGCTCTGCGGTTTCGAAGAGAGCGAGCAATGTTACATTTAGGACACTCCATCATTGCAAACATACAGCTTCCTGAGCAATGAATTCGCTCCATGGTTCGACAAAATTCCTGCAAAAATTATAAATTTGAAATGCTGCGGTTGCTTCGCGAGCTGCCAAAAATTAACATCAACCTCCACTTTGGTGGAGAGAAAGTTTAGACCAAATTCTTTGTTACGGTAATCTGTCACTATCAGCATACCTACTAGAGTGAATCATCCAGACACACCACACTGAATGCGAGGCTTCAAAAAAGAGCACACACCTACGTGACGCGATATGCCCAGGCTTCTTCGTTTATGAGCTAACCTGCTGCGTGTCTAGGTCAAAGCTAGCTTGATGTTTCTTCCTAAAAGATTTCACATATTAAATAATACAGTTTATCCTATGCTGAATCTTCGGTAAGTCATAGCAAGCGCGACTACAGTGGTAGGTGGATTGTTCTCTTCGAACCAATCTAGAGTGCATTTAGGGTGAATGTTCTTTATTTCGTAATCCTAAGAACTTCACAAGCTATCGAGGCCATAAGGAGTGCATATTGCAACCGCGCAAAACGACGCAGGACGAAGGGAGGAAAGCACAGGACAAGACGCGGAATTGCGTCTTGTCCGCGTCTTGTCCTGTGCTTTCCTCCCTTCGTCCTGCGTCGTTTTGCGCGGTTGCAATATGCACTCCATTGTCAACCACCAACTAGCCCGCCTTCACTTGTTACAAGAGGCCATAAGAGCTGAAGTACTTGCTGTTGGGCTGTAGTTGCTTCCTAATAAATTTGAATGGCACAAGGGAACGGATACAGGAAGACAGAAAGGCGCTCTGTGTATCTTTCTCTCTTCCTGTGTTCGTTCCCTTGCGCAATTCAAATTTAACCTGAGAGCTGCATTTTTTTTCGGTTACGTCTTTAGCGCTCTGCGGCTAGCTATTACTGAGTTGCGTTTTCTGCGACAGAACACAGGAGGAGGGCACCGCGTGTATTACTCTAGAATCTACTGAGCGGACTTCGCAACACTTTCAATCTGCCTAAGTCACTGCGCTCAGCGATAAATTTTGAATGTTTGAAATCGTTTTATACCTGCTACTCAAAGCATACTTACCCAAGTCCAACTTTTTCGGACAAAATATTTGAAAATTGGAAGATTCTAAGAAATTTGTTATGGAAATATTCAAGGTAATGGTCTATTCTTGTGAGGTTTAGCAAAGTGTTTCTTTTAAAGTCTTTCCATTAATCGCATCGAACATTAATCGCATCGAAGACTGCCATAGAAAACCAATAGGAAATGGTTTTGACGCTTGCCAAACCTTTAACAGAAAAACAATACAAGAGTGCCGCAGGTGATCTGCGGATATATTGATTGTTATATTGAAACCTTACACTGTCAGAAAAAATAAAGTTCATAAAAGATTTCCCGCACAAAAACACTTTGTCTATAATTTTTGGGGAGACCAATTAATGACAGTTGCTAATTGTCACATTATTCGAAACGGAGCAGTCAGCATAGTCGAGATAAAGACACCTCGAAACGGCCACACTACGAGCTTATAAGAACAAAACAAAAGATATTCGCAATGCGCCACTTCCAGTATCAGATTATTTCAGCTAACACTACAATAATTATTTCGTCACTGGCTGCATGCAGAGAACAAATTAGGTCAGGTCACATACTTATTCTATTTCTAGTCGATCAATATGGATAGGAGTTGCTGTACATAGAGATTTGTGTTTGAGAAGTTACCAAAAAATAGAGGGATTGCGCTTACATTGCGGTGCTAAGTCGCGAAAGGGTCAGAGCGCAACGTTTACAGCCTTTTCTTTAACTCACTGCGTTTTTCAGCTCTTTCTTAACCGCTTCGTCCACAATATGCAAGACGTTTTACACCCACAGTAAGATTGCTCTACTGTCTTTTTAACTTCTCATAACCGTTACACAGAATAGCGCAGATTGTATGAGAGGCATTTCGAAGCTTTTGGCGACGTCATGCGATCGCGTGCCCCACTCCGTGACAATATAGGCTACGTGATGCGCCAGGCAGGCCCAGTGTACGCAAGGCGGACACCTGATCGTGGGGTCAGCGGTGGAAAGTTGTTTCATAACCTGCTGTCCCTCTGAAACGTGCCATTGGATGTCATTTTCATCCTCTGCTTCGAGCTTGCGCCCTAATTTAGCACGGTTGAAGTTTATATTTTAGTTTGTACTTGTGTTGCTGGATGGCGCTCACAAATATCTGCGAGTCGAGTTTTGCCTACATTTCGGGGGACGCCGCATATATAGCTCATGTTGTAAAAAAAAAATTACGATGAAGGTTTAACAGCCCGCATCAAACGTGAAATCAAAACAGAGATGAAATAGACGATCAATCTGGGCAGTTCTTAGTATTGTTTATGGGCAGTTTTCATGAACTATAGGCGGCGCTGCCATCGAGCCAAGAGGGAAACCGTAAGCAGGGCTACGTCTGGGATCAGCCTGGCCGCATTGACAAGTTTCCTTGAGTGCATGGTTGTTTCAAGCTTTTTCATTGAAGGTGTGCACGTAGTTTTAGCTAACACTTTCTATTAGCCGGCGTAATGCAAAGAGCTTATGAAAAACTGGAGATCGCCTATCTGTGACTGCAAACGTCCGCCGTGCAAGCGGAACAGCACACGGTTGTCGCTTGCCTCCAGAGGTTTATAGCGATGTCAGGACGGCCAGCGCTGAATTTCTATACGGCGGGAGAGTCAGAAAAATTCAAGCACGTCTCGGATTTGCCGCTGGATTGTTTCAGTCAAGCCAGGCCTTACGAGTCATTACATAACACTAAAAGCTAAAACGGATTGCGACTGTTTCGCTCTCCATTGTCGTGTGCTTGGACTTCAATTCAGCAAACTGAACCCAAGTAGAATTTACGTGCGACCATCCTTTCAGTAAAACAAGCAGCGACCTTTTATGTACTATCGGGGACAAAAGTGGTATACTCCACGCGGCGGGAGCCGTAGCAACGGAAAACTGCAGCATTTTGGCGAGCTAAAGCACGAAACATTGAAACGAGCTAAGCGACATGTGTGCTGATAAGAAAGGTCACGCACTGGCTATCTCGATCACAAATACCGCCGCAGTTTTCCGTTGCTCCGGCTCCCGCCGCATGGAGTATACCACTTTTGTCACCGATAGTACATTAGTAAACGCACTTTTTAGAGCGGTGGAGCAGTGTACTGCGCAACAATATCATACCACGCAAGTGCTTGTGTTAAGGGCAATGCGCCCATTTCTTGCTTTTATTTCTATGCAGCTTAGCTGCAGCGCAGCACCTACCATGAAAGCCAGTGCCCGCTGTTGAATTTCGTTTTCTTTTGTCTGCACAAGCTCGCTCGAGCTCTCCGATGCAAGCCTGCTCATGTCTATACATTGCGGCCTGAACTCGATGCCATCGAATCGGAGCACGCCTTCTCAGGCACGACGGAACGGATAGCAGACGCGGGATCTTGTGAAGTGCAATTCATGGATTGGGCTTGCGTCTAAGCCTATTCCTTGACGGGGAGTAAACTCGACCTGAATGGGCGCTTTATCTTTTTTTTTCTTGCCCGCTGGCTCATACTTTCTCAAACGCGATGGTCTCTCGCCGCTTTCGTCTTTTCGCTTTGAGGTTTGATATTGGGGGCCGTGAAACAAGAGTGCTCTGAATGGTTTTATTGGGGTTTAACGTCCCAAGCGACTCAGGCTATGGGGACGCCGTAATGAAGGCCTCTGAAAATTCCGACCACCTGGGATTCTTTAACGTGCACTGACATCGCACAGTACACGGGCCTCTAGAATTTCGCCTCAATCGAAATTGGACCACCGCGGCCGGAATTGAAACCCAATCTTTCGGGTCAGCAGCTGAGCGCTATATCAACTGAGCCAGCGCGGCAGCCGAAAATGTTTTTTTACTTTCCCTTTTCATGCGGTACAAACTCTTTATTTACAACCTATTTTCATTTTCCACTTTTCACGCTAATCACTCACAGTTTTCAAGGCTGAATTCAGTGGGATATGATCATCAGGATAAGAAGACTTCGAATACATAAGGCATTTATCTGCGAATAAACGCACTGTAACTCATTTGTCGAGAGAATGTAACATATGAAAAGGGCAAGGCTCAGTAGAAAATTCTGTGATGTGCCTCAAGTTACAGCCAATATTTCTGATTTTTCAAGTCGACTTCGGCACCAAATTAAGTTATTTCTGAAGAGTTGCTAGTGTGAACCGCCGTAATGAGGGCTCTAAGGAACTTTCTCTATGTTGTTAGAACTCACCTTGATGGGAAGGGACTCCGCCGCCTTTTCAGTCTTCTCTGCAAAAGCTGGCTCCGTCAGGACATGAGTACAGTCGCAGTCGTGGAGCTGGTAGCGCAATTCACCTTCACATACCAAAAGAAAAAGCTTTAATCACTCATGGAGACATTGTTCCTATGAAGTGGATTGCCGAAATGGGGCCTAATCTTGCTGTCTGAATGAGTCTTTAGTCTATACAATCTATTTAAAATGTTCAAGAACGTCCGCTTAGCGCAGTTGGCCACATTGCGATGTCTAATATTGTGTGCCTGTGTAGAAGCCACAGCGCATGCTGTTAATGGGTCAAGGTGAAGAATATGGCAATTCAAGAAAGAGGCGAGAAGTGTACACTTCATCACGAAGCAGCTGCACGCTACCCACATCAAGCGGCCAGTGTTGTCTTTCAAAGAACGGGAGAAGCATGCGGCAGTTATTCTCGAAGACACAGTCATGCTCGCCGCAGGTATTCAGGGCAGCCGCGCTAGTCCCTTCAGAGCCCTGTCATCAGCCAGGCCTCAAGATAGCCGTGCTGGATAGCTTGTTTGCTTATGGGTTATGGGATTTATCGTGCCAAAGAGACATATGGTATGAGGAACGCCGTAGTGGAGGCCTAAGGATAATTTCGACCACTCATTTAGCCTGCATCGAAATGAGTGGTCGAGTCCGGGTGTTTCGGGCCAGCAGCCTAGCGTCATGACTACGGAGCCAACGCGGTGGGTACTAGATAGCTAGATAGTTAGATAGCAATGAAATAACAAATATGAATTTTTTTGGGGTATATAAAAACTTCCTTTCTGGAATGTCACAGAAATTGCAAATTGTAATAAACTTTTGTCAGATAAGCTCTCAACGCATCCTATGATTATCATTTGTTTTGTTTCGTTGCACATGAGGCTAGGAACACAAAATAAAGTGGCATTAGGAGGAGGCACAAAACACATCTACATGATTGTGCCGAAGGACGTGGCATCCCGCTCATTTTAAGGAAAAATGTTGCTGCCCCGACACTGGTTCACATGAAAAAAGGACTCGAATAGCGGTCAAAATGGCGCTGAAGTTTTCCAAAGGAACGAAATCATTGCTGGCTGTATCATACACTAAGAAAAAGTAGCATGTTTTCTGTATGCGCGTACACAAGGGTGTACGTAGCGTGTGAAGTGGTTAATTACAGCCATTGAAACCAAAAAAGGGGGCTTAAAAAATCGTCATTTATTTTCACACTATCCATTGGACTTCACCGCCGAGCAACTTTTCTTGTTCTTCACGTGATCGAAGCTCCATTTGTCAAGTATTGAGGCGCCAATGTTTTTGAGTAATTGCACGATGATAACACGGTAACTGGGGGCTTGATGTTTCGAAGCAAACAAGATACGAACCTTATAAAATAAAACTGATTGATTTCAACCTACAATGTTCGGCCTCTGTGGGCAACAGGGAAACCCCTCAAATACCTACATCTGCCCCGTGTTGAGGATGTGCGGACAAACTCCAAATTGGACCAGTCACGTTAGAACACTCATCGGTCCTTCCACTAGTTGGTCCTCGTAGGAGCCTAGATTGGTCGAATGTAGGACCGACGTGAAAGTTTCGAAGCTGTAGACATTAGGCCGATGCGGGCTCGAGTTTCAAAATCCAGATTGGCCCCACACAGGCTGCTCACATTGGACCCAAAGCAACCCCTACCTCATTGCCCCCTCTGTGCTGCTAAAGATGCAGAAATAAATAAATTAAGAAAAACGTTGACAGTTATTTGCTTATGAATGTAGCTCACGTTCGGTGAGTGATGGTCTGGCCAGCACGACGCTTGCCCCAGCGAAGACACAAGCCCACATGGCGGCGTAGTTTTCGACGCTGTTGGCCAGGAAAACGCAGACCCGGTCACCAGGCTTGACACCGTACTTCTGGAAGCCCGCGGCATAGCGTTGCATACGCACGAAGAGCTCCCTGCGCGTCATCGCCACGGCCCCATCCGCCTGCGTTGTGTTCGCGCCACTGTGTTAGAGCTAACAGGCCCTGAAAGAATGAAGTTTGGACTACTGGAAAGAACCACCTGATTGCTCACTGCGTGCAATGCGCGACCGCATTTCGATGGGGCGAGGTGCGAAAACCGTCTATGTGCTTTACGGTCTCAGTTAACAATAGAGAAACCCGCGAAACCAAGATTAATCGGCAGCCCTAAAGTATTGCGTCTCTTACAGGACACGTGCAACTTCGTGTCGTTAAGTCTCACGTGTTATGCCCCCCCCCCCCCCCCCCCCCCCTCTTTACTAGGCTCAAAAGTGCAGGTGCCGCAATGGCACACTAGCGAGACCAAAACCCAGCGAAGGTATCCAACAGCTCAGGAGGCTTGTACTCACTCTTTCCATGCCGTTTAAGGATTTCGGGGCCGTTGGATACTGCCAGCGGTCATCATATATGTGCAGAATTCAACCAGCGTAATTCACTTTAGAACATTAGCTATAGATTCCAGCAATACTTTGATTTGAGCTAGTTGGCAAATGCCGTCCTGGTTTTGAGAACACCAAATTCATTGCAAGGTCAAAAGACAGATTAGAGCGTGAAATAATAGAAGCCTATTACATCAAGCAGAGGGGCGATATCTGCATGAGCAAGCTATCTGTGTCATTGTCAGAAGAAGAGATTAGGTTTCTGAGTGGGTCTCTGTCAGCGTTATAATCATTGCTTTGGTCCGTTTGGCACGTGTATCTTTGTCAAATCACCACTTGTATCTGGTTTGTCTGTATCTTTTTGCATGCAGTGTGGTTCTTAAGTGGTTTTCCTGTGAATAAACTCAGTTGGAAGTTGGCGCCAGTCCTGTCCTGTTGTGTGTGTTGTCTTCGTTTTTTAGCGCCAGTACGCCATTTGCGTAAACATCTTTAGCTATAGAGTTCGTCAATTTATTTCTGGGTAGATTTTTGCGCGCTAAAACAGCACTGAGTGGTACGACATACTGTGGGTTAGAAGCTTTTAAGCTAATTTAGGCCACATGTGTTTCAACGTGCAACGAACACAAGTGCTAAATCAGCGCTCCAAATGCGGGAAATCAGTACACGGATTGCCTCGTAATTCGTTTTCATCTAAATACAACCGCTGCCAACCGGATCGGAGTCGTGAGCTTGTGCTCAACAGCACAAATACGCAGCGTCTCAGCAGCCCTTCGTGCTCCCCGTGGTAGGGCCAAAATTTTTTCACATTTTAAAAATGACTCTTCCACGCCACCGGCACGAAAGTATTCATGGCCTGGCTTTGACGTGATACTCTGATTTCACCACTTCCATTCTGGTTCAATGGTCCTTCTCTCGTTTGTGAGAAGAGGGCTAGGTTAGAAAAACAATGTATATGCAGCATGAAATTAGAATTTGAAGGGGGCATGAGCTCATACGTCAACCTTTGGTGCTGTCGATACGCTCAGCACACAGAAAAAAAGAAGGATAACAAGGTAGGGCAGCAGTCAGTAGCAAATAAGTGTTTCACTTTCTTGTGGGTACACGTTCCGACACCAGGGCAGATATTGCAGACCTATGTAGAAAAAAAAACACATTCTAATACTTCAGTAAATTTCTGGTACGAATAAACAGACTGCGGGTGAAGATTTTTCTCCCACAGAAAACGGTGTTTCTCAGAAATATAAAGCGCGTAATTGGATCTTTCTCTTAATATTTAGGATCATATAATGGACTTCAGTAAAGTGCCGCAGGAGTTTATTCAATGTGTTCGTGTTCGCCTTCCTTCATGTGCATCGTTGGCATTCTCTTCCAGCATGTCCATCGGTGTGTTCTCGCGCTTTGGCAGGTTGTCTCGCGAGTGTGACTTTAAATGCGAGTAATACGACATGGCCCGAAACAATTAGCGACCCTTGCAACAGCCCCTTTAAGTTTTGATGAAGTGTGACCGACTGGCGGGGGCATTTTGTCAACGAATCATTTTCGACAAAAAACAGAGCGAAATTAGCGATCGACGAGCGTAAGGGGAAGGCAGGACCAAACATCGCTTCGCCTCTTTTCAGCACAGACTCTTTGATCTTTCCTTTTCCTCTGTTTTTCGGCGAAAAACAACGTTAACCAACTCGTGCAAATATTCGTTCTTCTTCGGTGAACGATTCTAACGTACGCGAGAAACAACACACGCAGAGCAGCCGTTGCTTTTCTTGGCTCTTGTTAGTCCGAGGAGGGTTGATCTAAGAGTATGTCTGGGAGGGGGGGGGGGGGGGGGGGGGGGGGGGGGGGGTGTCGCTTGGATGCTCGGCCGTCGCCTTGTTAAAGAGTAACAGAGTTGTAATTAGTTATTAACAATTACTAACGTTCAGTCGCCACTCTCGCACATATGAAAAACAAGGCACAATTCCATAGTGCTATACTGAGGTCTAAGCATCACTTAAATCTTCAGTGTAAGCAGCGAGCTATGAACACAGTGAAAGCTTCATGAGGTTGCTTTTAGCTTTATTCATTCCCGTTTTTTATAATAAATCAACAATGGGTGCTCTTACCAGCGCCATCTTGTCAGGATCCTTGAGGAGTGCCTTTTTGGCAACGTTGTAGAAAGAACAGCAAGGAATCTCCGTTGCGGGGAACGGTGAGTACACGACACGGTCTTCGATCCTTGCCTTCATTTCGACCTGTCAGGCTGTTGTGCGCAACAGCTTTTGTTGAATGAAGACTCGCTGTGCGCTTAGTCTTCGTGCCTGAGATTTGGAAGTACCTGGAAATAAAAATTACATGCGCGCATGCGTGAAAGGAGTACCAAGCGATTTCCACTGATAAGCGTAGTGGAAAGCAGTTGTCAGAGCAATCTTCTTTAATACTGCGAATTCTAGTCGTAAATAAAAGTCACGGAGGGCACTTAAGACTACCCACATACTTTAAATAAGAAATATTTGTTGTTTTTTACTTCGTTTATATTTTATTTTTCCTTCCGTTTTCATGGCAAATTTATAGCATACGTCGTAAGGCCACTCATATACACTAGGTTCACCTTTTCGCCAAGAAGCGAAGAGGTTTTGTGGTCTAGCAAACGTAAAAAGATTTCAATCGCAGCGCAGCCTCATTTGGAGCTACAACTCTGAATATAATTGCAATATTATTGTTACTTTTTCACTCCTGTAATTTTTATTTTTACCCCAGACACGAAATAAAAAACACGAAACGGGTTTTGTGGCGTATGGGTTGCGTGCTCTCATCTCAAAGTCCTGGGTTCAATACCCCGCACATTCGGAAGAATTATTCTTTTCTTTGGCGGGCGACTGGCTTCTGGGACGCCTCTTCTTTTTTCACTTTGGGTTACGTTGCCGATGAGCGCTATACTGATTTCGCATTACCAGAAGCGAGTCAGCTTTTGTTCGTAGCCACCTGAAGTCTTTCCCTGCGAGGTAGCGAAAGCAACGCGTGCCTGGTAGCGGCTTCCTGCCTTGGGCGCACAAATAATGCCTTCTATGGGCGATGCTTGTAAAAGCTTGTATACTCAGTTAGACACTCTTCACGAACCACCACATTATCTGTTTGGTTAGGGGTGGCGCTGAAGTAGAAAACGAAGCTGCCGGCTTTAGCGTATCCAGCGAGCGCAAGACGGCATAAAGAAAAAAGGCCGCAAATTTATTTCCTCATTTTACTTCCAGAATTATGTAACTACCCTCCAGAGAAGGTATCGAAATAAACGGTCATTGCTGAAGGTGAGAAAGGGCAGACTTGTTTTCTTTCAGTTGCTTCGCACCCTTTCCAACTGACTACATAAAGGCAGCTGCGTAAGGAGCACCGTTCGGGCAGATCTTCTACCGTCTGTTAAAGCGTTATATCGAGTGTGTCTCGCCTGCATTCGCTAGCAGTACTGCACCTTTTTCAGTTTAATTGCTTTGTGGCAGTGTTCTTCAAATATATTTTCGCACTCAGAAAGCCGACCTTATGAACCACCGTTTGTTTCGGTGTCGCGGCAGTAAAAACTGAGCCGGTATACCGGAAATGCTCGTGTAAGACAGAATGAAGCTATAGCGTACACAGAGCAATAGCGTTTAGTAAACATTAAGAGTGCAGCTAACTACCACATCTGCGTATCTCTCCCATCACTGATACGTTGTTCTTTCATAGCATTCGGGGCATACTGATCTTAAATAATTGCTCCAATATTTATGATGAGCTTCCGAGCAACTTCTCTCCTCATAGTAAAAGCCTGGTGCAACAGTGAACGAATATGCTTAAGGCTCGACAGCCTAGATTAAAGAAACTGGCAACTGCTGGTGATGAACGACAGATGGCCCTATATACCTCTTTATCTTTCCACTCTTTATCTTTCCACACGTAGGCTTTCCCTGTTTACTGAAACAATCTGCCTATCCCATCATATATGCGAACGATATCAGTTGTTGGGAATCAGTTAGGACAAGTTCGTGATTTCATGCAAGGTTTCCAAGGGCGGCAACTCTAATTTTTTTCCTGTGTTCCTCTGCTATAGGCTTGGAGCTATGTGTTGTGATATGTTCCTTAGTTACGTTTACGAGCGAGGTAATAAAATTAATTAGAAGGTATCTGTTGCGTAAGAGGCAATATCTGTCTATGAATTGGGATCGACAGAACATGCCATGCTCGCTTTGTATCTCGATCAGGGTGTCGTGTTGGGTTAGTTGGTTGATCAGTAGGCAATGGGCAGTGCTGGTAGTCGACGGACGCACAAGAGAATCACACACAAACAGGCAGTTTTGCGTCTTTCTCGTTTACGTCCGTAGTCAACCAGCTTTGCACATTCCATTCGTATTTCGCACCTAACAAAAATACTGCCAATAAGTGTCCAAAATATTCCATGTCTTGTAGGATATCGTGCGGCTCATCCTTTCGGTCGATTCTACATTGACGCGATGCATTATTTTTAAACTTTTGGTGGAGCAGTCTGTTTATACTAGGGGGCATTAAAAAGACAAACGTCGAGCTCTCTGAACTGTGCAAAAGAAAATGTCCGGATGTACTTGTGCCGAAATGAACCTCTGTGGTTGCAGCCATCGTCACAATTTGGTAGCAACTGCCCACTATGTTCTATTAGGGACGAACAGTCTCCTGGACGAGTGCGGGGCTCTCGAGGCACATAGTGTCGTTATTAGCCAGGACTGCGAGGACGGGAATATCAGACTTGTGGGAGAGTATATCAGACTCAAGTGCTGCATTGGGTGGTAGTTACATAAAGCCATGGCTCTTAAACATACCATTTGAAATATGGCAGTAATTATTAATTAGCACATACCTATGCACAGCCGTACGGCTACAAAGGAAAGTTTATCCCCAACGGTACATTACGTTTGACTACGTGATACAGCATGTCCTACGCACCACTCGACCTCCCGGTTACCGCTTGGTAAGCCCTTTTATCCAACTTCGGGGTATGACACGCTCCAAATTCATTGAGCAAGCGCGACTTCTATGCATCCGGATCTCTTTTCGGTCTGTATAATGACTTTTGTCCCCAACGTGGTCTGTATATTGACTTTTGTCCCCAATGGCACAACGTGGTTAACGTCTATAGCGCATACCCGACACGTCAGTTGGCCTTCACCTTCCCCCTTGCAAGTATTGCTCTTGCCAGGACACGCTCGACGTGCACTGCACTCCATGATGTTCATTGAACATCAGTGCCCAGCAAACTATAACCGACGCAAGACTCTTGTCTCCCTCATGAAGTTTTGAGCAACTACGGGGGCTGTTTTTGTATACTCGGCACCAGCAATGAAGCGGATTTATCACCGCCAGCCTTAAATGATTCAGCTCTTGACCTTCTCTGCATGATTTCCAAGGACCCCGTCGACACGCCAAAGCAGACGGCTCAGTGTATTTCAGTAGTTCCGCAGGCTGGGTAGAAATCCCTTTGAAGTAGAACGGTATTACGGTTAAGACATCTTTAAATACTGCGACACTGCGATGGGAGCCGAACTCCCAGAGTTTCATGCTGCAATTTAGTACATTCATAAAGAGAGCCCTGAGGCGTAAACCATAATCTTTGAGACTAAAACGGCCCGCATAATCAACAACTGACAAAAATCGGATGACCGTATCAAAGCGCCCCAGTTAAAAGACGTGATGCACTTCACTGCTTGCTGCCCGGACTCAGCAGTACCTGAAAAAAACAGTGCCCACGTGAGCCAGTTCAATATCCTTGCAACTAAGGGCTTTGCGTTTCGCTACTTATTTTGACACTGAACGCACAGCACGGCTTTCAAAGGGTTTTTGAGAGAGCTCACAATTTCTTGTTGGAATTCGAATCATGTTTTCAACGCTGGTCTCTCTACCTTGATTTTTGCTGCCTTGACTTCTTACGCAACACCCTTTTCAACCCGCCATGCCCAGTGTGACGCAACTTTCCTACAGAGCCTGCAGGGCAGCTTTGGTTTTGCAAATCACCACTCGTTTCTCCTCTGCGTCACTAATAGCCGGCTTCAGCCTTGTGTGGATGTCATGAGGCGATTGAAACAAGCTTTTTGCATGCCTTGCATTAAGCGCTACAAAAATTTCACTTTGGTCCTCGCTCGATGAAGAAATTTAAAATCCTTGGCTGGTAGCCCCCACGACTGAAGACCTCAAGCCTTCCGTAGCACAGGGCCATTTGTTAACCCCTTAAGGGCCAAATAAATAAAAAAAATTATGTTCCCAAATTGCCAAATTTTTTTATTACGTAAAATGCTTTAGTAACGTGTTTGAAACGCAAACAAAATCACAGAAACAATTTATGGCGGACAAATTCTATTTTATTAGTCATTACCTGGACCCTTGTGCGATACTCCATACCTAACACCTTTGAAGAGCAATCAGAAACAACAAAATGAATTCTTGAAAGTCCAGATAGTGCAAGCGGCTTAGAATTGGCGTGAAAAAGATGCACCACTGCTTCTAGGTGCATTCAAACTAGATGAGACTACTGTCTGTGTGGTAGCGTTGGAAGCATGGCACTGCGCAGAGGGCCTTCTCGCCCCACCTGCACCAGACTCTTGCTTCCTTGCGGATGTTTTTCCCATTGCAGTTTCGCTTCAAGTAGCACACTACACAGCGGCATGTCGGTTCTTTCTTCTTCTCTGTTGGTGGCATGTGCGACGGCAAGTGGCGCTCACCGAACCGCTTCATATCCAGGGGACGTCCTGGCCGCCCTTTTTTCTTGGTACCGTTGTCATTCGCGCCATTCTAGTGTTCCGCCATCTAGTGTTCAAAATCGCATTCAAGAAAAGCTCCAATGATGGGACCCGTGCTGCCATCTATGTTTTATGTGGTAAAGTACCGTTTAAGAGCTGAGCTCGCCAATAGCCCCTTGAAACATTGCGGAAAAGCTATGACGACCTCAGCTCGTCATAAGCAAAAAAAGAGCCGATCGCTTGCGACGAGCTGAGCTCGTCATAAGCCCTTAAGGGGTTAAGGGTGTTGTGCCAGCGCGATTTGACAAGGACATTCGGAGCACCTGAGTCCAAATTTAACCCCAAATCTATGCCCTGCAGATGCACTCTAATATTAAAGCTATAGCCTTGAGTTACCGCTCACGCATCCTGGAGGCATCTGTCCCCGATAGAACATTCCTAACCGACGTCCTCCATCATCAACCCGACATTTTTTTTATTTGCCCTTTATGTCTCTTTATTTCCACCCCATCATCCCATCACTAAACTACTATCCTCGAGCTGGGCTTGAAAAAAACGTGATAGACTTTTCAGACTGGCAATCAAAGAAATAATTTTAAGCTTATTAGTCTACACAATGCTTCGGCCTCAACAATTATTTACACCCGAGAATGGCTTACGCCGAAAAGGCTAAGCCAAGGGATGAAAGGGGCAGCTATGAGTGAAAGCAAATTGCTTGAAGTACAATGGCCTTGCTCAAATTTCACATACCACTGAAATTATCATTTGAACGTTGTTCTTTATCATTTTCACTTACGCAATTCAAAAGTTTGTTGCCGTCAACGCACGTGCTACAATTAAGGAGAAGTCGTTGCTGACTTCAGTGTGCAGGCTTCCTAATCTTCAGTGATGAGCTCCTTGGCGGTCGCAGTAAGAAATCTGCAGGTCGCCTCTCCAGTGCTCACATTCCAAATGAATTTTCTATGAATGCGCAAGCGGAGCAAGAAAATTAGGTGCAGAATGTTTACCTTTCGCCGCGTCGCTCAGCATGAGCCCTCCTCTGTTTCCCGGCAACTTGCTACTTAATATCTGAATTATATCAGAACGCTAGCTAAAAAACTTTTTTCTCCACCACTGACAATGGCTACCCGGCACCCACTGCGACCTTATGAACCACCGCTCCTGAAGCACGAGGGGTTCGGCGCAATCAATTCTAACGGTGGCAACGATCTACGGGGATGTGTGAGTCAGGCAGGAAACAATACATTCCCAGTGCGCTTTTTACGTCAATGCGCCGCGCAGGGCCACGACACTAGCCTGATTAGTAGACGCTGGCGCAGTCAATGTGCTACCGCTAGTTGATGGATAAGCTTAAAACAGGATGAGAGTGAGCAGGTTCGTTGTTTTAAACTTTTAGTGCACCGAAAACGTCAAAAAATATGTCGAGATGAGATGTGACATTTAGTTCGGTCACTTCTCTGCCGACAAGTCATCGACATCGAAAGCTAGCTAAAGAAATGTTTCCGGTACAACTGACAATGGTTCCCCGGTTCCCTTTGCGACCTTATGAAGCGGTGCTATCGGCGACGGGTGGAAATGCGTACAGTAAATTGTAAATGTGGCTACAGTCTACGAGGATGCGTGACATAAGCAACAAGCATTACATGCGTAGTGCGCTTTTCACGTCAACGTACCGCTCAAGGCCCCGATACTGGGCTGAATTGTAGGCGTTGGCGCCGTCAGTGTGCTGCACCTGTTTTCAGGATAAGCTGAAAACAGGATCACAAGGAACAGTTTGGAATATTCAGCTGTCAGTGGACCGACAGGGTCAACAAATATCTTCAGATGAGATGTGAATTTCAGCCGGTAATTTGCCTATCGACAAACGTTGTTCCTCCTGTAGTGTCCATTTAGCCCCAAAATGTTTTGAATGCATTCGCTCTATGCTTGTTCCACAACTTCAAATCTGCATGGTATAACATAACTGACCAGGCGGTTCTTGGAGCGCCCCCAAAGCGCGTTGTTTGGAGGTCTCAGTTTGCGCTGTATATGCACTAAATCACATGAGAGATACCGTTTTATAGTGTTAGAAAAATAACTGCTGTTATCTGATAATTTTCGCGCTGCACACAGACTGGAGTTGTGATTCCGACGCTCTTTCCCTTCCACTCGTATATCTTTGCTGTTTACTGACACAACTGGAGAAACCCTTCATATATGCGAACCACAATGGTACTTCGGAATCAGTTGGGATATGCTCGAGAAATAATGTTACATTTAACAGGTCGCAACGCGAATTTTATGTTACGTTCCTCTACTATCGGCTTTGAGGTATGTATTGATAAATATTCCCCAGTTACGTTTACTTGCGAGAAAATAAAGATTAATTATGAAGGTACCTGTCCTCTAGGGAGCCAGCCCAATCGCAGGATTGTGATCGACATAATATGCCATGCTCGCTTCGTATCTCGATCAGGGTGTCTTGATGGGCGAACTGTTTGGTCAGTATGGAGTGGGCAGCCCTGGCCGACGACGGATGCATGCGACAAGGATGCAGAAATGCGGAGTTGTGTGTCTTTCTCGTCTATGTCCGGCATCTTCCAGCGTTTCCGCCCGTACGAAAAGACTTCCCGCGACGTTCCACTTTCTTTTCTGCCTTAAAGGATATCGTGTGGACCATCCTCCAAATCGATGCTAGTGGCTTGGATTGCATTGCTCTCCGACTGTTGGTGAAACACTTTGTTGTTAGTAGGGAGGATTAAAAAGACAAACGTTGAGCTCTCTAAACTTTGCCAGAGACAGCTGTCCGGCCGCGCGTTGGCGTACTCAAATAAGCCTCTGTGGCCGCAGCCATATTCATCCCCTGGGAGCATCTATCTTCCCCCTATGGTCCATTGGGAAAAAACAGTCCCCTAAACGAGTGTCAGGCAGTCGAGGCAAATTGTGCTGTTAGCCGAGAGCTCGAGTACGAGGATATCAAATACTTGTTGACCAGTATATCAGGATAAAGTGCTGCACTGGGTGGTAGTTACCTAGGGTGATCGGTCTTGAAAATGCCAGTAGAAATAAGGGAGTAATTGCACCTTAGTATCAACCCAAGCACAGCGACACGGCTATAAAAGAAAGCTTATCCCAACGGTACATTATGGCTGACGGCGTAATAGCGCAAGTCAGACGCACCACTCGACCTCACAGTAGCCACCAGGCAAGCCCTCCTTACCCTACTTTCGGGGTATGTAGCCCTCTTAAGTATGTAACCCCCTATGCATGTTGCTTTCTTTCCTGGATTTTTAATGACCTTTGTCCGCAACAGTACCTTGTGATTAGCGTCTTTATAGCGCATACGCGACACCTCAGTTTGCTTTCCCCCTTCTTCCTGCCATGATGGGCACGATGTTTACTGTAGTCCTTTATGCATTCGCAGCCCATTTTGCGAAGCAATCTATACCCACTGCCGTACTGTCGTCTCCTTCATGAAGCGCAACCAATAGTGGGTGCTCTTTTTGTATACTCGGGATCAGCATTGAAGCAGATCTGTCACTGCCAGTCTTCCACTCTTGAACTTCTGCATGATTTCTAAGGGCACCACGCACTGTGTAGAAACGCCTGTGATGTACAGCTTTATTAAGTTTAAAAGATCTTGAAGTACCTCGACACTCGAGAGCAAAACTGAGCTGATGATGCAGTTTAGTACATGTATCAAGGGAGCCCTGAGCAGGGGGCCATTCTGTTTGAGGTTAAAGCGGCCCGGAAAATCACACAAGCTGCTTTTTGCCGCCGATCTCATGGGCGACTATTGACATAATTCGGAAGCGTATGATTGCGTCTTCTCTAAAGGACACAACGTAATTTACTAGCCGCTGCCTGGACACTGCAATACCGCAGGAAGTTCGGTCTGTTAAAACTAATGGCGTAGCGTACGGGTCCTGATTTTGAGAATGAACGCATAGTTTGGGCCCCCAAGGGTTTTTGAGAGAGCTGGCAATTGCATGCGTGAAAAATAGCAGACAGTTCCGGTGGAACGGAAAAGAGCCACCAAATCGAAGCGCTGGCGCCGTGAGTCCGCAACGCGACACCTGCCCGGAAACCGGGCCTGACCAAGGCAACAAGTGGCGCTCTCTCCCTCTCTTTTCTCCCGAATAGGACGTACAACTCGAAATGCACTCCTTGTTCTCCTTCCCACTGTTCTTTTTTGCTGTGTTTTGTGTTGATATGCTTGTACAGTTGACTAGTGAGGATAAACGGGCAGTCTGAAAGTAAAAGCCACAGAGGCAGTGTTTTTGTTGCCAACGCAACAGTACCCGAGTCGCCGAGCCATTTCGCGGGGCGGACGAAAGGTCATACTGCGCATGCGCGAGGAGCAGTGGCGTCACATGGCGCACAGCTGGCGCGCCGCCGCCGTCGATGCGCGGGTGACTCAGGGGTGCCGCCGCCGCGCTCGCCAGTTGCGCATGCGCAGTAGCGGCGCATAGCTAGCGTGCCGGGACCACCTCCGCTGCCGCGCGCTCTCCATCACATCTCTCTCTCTCCTCGTTGCTTTCGCAATCCTCCAGGTTTAACCAGAGCTAAACCACTGCCAATTTTTGAGGCTCCTTTATGCGCAGCCCCTCCACCCGAACGAGTCTTACGCGCAGTGTCCTTTTCATTAGTGCGGCACGTTGTTTACTTGCCGAGGTGTTGACAGTCACAGTGACTAACATTCAGAAGAATCAACAGCATGCTCGAATTCCAGCTAATTTTTGTAGTGAGGTCTATGTATCATGGTTTCAGACACAGCACTCTCTTCAACCCGTCATGCCTGCTGAGACACAGCAATATGGAGCCTGGAGGTAGTCTTTGCTTTCGCAAATCACCACTCGTTGCTCCTCTCTGTAGCTAATAGACTGCTTCCGGCATGCGTGGCGCTCATGAGACGATAGAAACAAAGTTTACGCATGCACTGCATTAATCTCAGCAAAAATTTCACTTTCATCCTCACCCGATGGCGATATTTTGAATACTTGAGTGGTGGCCGCAACGAACAAAATCTGAAGGCTTGACAGGAACTAATTCAAATCTTCAGGGTGCTGTGCTAGTGCGATCTGCTAGAATATCTGAGAATAACTGAGTCTTAATTTAACATCAGATGTAAGCCTTTGAGCCAGCTTATAATAACCGAGCTTTTGCCGTCGTTAACCGCTCATGGGTCCTTATAGCTGCTGCCCTAATAAGGCATCCTTAACTGGCGTCGTTCGGGCTGAAGGCAAGGATCGGTTTTATTTGGCATTTATACCTCTTTACAGCATCTCCATCATCCCATCTATCACTGAGTGAAGCTTCCAAGAAGCGATAAGCTTTACCGACCGGCGATCAAAGACATCGTTTTCAACATATTACTAAAAAAAGTACCAAGCTATTTCACCCTTAAAAATTATCTCCATCCTCCAACGCTTAGGTGGGTATCAAAAGAGGCAACTTAGAAGGAAAACAAATTGCTTGAAGTACGAGAGTGTTCTCATTTCACATACCACTGAAAACATCGTGTTACCCGTTTTCTTGTTTTCTTTTCTGCAAGTGCATAATTAAAATTTAGTAAGGCTGAGATCTGGGCGAGTTGGTATGCATTCATACTGGTGAACAGCGCAAAAAAGGCGGGACAGCGCTTGTCTTGTTGTTGTCCCGCCTTTTTTGCGCTGTTCACCAGTATGAATGCATAATTAAAATTCTTGTTGGTGTTAACGCACGTGTTACAACTGTGATATCGTTGCTGGCTTCACCGCGGAGGCTTCCTAACCTTTAACTCGTGAGGTGCTTGGCAATCACCGCAAGCCCGCTATATAGTCGCCGGTCGAACGCTCGCGTCCCGAAAAAATTTTCTGTGGACGCTCTGGAAGAACCCAAAAAATTAGGTGCAGAATATTTACCTTTCTTCCCGTCGCTCAACGCGAGTCCTCCACTCAGATTTCCGCCAACTTTTACTACTCAGGATGTAGTCGACGTCGAAACGCAAGCTCAAAACGTTCCAGGCGCCTCTGACAATGGCGGCCAAGCTACTACTGCGACCTTATGAAGCGCCGTTGTCGGCTGCATGTGGGAGTGCGTGTGCTAAATTGTAATTATGGTTATGGTCCAGACAGGAAAGAGACATTAGATTCTCGGTGCGCTTTTGACATCCGCGCGCTGAGCAGGACCGCTACACTGGCCTGAAAAGTACACGTAGGCGCAGCCTACTTGCCACAGCTCGTTGCTGGAAAAGCTTAGACCGGGTGAGAGGGAAGAGGTGGAAGCTGTTCAGCGGTTAGTGTACTCGTTCCAATTTACTTGGAAGTGTTGGAAATATTGCGAATGTACCATGTGCGCACAGGTGCGCTACGCACGTGTACAAAAGTATCACGACTGCAAGTAAGACCAAAGGGAACTAGAAACGACAACTCGCACACGAGCTGTGCGCGGAAAATCTGACACTTTTTCAGAAAAGCGCGGCTACGCAATGGACGATACCCAACTTTATTGCAGCTGGTTTCCTGTAGGACATAAAAACTTATATCTTTCCATTCTGCGATTACAAACGAACGCTTGGTGACTAAACTGACTGAAATGCACCGGTTGTTTTAGTGAAAGAGAAACCCGAATTTTTTTAAATTTTTTTTTCGTTTATAGAGACGGCTGCAGCGGCATTGTTATATCTGCGTTGGCAGACATCAAATAGCAGTTGAATTATGTCAACTGGTATTCTGGTTAGATATTTTATACTAGTTCACTTTTTAAAGGTTAGCGGTAGGCGCCTTTTTGTAATTCGAAACTTTTAGCGTGCAGATACTGACTCCCCAGTCTCGTAGCAGCCCCATCATTTATTCGAATAACGTGAACGCGATTATTCTGTGGAGATGGCAAAACAAATTTTCATCCTTTCACGCCCCTTTCTCTACCTTTCTCGCGTTGCTAAGCGATGTCAGTCACTACACATCACGCCATGACACACACGTCACGTGACCTTCTCTCTTTCTGAGTGGACAGAGTCATAAACGTCGCGTCGCGCGCTTTTCAAAAACATCTCGTGGCAGCCTCATTTTTTTGATCCACAGCGCCGAGAAAAGTGGCCTTTTGGAAATTCTGTAAAGTGGCTCCTCTTAACAGCCGGTAACAAAATGCCTAATTTCAAACAAGCACATAGCTGTAATAGCTAAAATATCAATGGGAAGAAGGCAACCCTCAGATTGTTGGCCGATCCTTCGTCGAGCACACCTATCTTCCCCTACACAGGGACAAATACAAGAGTAAACTTCATTTTCCACGCGGTCGTACTTTACTCACAAAAACATGTCCTTTTTCGAAACCGCAGTTTAGTTGCAAGTTTTCATTTTCTTCAAGCCATAACTGCGTATGCGTCTGACCCTTCACACTATAGTGTGTATCTGCAAGCCATCTGTGCTCACGCGGTCTATTTAATCCCCCTTAAAATATTCTTTATAATTTATTTGAACGTAGCCTTGTATTGAAAATTTGTCCCCACTTATTCTGCCGCGCCTTGAGCCTAAATGGCTAGTCCTTCTCAAGGCCCTCATTGAAGAAGCCTGTCCTGTGCTAACCAGAAGCATGTCTCTCCTCTCTGCTGGTGCTTTGAGTGCACTACCATTCCACATGCGAAGTGGTACAAAATCAGGTCGTGGTGCTAAATTTTCCGCAGCATCCCGGACGTGTATGCGTCTTATTAGTAAAGCCCCGTTTGATCACCCTTTGTCAAAATGCTTACTTATTGGCATTTAATGATTCACGACTGTTCAGTCTAGCCAAGCGCAGCGCATGTTTTCATGTTGTTAACTCTACTGCGAAATCTATGACGCACGTGGCTACAAAGCGTGTACCAGTTGAAAAAACTGCAGCGCTCGAGACAAGGATACAACGAAGACAACATGTGCGCTACGTGTTATATGCGTTAGACATATGCGCTACAACGTAGCGCATGTGTTGTCGTCGTCGTCGTGTCCTTGTCTCGAGCGCTACAGTTTTTTCATCATGATCAACCAACTCGCCCAAACGTCCACACTGATCAAGCTCATTTCTAGTTCATCGGGCCCGTTCGTGTGTTTTCTCACCAGTCCTATTCACACTGTGGCGCTCATCGCAACAGCAGTGTGCAGAGCAAGATCCTTGTCGTTCTGCATACTTTCGAATGCATTTTCGGAGGACGTCAAAAAAAAAAAATAGCGCATGTGTTGTCGTCTTCGTTGTGTCCTTGTCTCGAGCGCTACTGTTTTTTCATCATGAGCAACCAACTCTCCCAAATGTACACCCTGACCTGATGTGTACCAGTATCTGTCACTGGACATCACTGAGCGATAGTGATCAGAACGGGAATAGTTCAGAACATCATAACCCAGTAGATCCCGAAACAATGCGGGATGCGTATAAATGAGCGTGCTGACGTAGAAGCAAAAAGTAACTCCGTTTACGGAAACCGGATACCACCTAATTTCCTTGTGGTTTCGTGTCGACGGTACAGCGAGGCACTGGGTTTAACGAAGTATTCGACAGAGCCGCATTCAAGAGTTGCGTCCCACCATGGCCTTTGTCATTCCGCGTAGCATTATGCGCCAATGGACAAGCTTCTTGCATAGACTGACACTGGGAGTGACATTCATGTGGTGCTGCATATTTGACGCGACAATTGAGTCTCCAAAGCGCACTTGCTGTCATGTCACAGAGACAGCGGGCCATTTAATAGCAGTGGTTCTCGGCATACCTGAGCGAAAGACATGCGTTGGCAGCTTTATTAGTGTGTTCCGAGAGCAGGCCGCCGCCGGAGGACCTTGTATTTGGCTCTTCGCCGTAGACTTGGAAAGGTCGCAGGCAGTGGGGGCGCTTCTTCATTTCTGTGTACAACAAGGGGCTCGAGTCACGTTATGATAAAGCATGTTTTCTGATGTGTTGGCATCCATTCCCATCCTCCTTCCGAATACACTGTCATCTATACTACCAACTTTCTTCTCCCTAATCCTCTTCACCACAGCAGAGAAGTAGGATTAAACATTATCGTCCAGGCCGGCCTCTTCCTCCGTGAAGGTAACTGCCCTCTTCACTGTGTACCACTTGCTGTTCGGTAAGTAAACATCATTCATTGGCTACCATAAAGGAGAGAAGTGCCCTCTATTTCTCTGTTACGGCGAAGCCTAAGGAGTTCGTAACTCTCAGTCCCAGGTTACTGCGCACTAGACAGTTAAGCATCGCAAGATTAAAAACAAAATACCCTCGGTATACAGTGCAAAAAAAAAAGGAATAGGAGGTCTTTTTTTTTGCCATACTGCCCGCCTAAGAAAACCGTGTACTATTTTCGAAGCTCAGTCTCTGAGAAATTTTATGTGTTTTTAGTCGCATGTGCATGCGTTCGCGGCTTTTGACCTTTTTCTTTGCGTGCGTGTCGGGCACATATCCGCTCATGCTCTATTTCAATTAGCCTTGAAATCCCCCCTAGCTCACATGACAAAGCACCTGAACACCTGTCTTCCTCTGCCCTGCTATTTCCAGGTTGTAGAGCAGACTGGGCTCACCCCAAAGCCAACGTTTACGTTTCGACAATATACTTGTATTCGATTAGACAAAGAGAAGTGCCTTTGTCGAAATTGTAGTGAGCGGTCCGAGGCATTTCTTCCTCTATATTTTAGATTTGTACCTTGATTGGAGAACCATATCCCGTTCACCCATCAACAACAGCAAAAACAAAAAGAAATTGCGCTAAAATTAAGACCAAATATAAAAACTTCAAAATTGAAAAATAAATGAAAGCAAGTCGCTTCTCTGTTTGGGTCAAAAAGTGCGCACTGTTTCCACAAACAAAAGCAAAAAAGCACCTCACAGAACTTTGGCGCAGAAATTAGGAAATTAGATTAGCAGGGGCGGTCTCTTTTAAGGAATATACGTGATCCTACACTTCACGTGAGCAAGCACTAGAAAAAAAAAGTGGTCAGACGCGAAGGCGTGAAACTATACTGATATATTTTTGCCGGCATACGGTGACACTCAGAGTATATTTAAGTTACGCCTAAATAGCTAATTCACCAACATAAATTATGTATATTTTGATGTTCAATTTAGGCTGAAGTGTGTTTCATTTCGTTGTGAAATCCGTTCACATCAGCGATCCGGTTCTTCATAGTTTCACAGCTCCTCCGTGGTCCTTTTTTGGACATTTAAAGAAATACCAAGAACTAAGCAAAATCATTCGACTATGCTTTCACGTTGCGCACTGTAGCGGTCCCAAGTGTGTTTTGAACGAATGAAAAGCGCGCTGACCGTGTCAAAGTGCGCAGACATTCGTGCTTCAACGGCCTACACATTGATTCACAAAGAAAGAAGCCTACCTCGAACCGCAAGATTTCACTGCTTTCATTTTTTTTTTTTTTTTTGCTGCTGTGCATGGTGGCGAAATGAAACTTCAGCTCACCTGGCTTTCGATGGCCTGTTTATCCCTTGCTGAATACGGTGGCGCGCGCTTTCCATCTTCCGGGAAAAGGTACTGGCAGCATTCGATATGTTGTCCCGTTCAGCCCCGGACTGCTTGTGGACTCCACACCGGCGTACGATTTTCTCAAGATGCCGGAAAGCTTCGCCAAACAGTTACAAACCTGCCCGCATTGCCATAGCATTGCTTTCGTTTTTTGCCTCTCGCAGTCCGCGGACTAATTGGGGCTGCGAGTAAGGCAGCACACGACAGCTGCCTGGAAAATAAATCGACGCGCTGGCGGCCATACTGAGTAATTTTTTTGTTCCTGGGGGAAAATATCGTGCTTTAAACCTTCACATGAGCTCCGTAGCTGCTCTCTGGGCCATAGTAGGACTTTTCATTTTTGCAACTTGTTTTCCGCAACACACGGACGCATTCGGAGCTGCGATCGAGGACAGATTGTTTGCTCGTGTTGTCGAGAGGTTTTTGTTCGCTTGTTTTGCGATGTTGTCTGCGGGCTTACCCCGAAGCATCGCAGGCGATCGTTTCGTATACTACCAAGTAGCGCTTGTACCAAACGTCTTTGCGAAAGCTTTTTTTCTGTCTGCCTATACGGATGGCCGCAGCCGGCTAACGCAACAAGTTGGGCTACTGTGTGCGAACTTCGCCGCGAGCAAACGCAGCAACCAAACCCCCGAAGCTGAGTTGTCAGATCATCTAAGCTGAGCTGAGAGCGTGGTCTTCAAACCATTGAAGCAAACCGATGAAAACGCCTCGGTTTGCTTGAAGCAAACCGGGGCGTTGCTTCTGCGACATAGCCATGGATTATTTTGATCGCAGTTTGTGTGCGTATTATGCTTCAAAACAGCTGCGCATGTGACGTGACCATTCTGAAAACGGTGTTCAGCGCAACTGCGAAACGATCTTGGCTGCACGGCCATCGGTCTGTTTTATGGAAGCGTTGGCACAGTTCTGCTGTTTGGTGCTCCATAAAATACTTTTGTGATTGTGTGTGCTCGGATTACGATTGTGTGCAAGTGACACTGTGTAACATATTGCTACACGTATCATTGTAGTGTTTGTTCGCTCACGCTCAAGGCTGCAGGAAAGGGTTGTTATCACTTTTGTTCGTGACGCAAGAAGCGACCACACTAATCTCGATTGATCGCAGCCATGAAAGGCTGCATCTAGGTTCTTCCAGATTTCTGTAGATGATCTTGTCTTGTTATCTGGAAGTTTCCTTGCCGGCTTTAAATTGAGCGATGCCGCGAGCGGCGGACATTCGTAGTTCGACGACCGCCGAGCACGCCTGTTGCTTACGCCGCCGCCGAGTGATTCAGTTCTTTTGAGGGCGCAAGTCAGCCCAAATAAAGAGCTTCGTTTGCAAGTATTTCTGGTGTCTTCCTGACCGCTGGACTGCCGTCACTGCAACGTGACATCTGGTGGAGGTGCTGGGTAGCCTCCCATGTTCCGGACACCCCCTACAAGTCGAGACGCCAGCCCTTTGAGTCATCTACCGCAGGACCTGAGTCCAGTCCACCGCGCAAGCCGACGCCTGCAAGGGGACGCACCTGAGTTCGGGACCCTGCCGGACCCTACCCGGAAGCGAAAGCAAGTACCAACGTCCATCATGACCTTGCCCCAGACGACCACTCCAATCATTCTGCAGCAGCCCCGGGTGCCACCAACCTTCGACGCTTCGCCTGGCGCCGACCCCGAGGAATGGCTGGAGCAGTTCGACCGTGTGGCTGTCTTCAACAACTGGGACGACGCCATGAAATTTAGGTACGTCTTCTTCGCCCTGGAGGGACCAGCAAGAGTCTGGTTCGAGAATGAGGAAGCCAGCCTTGCCAACTGGGAAACCTTCAAGGAACAGCTTCTGAAGACCTTCACAAACGTCGTGCGAAAGGAGAGAGCCCAGCAGCTGCTACAGTCTCGCATACAACACCCAAACGAGACCGTTGCAGTGTATACTGAGGAGATGAAGCGTCTCTTCCGGCGTGCCGACATGAACATGAAGGAAGAAGAGAAGGTGAAGTTGCTTATGCGAGGAGTTAAAGAGCAACTATTTGCCGGCCTCGTTCGCAACCCACCGAAAACCGTCGCTGAATTCGTAGAGGAGGCATCCACAATGGAGAAAACTCTCGACGCCCGAGCCCGCCAGTATGACCGCCAGCAGCGCTTTTTGTCAGCAAGCTGCATGGACACCGCTAACAATGATAACCTGCGGGAGGTTATACGTGAAGTTGTGCGAGAGGAGCTCCGACGGTTGCTGCCAACGGGAACGCAGCCGCAACTTTCATCGCTCACTGACGTCATCCGGGACGAGGTTCAACAGGCCTTGGGTGTGACGCCGACACCCACGCAGCCTCTGCAGCCCCCAGCCATGACTTACGCCGCAGCTGTGCGCCGTCCTGCACCTCGACGACGGGACCCAAGCCCCTATCGCCCTCAGCCAGCTGCGTTGGACCGCCGCCCACTCGCCC